>NC_069660.1:217445362-217763862 GCF_027244095.1 Hemicordylus capensis | reverse complement strand
TGCCATGGGGTTCCTAAAAAGATTTTGGGGGGATTATAAGCAATGGTTGACAAACTTCTCTGAATGACAATCCACAATAATGAATCATTCCTGCAATATATGAATGCGGTTAAACAATGGAATATTGAACACTGATGACGATGTGTTTACGTCAAAACATTTGTTTTAAGTTTTGAATAAATCTTAATCTTATTTTACACAATAAAGAAGGTCTGGAGAGGAACAGAATTATTATTTGCAATGAGCAACTACAGGGAAGGGGGAGTGAGGTGGGTCCACTCAACTTTTGTGGGGATACAGCTGTCTCCAGCAGCTCTGGCTGGCAACCTGTGAGAGTATGTCCTAGAATAGCCCAGAATTCCCAGAGATTCTGTAGCAGATGCAAAAGATTTAATCAGCAGAAAACAGAAGTGCAAAGGTCCATGAGTGCAGGAAGTTCGAAATTACTAGTTGCCATGAAGGGAGCAATGAATCTGAAAAGATTACCTTTAGAAAACATTATTTTAATGCCGCTTTCCCAACATAATCACAGTGTATATGTTTTGGATGAAATTATCTATGTCTGTATATGCATGTTTTATTTAACTAACGACACTGGTTCATCTGCTGGTAACCTCCAGGCTCAACTACTGCAATGCACTCTACATAGGACTACCTTTGTATTTATTTATTATTTATAACATTTCTACACTGCCACATCCCAATGTCTCGTAGTGGTTTACAACACAAATGATAAAACCAGAAATAAAACCAAATTAAAGGAGTTGTAACATTTTAAGAACAATTTAAAACAGAACAACAATAAAAACCAGCTTACAGCTAATCAAAGGCTTGGTGATATAAATGTGTCTTGAGTGCTCTTTTAAAACCCGCTAGAGATGAAGAAACTCTTACAACAACAGGGAGTTTGTTTCCGAGCCTCGGGGCAGCTATAGAAAAGGCCTGGCCCTGAGTTTTCACCAGATGAGTTGGGGGCAGCCGCAGGCTGGACCTCTCTAGAAGATCTAAATAAATGGTGGAGGTCCTGAATGAGAAAGTGTTTTCTTAAATACTCTGGGACCAAGGCATTTAGAGCTTTATAAGTAATCACCAGCACTTTATATTTTGCCCAGAAATGTATGGGCAGCCAGTGTAATGCTTTTAAATCAAAAGTAATATGGTCTCTTCAGGTTGCCCAACCTGGGTGCTACGTTTTGTACCAATTGCTGTTTCTGGACTGTGTACAAAAGCAGCCCCATATAGAGCACAGTGTGCTCCAAAGTTTAACACTGGAGTTCTGCAAATCCTAATGATCACCCATGTATTATATTTGCAGATTTTGAGATGAATCGAACTGGCAACTGAGGAGAAGATAGATCAAAAAAAGAAAACTACACTGTCACAGAAGGTAAAGAAGGCAGACTGTCCAATTAGGGTTCAGAGGATTCTGTTTTATGGGAATCCTGATTTATTATTCTAATGCTGTTTGAAAAGTCAGAACACAACACTTCAACTCCCAACGTGACATATACTAATGAGAACTGCTTATGTCTTTAATAGATTCTTATTTACTTCATTTCAGAACAATACACAATAATAGCATGGGAATACAAACGGATGAGCCTCAAGCCTCACCAATGACTGACTGCAATTTTAGTCAAACCATTCCCTCCTGTAACCTAACAACAGAATATTGAAGATTTGGCCTAAGAGGTAAAGGGGTCCAGCCCCCTTCTTCCTTCTGTATTTAAAACACTAAGTTTGGAGCGGGATGGGGAGTTGGAAAGAGATTGTATCTTTATATGTCATGATTGTAATTAACCACCAGCAGGGCCTTTTCGGGGGTGGGGGCAATTGACGTGGGCCTTACACATAGAGGCACCCTCATCCAAAGGTATGGTTCAGTATTTGAAATGAGCAGATCAATCGTTTTCATTCAAAGCAGTAACACTAATCAGTTAAAATATAACTCCAGGACCAAGAGTTATTTCAGTATTTTGGACTATTACACTAATACAGAATGCAGTCGCAGACATATTGTGCCATGTTGCACATGCACCAGTTGTGCGACAGTACAGCCATTATATGTTTCCACAATTTTTGCACTTGCACAACGTCACAAACTGAACATTGCACAGTATGTCAGCTGGAGATAAGAATGTGGGGGGTGGGGTGGGGGGCTCAAATGAGCATTCTGCCCCTAGGCCTCTCAGAGTCTTAAAAAGACCCTGATCACTGGTGCATCGGAAGTGGCATCCCTTTAATGATCTGGCTTATCAAAGTGGCTCCTTTGCTTTTCCCCCTCACTGTTTCAGTATTTGCTGAGAGAGAGAAATCCAGTTATGAAACTGATATCATATCCTTATGTGCAAATTGTACTGCTTTCCCTGGACTCCATCATTAGAAGGCAGCATGCATGTTTGTTGCTCCCCTGGCACAAAGCCAGAGTCGCAAAAGCAATATAAATAGGATGGGTCTCTGCAAAGCAGCACTCATTGGAGAACCAGCGGCACCTAATTTCAGTTGAAAGTAGAGTATAGCCCAAGGTAAAATGAGTTCCATACATGATGATTTACTCTCTCTCTCTCTCTCTCTGCACCCCACCCCCAACATTTAATTAGACTCTGAGAGAGCCAAAGAGAGAGACACTCTATGCTACACAGAATGTGTTGCTGTAGCTTGTTTACTTTAATGATAAGGATTTTGTATTGGGTTGCAGTAATTGGTATCAAAAGAGAAATGTCTGGACTGAACAAAACTGATGCCCCTTAACTATTTCTTCTTTATTTTCCCCACTGACTGGCTTTCTGAGCCGATACATGGTATGAATAGTCATAGTGCCGAAGGAAAATCTTACAAATGTCCCCATTCCATCAGCACAGGAGTTATAACCCTTTTCAAGGTGAATTCTCACTTAAATTTTAAAAAAAGTTTGATCATGCTTTCCCCAGATTCCTGTTATTGTGATGGTCAGATTAGCCCATTCCTTCATGTCTTAGCGAAGGCATCCAGAAATAGTGTCCTACGTTTCAGAATAAAAACTGTTATTCCTTGACCAAATGACCAGACCTTTGTGTACACTTGTAAAGCAAAAATATATTGTTCACAGGAATATTTGGAAATTCTCTCTCTCTCTCTTCCTCTTTCCCTCCCTCCCTGCCTCCACGTTAGAAGAGAAATAACATGTACTGGAAGGTCCAGGTTCAAATCTAATCTCAGCCATTAACTCACACAAGGTGAGTTTAGCCCTGATTTCTAAAGATGGAAATAATATAGATAGATAGATAGATAGATATTCATTCTTTCATTTCATTTCATTTCATTTATATACCACCCATCGAGTACAGTTCACAATACAAATAATGAAACCATTTAAAATATTCACATAAAACATAACATAAAATAATTTAAAATATTAACACAGAATTTGTTAAAAAACCAAGTATATACTGGTCTACTTTACAGAGGACATGTTCAGATGACCCATTGCTAGTAGAATAAGCAATTCTACTAGGTGAGAAGCAGAGGTTCCCACTAGGGTTGCTCACAGAGTCTTGGCCCCAGATAGGGATGAAGCTTGGCTGACACATGCCAGGGAGCTAGTCTAGACTCATCATGGGCCAATGCGTGTTTGTTTGGCTGTGCTGCAGGAGAGCTAACAACAATAAAACAACCAACAACCAACCAAAGCAAGCAACACAATAGAAAGCCAGCCAGGAAGACAACCCCACCCCCCACCTATGCCACACTACGGCCTCCAATGGGAGCTGGGCCCATGCCAGTCCATCATCACAAGCCTGGCAGTGCCAACACAAGCCAGCCAGCAAGCAAAAAAACCCTACCGATCCTCCAAAACAGCCTCCGATGGGTGCCAGCCCTGGGGCATCAGTCCATCATCATGAGCCAGCGGTGTGCATGCATGTCTGTGGGTGTCAGCAGCACTAATGGGAAGACTGTGACACATTGGTTGGCCAGGGTGAGCTGGTGTTGCAGCAGGTGTGTGTGACTATGAGTCACTCACCCTCCACATCCAGCTTGGGTAGCCAGCAGGGGGAGGTTGGCCTTCAGTAAGACCAGCTGCTCCACTAAGCCAGCATTCAAACACGAGCAATAGGGTGTCACCATGTCCACAGCCGTGGACAACAACTTCTCACTCTGGACACTGGTCGGGGGGCAGGAGAGGACCCATCTGGCAACCATTGCCAAGTACGGTCAGATTTAGCGACGCATTGCCCCAAACTGGGTGAGATCCGTCTTAGGGTCCACCACCACCAGTTCCTGCAGGAACAGCAGAACACTCTGCTTGGCACCAGTGCAGGGAGTGGTCAGGGCCTCTTGTACCCCTGGCAAGGTGCCAAGGCACCTCTGTTTGAACCACAGGGTCGAACTAACGGGTGAAAGCACTGACTGCATTGGCTCTGCCAAAGACACCATGCTGCTGGAATGGGAAACGCTGCTGCTGCTGGGTCTATGCTGCTGGGCATAGACTGTACACTCAAAGTAGGTGCAGCAGCACCTGGTTCTTACCCAGCCTCCTCTCCTCTGCCTGCCACACCTTTTGAATGAGGAGGACCCTCCATTTGACCAGCACAACAGGAGTGACTGCATTGCCATTTATGTTTGGGTCACACAGGCATTCCAGAACATGCGCTGCCAATTGACCCAACCTGGTGTTGAGCCATTTCACAACTTCAGTCCTCAGCCAACCTGCCAGGGCACATGCCTCCCCAATGGTCAGAGTGGTCTGGAGCTCACCCATCATCTTCTCCAGGAGAAGAGTGGTGGACAAACCTGGCTCAGAGCTGCTGCCTCAGCACACAAGCTGATCATCACAAGGAGGAATGGCTTGAATGTCAAGACCAGCTCGGAAATGAGCTTCCAGTCCACGGTGGACAGGTCGCACACTCCCAAGCCACAGTTGCTCGCCAGGGCATGAATGGCCACCACTTGCTCCTGCAGGTGCTGGAGCAAGAGCAAAGTGGAGTTCCACCTTGTCTCAATATCCTCTGGGATGATGTGCGAAGGTAGGCTGAGCTTGTGATACTTCTCCCAGAGCAATTGTCTACCCTTCTCACTGTGGTGGAAATAGGCTGCAATCTTGTGGCACTTGTCCACAAAGGCAGCTGTGGCAGCAGCAGCTCCTGATGGGGAGAGCCCCAAAGCTCCCTCGCCCTTGCCTCCTTGATTCCAAGTGCATCACAACCAGGTGCAGAATGTGTACCATACGGTGTATTGACACGAACTGCAGCTGGTGTGCCACCCTCACTACACTGTCACCATTGTCGGTGACTGTGAAGCCTCTGTGGAGGTTTGGCTGCCCGGACAGCCATTCCTCCACCTGGCATCAGATGATCAATGACAGCTCATCTGCTATGAAGTTGGTGTCCAATGGCTTCACATGCAGCAGAGCCCACCTGAGATTTGTTGCCTGGGAGGAGGTGCTGGCCATGCCAGAGGCAGCAGATGTTGTCCCTTCTCTCTCCGGTCCCCACCAGTTGGCATTGAGGGACAGGAAAGCATGTAGTGGATCACTACAACTGGTCCAGACATCTGTAACGGAGTTCAAACTGGTGTTGGGTCCTGCTGAGTCCAGCAGCCCCAACATAGCCTCCCTGCATGTCTGATACAGGGAGGGCATCACCCTCCTACTGAAGGTGGTGTGTGAGGGGAATTTTTTACTTGGGATAAACAGCTGGAATAGCCAGCGTAAGCCGGCATTATCTACCATCTGAAACAGCTGGTTGTCCAGAGCCATTATCTCTCCAATGGTCCAGGTAATGAGACATGCCTCTGGGTGACTAGACCATTTGCCCACTGGACTCACCCACTGCATGACAGGAAACTTGTCCTACTTCAGAGCAGAAGCAGGAGCATGTCCCTTGCAGTGCTCCCTCTAACAGGGATTCCCAGATGTTGTTGACTACCACTCCCATAATCCCCAAGCAAGAGCCTTTGCAGCTGGAGAGTCTGGGAGTTGTAGTCAACAACATCTGGGAATCCCCGTTAGAGGGAACACTGCCTTGCTGCAACCACTAGTTGAGGGCACATAAGTGTCCTAGTGCAGGAAGCAGTAGTGAGGACGCCCGGATGATGCCGCTTGATGTGCCTTCACATCTATGATGTCCCCAGATGCTGAGGCGGCTATCCATGCCCTGGAGAGGAACTGTGGCTTGAGAGTTTGCGACCTGTCCACCGTGGACTGGAAGCTCATTTCCCCTACTGACCTGAGCCCTGCAGTGGATGCAGACAGCATGTGCAAGCTCACTTTGGCAGCACTCAAAGTGCTCCCACACAGTGCTGCCAGTGGTCTTGGACTGCTTAAGTGCTGGTGGCACTACTGGGCCTGCTGGTTGGTCACCACCAGCACCCTCACCACCCTCTGTTGTCCATGACTGCGAAGGTCCAGGGGCAACAGGAATGACATCCTCCTGCCCCAGCTCCTCCTCACTCTTGGAACATGCGGAGGATGGGGTCAACGTGATAGGGTGGCTCATTGTGGAGGAGGGGAGGATCTAGCTGGGCTAGCAGCTGTCACCACCACCTCTCCCCACGCCCCCACCAGGGGAAGAAGAGGTCCTTCTTCCTTGCCTGGGCTCACTCCTACTACTACCACCTCAGCTGCCAAAGGTGGCTGCACTGTAGGAGTAGGTGTCACCAGAAAGGTGAACCTGTGTACAATGAACTCTTGGGGGGCTTGGGCAACTTGGGTAATAATAATAATAATAATAATAATAATAATAATAATAATAATAATAGCCAGGTGTGAAAAAATTCCTGGGGCTTTTTAGTTTAGAAAAAAGATGACTGAGGGGAAACATGATAGAGGCCTATAAAATCATTCATCGTGTGGAGAAATTTGATAGAGGCAAATATTTCTCCCTCTCCCTGGGTGGTAGGTGGCACCCATGTGGACCTACCCACCACCCAGATTTGGTGCCCCTAGAACCTTGTTAAGTGGTCCAAATCAGTCTGAATCCAAATCAAATCAAAGCAAATACAAATCGAATGTGGGGTGATTTGGAAGGGGTAGATTTGGATACAAAACAAATCAGGGGTGATATGTTTTGGGCACAAATCTAATTAAAAAATCGATTTGTGCACATCCCTACTGTATGTTGTAATCCAAAGGTGGCCACAAGATAGTTTTGTATAAGGGCATTATAATATTAGCAGTTTTATTTTCAAAAGCCTTCCTAATGATTTTGAGCACGGGATTGGCCTTTTTCACAACTGCCACACATTGAGGCAACACTTTCAGTGAGCTGTCCACCATAACCCCAAGTTCCTTCTCCTGGTCAGTCACTGACAGCTCAGACCCCATCGGTGTGTTTGAGAAGTTGGATTTTTTTTTTTTGCTCCAATATGCATCACTAGCTTCCATTGAACCACATTTGCCATTTTGTTGGTCACTCCCCCAGTTTGGAGAGATCCTTGGGGCTCCTCACAATCTCTTTTGGATTTCACTACCCTAAATAGTTTGGTGTCATCTGCAGATTTGGCTACTTTGCTGGTTACCCCAATTTCTAGATCATTTATGAACAAGATAAAGCGCACTGGTCCCAGTACAGATCCCTAAGGGACCCCTCTTCTTACTTCCCTCCATTTAGAGAACTGTCTACTTATTCCTACTCTCTGTTTCCTTTCCTTCAAGCCGTTACCAATCCACACATAAACCTGTCCCCTTATCCCATGACTGCTAAGTTTACTCAAGAGCCTTTGTTGATGAACTTTGTCGAAAGCTTTTTGTAAGTCCAAGTATACTATACCATCTGGATCACCTTTATTCACACACCTGTTGACATTCTCAAAAAACTCCAAAAAGTTAGTGAGGCAAGATTTATCTTTAAAGAAGCCATGCTGGTTAGTCTTCAGCAGGGCCTGTTCTTCTATACGCTTAACAGTTTTATCCTTGAGAATGCTTTCCATCAATTTGCCTGCAACAGACGCTAATCTAACTGGCCTGTAATTTCCCAGATCCCCTCTGGTTCTCTTTTTGAAAATCGGTGTTACACTAACTACTTTCCAGTCCTCTGGTACAGAGCCTAATTGTAGGGATAAGTTATATATTTTTGCAAGGAGATTGACAATTTCACATTTAAGTTATTTAAGGACTCTTGGGTGAATGTCATCTGGCCCTGGCAATTTGTTAATTTTTAATTTTTTCAGACAGTTTAGAACCTGGTCTCTTGTCACCTCTGTCTGATTCATTTCTTTAGCCTCTGTCCCTGAGAAGCTCGGTTCAGGCACAGGTATACACTCAGTATCCTCCACCATGAAGACAGATGCATAGAACATTTTTCAGCTTCTCTGCAATCTCCATATCGAAGCTTTGGAGTGCGAATGCGCTCCCTAGTGAAATAAGAGCATCCCCATCTCTGACAACTTTAAAAAAGTCTTTAAAGGAGAGGAGAGCTGGTCTTGTGGTAGCAAGCAGATCCAGTCCAGATATTGGATGCTCAGGTAGCATTCATGGCACCCACTGCATTTTACCAGGTTAGGTTGGTACACCAGCTGTGACCCTCTGGGGTCACAGTTATCCTTGATCTGGTAATGTCCAGATTAGATTATTGCCATGCACTGTACATGCGGCTTCCTCTGAAGATTGTTTAGAAACTTCAACAGGTCCAGAGTACAGCACAAGCATTGTTTACTGGGTTGTGTTGGTCTGAGCATATTGCCAGTGCTGAAAACTCTGTGGTGGCTACTGTTTCTTGGTATTATTGTTAGTATTACAAAGTTCTAAATACTGTAGGTTGGAACCAGGTACCTGAAGGATTATCTTCTTCCATATGAACCTGACTGGTCTGAAGCTGTGCTTCAGTGGTCTTCCTCCAGGTAGCTCTGCCTTCTGAGATTAGGGAGGTGGCAACCAGGAAAAGGGTCTTCTTAGGGTTTGCACCCTGTGGCATATTCATGGGGCACCCAATATCACTGAGGTGCCAAGTTCAGACTTTTCTTTAATGCATTAAGGCTTTTAATGATTGAACCCTGGGTCTTCTTAATTTTTTGACTGTTCAACTGTTGTATTCTTTTACTGCTGTCTTGCTGCATTTACTCCCTGCTGTTTTATGGTTTCATAGATAGTGTCTACTATTTGTGTTTGACTCTCCTTATTTCTTATTTGCTACATTGTTTTTGGCCTATATTTTTATACTTATTGCTTGTCATTATTGTATTAATTTGGATTTATTATTGTAATTTTATTGGCCTCAGTTGCCAGTTGTTTTGAAGACTCCAAGCGAGAAAGCAGCAAATAAATAGCTTAAATAAATAAATGAAAGAAATCCAAGCTTTCTATAGCCAAATCTCAGCATGTGGAAATGAGTATGATTGCGCATAATGACTCTTTGGTAACACTGAAGCAGGATATAGTCTCCCTTGCCTGCAAGTTATGTGGATTCTGTTGCATTCTGACAAGCTCAAAGTATGTTAAAAGAACCTGAAAAGAAAAAGCTGCAGAACCACCTCCAGGAAAAGTACACACAAGGGATAATTGTTTCTCCTGACCCGAATAAAAAGTCTTTCTTATTTCTGTCGGGAGAGCAGTACACTTCATACTAGGCTGCAACTGAGCAAACCTCCTTAGGCCAACTGCTTGCAACAGAATCACCCTATACTGCTTATAATGTCGCCTCAGTGGTCTGCTCCTCTACAGGAGCAGTCGTAACAAAGCTTTATTTGTTAGCATGGGCCAGACTGAATGGACCAACTGCCCATTTGCTAATACACGGAAGCCACAGACACATGCCAGCTGTCTTGAGTCCAATTTAAGTGATTGCTCATCAAAACCTAAATGGCCATTTGAACATTGGACTGGACAGAGGGGAAATGGCTGGACTAACCATTATGCTAAACAATAAAGAGCAATTGTGATGAGATTTTAAGTCTATGGGCTATTCTTAATTCCCTTCCGTCCCTGGATGGGCCTTTTCCTCATGTCCTGTCTCAGGACATGATGGGCATTTCTGTATTCGCCAATGAAGAATCAAAGGCAACATTCCCACCTAGGCTGTTCAGTTCCAGGAACACGGAGATCTGAGATTGTGATGAACACGGCCATAGGTATGGTTTTGGTTTCAGGCTTCAGCAACAATAGTTTTTCAGCTTGTTATTCAGTGGAAAGATGTTTATCTCTTCCTTCATATTTACATTGTATACCAAATGTAAATGTTGATCAGATTCTAATTGTATTAAATGGATTCATATCCATGGCATACTGGCTCTTCCTGCACAAGGCTCCCCATGCACTAAGGTTATCAAATGGGGATTTGCTTTGAGAGTATGTTGGCTGTCATAATGACAGGACCTTCTAGGTGGTGGCCCCCACTCTATGAAACTTCCTGCCCTGAGCAATCTGACAGGCCAGCTAGATTAAATTCCTGAAGAAAGAACATTCTTTTTCAATGACTCAAGGGTGCAGACAGAAGGAAAGCTTTAGGAACAACTCCTCACTTAATTTTTTTTCTGGGGGAGGAAAGGCACTTTTGGGAGGAGATGTGGGTTACTGGGTTTGGCAGTGGGGGCTGTTCATTAAAATGGTGGTGGTGGGGCTCTTAAATGTTTGTGGTGGGGTATCTGCACCCTTGAATGACTTAATAATTAACTGGTGTCCAGACTTTTTAAAAATTGAAAATGTGATGGATTCCCCCTTCATGGATTCTTGACTCTCTGATGTGTAACAGCACCATATAAAAGTCAGATATTTGCTTCAAGTTTGGTACCAAATGGTCATTTCAGGTCACTTGGTAGTTCAGAAGTTCTTGACGGCTTAAAAAAAAAATCAAGTATGGCTGTGTCTATATAAGAAAAGGTTTAGTTCTCCCTAGAGAAATCTACCTTTCCTTCATCTTATTTACACCACTTCATTAGGATTAACTTCAGCTGTCCCCTCCCCCCACAACACACACACAATGGGAAGAATTAGCTAATAATTAATGCTTGTCTTCCTGGGAGTTCTTCAGCCGTCTGGGTTAACTGAAGGACAACGCTGAGCTAATAGGCTCGATATGTCCCCATTTATGTTTTGTTCAGTATGGATGCAAGTATTTTAGGCAGTCTGCTATTCTGAAGAAAACTCAACTCTGGACACAATCCAGTACAGAGTTATGCTCACTTCAGACTTATTGAAATCAGTATGGCTTATATACGTCTGATACTTTATTGGGGTCCTGCCAGTGCATGTTTTCTCTTTCAAGTAGTTGGCTAAGCTCTAAACCATAAACCACAGGTGCTGATGTGGAAAACAACATCAGAAAAGTCCAAAGTAAAGTTCTGAATAAATCTTTGGTTCACTGGAAACCTTTGCAATCTAAATTCTTTTTCATAGTGCCTCCAAAAGCATATATTTTACTTTGGCCCAGTCTCTGCTAATCCATAAGAATATTGTCAGTGCAACACAGAAATAAACAAACAGACGCTGCTGATTTCAGGTTCACTTAAAAGCAGTTTATGATCAGTCTGAGACTGACCTGGTCATTTACCTGGCATGTGAGTTTATGTGAGTGGCTATTCCTTGGCGTGTCAAATTGGTATATATGCTTTAATTTAAACTGCTTTCAGAACTTTTGTTGAAAGCGATATATAAATATTCATAGTAGTAGCAGTCAGTCAGTCAGTCAGTCAATCAAATATCACCCATCATAATTCAATTTCAGGCTCCTGAGAGAATGTGTTGTTTTCATGAATGTTTGAGATTACAAAGAGGAGAACCTTAGCTGAGACGAAATTTGTTAAAACCACATTTCAGTATCATAGCCTTCTTATGTCTATCCCAGATGAATCTTGTCAGGTTACTGTTGGATAAAGAATGCTGAATTAGATGGACCTTTGGTCTAATCCAGCCAAGTAATCTTTAGATTCTTCCATGTTCCTGTTTGATTCTATTTTAGGTTTCTTGAGGGGTTTTTGTGTGTGTTTGTTTCCTTTCATTCATCTTTACAATTATCTAAAAGGAATCACTATAAAACAAAATCAGACGCTTCTGCTTTTAAAAAAAAGTACAATAAAGAATACTGGTAATTATATTTTAATTGGATAACATTTAATTGCTCCTATTTTCATCTGAATTAAGAAGCAGACTTTCTATATCTTGATTGATAGAGAAGAGAATGGCCTTTTTGCATTCTTTGATCTGGATTGCATTCTCTCATTAAAATACCCCCTTTCCTGTAATCACCATTTCACAGTTCAGTCATCTCCAGATACTGTGAAACAGCTGTGCAAAGGTCAAGTACAAGAGGGCACTGTGAAAAGAAAATCACAGCTCCCAGGGTTTCTAACCACCCCGTTAACAAATTTACTGACATGGGGCATAATTTTTACTGACACTGCCCATTTTTTTACTGACACTGATTCTTAGGGCTCCAGAGGGAGCAAGCGATGACATCTCTCTTGACTTTAAAAAGCTCATTGCTGCAATGAAAGAGTTTCAGGTGAAGATTTACATATTGTTGCTACACTTTTGTAGGGGGTGGGATTGCGTTTTTCTGAATTTGTGTAGCTAACGAGGCATCAGAGATGTCTTGGAAGTGGATTGTTGACCAGGAAGGAGTGGTAGTTAAATGCTTTAAAAACACCTCTTAGGGTCCAGCTGCATCACACATTACAAAATGTGTGGTTCCTCTTACACAAGAGGAACTTCTATGTGGGAAATGGCATGCATCCTAGCAATATTTGGCTAGATAATCAGGGTATTTACATGACCACACTGGCATGCACATGGGCGGAAGGCTGTTCCAAACTTACCTTCCCCCCAGGCAACGGTGAAAACGTTGCTGGGAGCATGGACTGTGTTCCCAGATGATGAGTGTTGCACCAAGCAGCACGGCTCTCCAGAGACTGGGAAGGCGCGGTGCATTGGGGAATTCCCCCATCAGACCAGTGCTTTAGGCACGCAAGGAGACACGATCCCAGCAGCTGGGTTAAGGGAGCACTTGCTCCCTTTAATCGTGGCTAAGAGTTGGACTTAAAAGTAAGGTTTGGCTGGGCAGAAGTGCCAGGATCCCTGTGGATCCCTGCGCTCCACACGAGCAGCCCAGGTTGCCCTAGCCTGGGCTAAGCTGCTCGTGAGAAGAGCCTCAGTGGATTCTGCCCAAGCACTTCAGATTGATCTTTGCTATTACTTCATTTGCAGAATTAGATTGGGTCTTAAGCTTCTCTACTCTAAAACCAAGAGTATTGGCTTTTCAGGCATATTGGTGCCTCTTACTCCTGGATTTGAAAGGGCTGGCTATAGTTACCCAGCGGTGAGTGAGTGATAATCTGTCTGTACTCAGTCTCCTTCCAAGAAGAGAGCTGGTCTTGAGGTAGCACGCATGACTTGTCCCCTTAGCGAAGCAGAGTCTGCCCTGGTTGCATATGAAAGGAAGACCAGAAGTGTGAGCACTGTATGGTATTCGCCTTAGGGGATGGAGCTGCTCTGGGAAGAGTATCTAGGTACCAAGTTCCTTCCCTGGCATCTCCAAGATAGGGCTGAGAGAGATTCCTGCCTACAACCTTGGAGAAGCCGCTGCCAGTCTGTGTAGACAATACTGAGCTAGATGGACCTATGGTTTGTCTCAGTATATGGCAGTTTCCTATGTTCCTATGCTATCCTGCATGTCCAGAGAGTTACAGTTTGATCTATTGCATGATGTTGGAGGTTCGGCATATGTCTGCATGAATATGAATGGTGCAGCCTGTCGTTGAAAATGGTGTGCTGCAGCCCACACCACCTTATGATGGTGGCAATTATCAATCTGTCATCGATTATCATTCTGTTTCCTGTGCAAAAGTTAATAGAACCCAGCTGCATCACATGTTACAACATTCCATTCAAGAGGAGCGAACTATTCTCTGACTGGTTTGGACAAATGCCTCAAGCAGCACCTCCTCACGACCACTGCCCCTCCCTCTCTCCACCCCTTGTTAAAAACAAAAACAAATTCAGGTTCCTTTCATCCCTTTTTGGTGTTCTTTGCCAAAGTTTTTTGTATGTGTACAGATGCAATTGGCTGTGAGCGTCAAACCAGGGACTTCCTAGCTTGCACTTTTAATCACTACATTACACCAAGATTTTGTACCTATGAGCACCCACTGAAAGCACATACTGAAGCTGACTCTTGTTTTCCAACTGTGAGTATTGCCTGTCTATATACACTTAGCTGGGGAATGTATAACGTTGGACCCGTGGTAGGTGCTATCCTATAGGACAGAGTAGACAGTTCTGCTTCACGGAATTAACATGCTCTCTAGAAAAAGAGAAACACTGCCTGGAGAAAAATGTTAGCAGGACCGAAGCAGTTCTCCTTCTTTAACAGGTATTCCATCTTGCATATTTCAGGGCTGAGTATTAGAAATAGTGTGCGGGACTTAGCCATAGCAAGCAACAGCTTCAGTTGAATCCTAGACAGAGCCTTATTCAGACATTATGTTGTACATACATATAGGTGTATGTACACTTGCTAGTGTGAATGACTGCAACTGTTCATTTTAAAAGTGAATCTGGATACAGGCCTCCTCAAATGCAGGGTTCAGATAGGAAGTATACTGCTCTATGTGTGTAGAATGCGACTTATTTATTGATTTCCTTTATATACTGCCTATCCAAAAATGGCCCAGGGTGGTTCACAATAATTATTTTTTTTAAAAAAAATCTTTTAACATAAAACTCATTAAAAACCAAAACTTGTGAATAACTGTACATATGTTCAGATCTCTTTGTGCATACACTATACACATATTGCACGTAATGTGTGAATAGGACTTTAGCTGACATTGATAACTGTCTCAGCTCTATGAGATAATGGCAATGCTTTGATGACCACGCTAATCTCCAACTTGGCTCCTGAGCTGAAAACTCATACAAAGTTTTGAGCTTTACTGGACACAAGTCTCTGTGTTTGCTTACTGTAGAGAAAAGGTTCATTGGCTATACACCAGTAGATCCCGTTGGAATGGGTTGAACAACTACCCATTAGGTACTATGGGCATAAAGGATACAAATATGAAAGCAAGGTATATTTATATACTGCTTTTCAACAAAAGTTCCCAAAGCGGTTTACATAGATATAAACAAACAAAGATAAATAAATAAATAAGATGGCTCATTTTATTTGCCATTCTCTGCTTCAATCGATGACTTGTGCACACAATTTGGTATTGTGTTTCAGCAGCACTGGAGAATAGGGATGTGTACGGAACCGGTTTGGAGTCCCTTTATGGGCCCCTGAACCGGTTTGATCAGTGGGCAGTTCCACCGGTTCGATGGTGGGGGGTGCATCTTTAAGGGCGGGGGTGGGTGCACTTACTCCTCCTGCCGCATTTCCCCCGCCGGCGCTCCGTTTTGTTAAAGCCCCTCGGGGCAGCAGCATACTTCCCTGCCGCCCTGTCTCCCGGAAGTGACAGACACACCTGCGTGCACCAGGGATGGGCATGTACCCGTCACACCCATCATGCACACGCGTGTGTGCGCCCACCTGCAACATGTGCATGCCTGTGCCCACTTCTCACCACTTCTCTTCCTCCTACAGTGCCCAATGCCTGCCTCTGGCTGGCATGTCACTGCCTGCTGTAGCAGGCAATGGACATCCGAGATTGGTGGCAGAGGTCTCGCTGACTATGCCAACTGGCTGGCTCTCTCTCTTGAATGTACTTGCTTTGAAAAAATGAACATGCTCGTGAGAGAGCGAGAGCTGGCACAGCCAGGGAGACCAATGCCACCAATCCTGGATGTCCACTGCCAGCTACAGCAAGCCGTGACACACCAGCCAGAAGCAAGGGGTGAGCATTGTAGCAGCCAGTCTTCCTGGCAGTGTGAGTGCTGCTCAAAAAAATTTCCCATGTCACTTTTGGCACCTATGCCATAGGCTGCTGTCTCTTGACTTAAACTGTGTATAGAGAATCATTTTTCAGATACTTCAAAAGCTTCAGTGTGCACTTCGGTTTTTGTTGTCCCACTGTCCCAGATACTTCAGTTTTTGTTGTCCCACTGTCCTATCACAGGTTTTGCAGATTTTGGAAGCTCCTGCAAGACCTGTTTAACCAGATTTAATGAAGGGACGGGGCGGGGGGAGGCTGTATACCTTAATTCTTTGTATTCAACCTTATGTCTGACATAAAACACATGGTGGTTTCTTTTGCATTCTAAACTGGTTGCTCAGCTGTGCTCCCTACAACGTATTTCCTCACAGTGGGGGTGTGTGGGGTATGACAGCAAAAGATGAGGTGCTTCTCGGATCCCCCTTCAGTTGTTGCCTGTGACTAGAGAAGCAAGTGCAGGGAACACTTTGCATTCTCTGAATGTATCACACAGTAATTCCGCTGTCTGAAAACTCTGTAATGTCAATAATTGATGCACTTGAGAAGTGGTAATTAAATTAGTTAATTATGCTGGTAAAATTACATGCAATTATGTGACTGCAGGGTATGTTTAGTAAATTAGGCTTTCCCATACTCACTACATATTGTGGTGCCAATTTTGTTCCTTGATGATTAGGTAGCTTTTGATACTTCTTAATTGATTTAATACCTGGATCTTCATTAGCCCTCAATTGCTATGCAATGTATGTCAGACGTTTCCCCCTTCTCTGATATTTTACAGAGTATCATTCATAAAAAAAAATTTCCAGCCTACACACACACACACACTACACTCGCACTCACATGCACTCACACCTTTTTAGACATTTCAAGCATCAAGGAAGTATCCATTTGTACGATTTCACAAACTACCATGAGATGCCAATCATGTACCTGTCCCTGGACACCTCTGAAAACAAAATGACTGTTTCCATTTATTTTCCTCTTGAAAGATCAAAATAAATAGATGTTTCTAAATAAAATTCTGGCATTGTGACAGCAGTTTTAATGAAAACGGTTATGTTGCGGGAGTTGCAATGAGAGGTTATTAAAAGGTGACATCAATACAAATAAAAATTTCTAAGAAGGTCATGCTTCTGGCAGGCTCAAGTCATGGAGGGTGCCTTTTAGAAAGGAGATGCGTGCAACACTCTAGATGCTAGGTCTTGTTTTTCTTGTCAGCTCTAGTCTGAGAGATAGCTGCTTCCATCTTGACTGCAATTTTGCCCAGAAACTTCTCCTATCTACATATCACTTATCTGACTGGAAAGATCACAGAGGATTTCTCATCATTTAGGGCATGGCTGGCCAGCCGGTGGCCCACTGATTGCTGTTCACAGCTGAAACTTCTCCTGCTGTAAAAGTAGCTAGACTCCCCTTGGTGTGGGAGAGGACATGCCTATTTGTTTAGTTGGTAGGGGAAAGTGGGAGATGGTTCTATCTCTGGCAGTGCCCAGGATGTGGAAGTCCCTGCCCTGGAAGTTTGGCCTAGGCCTTAATCTCTGTTGCTTTCAGCACCTCTTGGAAGCACCTCTATTCAGCTTGGTATTTAATCTGTTGCTGGTTGTGTGATTCTCTCTTGCTATTTCTGCTTTTAAGCATTTTTGATATTTCTGGGCAACATCCAGATTAGTTAGTCATGACTAAGCACCACTGAAATTAATAACAAGTTAGTTATAGTTAATAGTTTTTTTTTTTTTTTAGATTGACTAGTTATCTGATTATTTGGCTTAGTATTAGAAAGGTATTGACGCTTTTTAACTTTGGTGCTTTTGAGGATACCATGGACTTTTGAGGATACCATGGACAGCCAGACTTTTGAGGATACTATGGATAGCCAGGAAAACAAACAAATGGATCCTAGAACAAATCAATCCAGAATTTCCACTTGAGGCACAAATAACCAGGCTCGAACTCTCATACTTCGGACACATCATGCGGAAACCCAGCTCCCTTGAGAAGTCCATAATTCTGGGAAAAGTTGAAGGAAAGAGAAGAAGAGGACAAACAGCAGCAAGGTGGATGGACTCGATTACGACAGCAATGAATGTACCACTGAGAGACCTTAGGCCAAATTGAAGACAGATCATCCTAGAGAGAATCTATCTATGTGGTGGCAAAGAGTCGACACCAACTTGACGGCACTTAATCAATCAATCAATTTGTTTGGTTTGGGCTGATCTGTTAGTGAGACAGATTTTTTTTTTCATCACTAAATACATAAAATAAGGCATACAGCTCTACAGACAGAATTATGGCTGGCGGGCCAACAAAACATTTCAGACAGGGGCCGACTACTCACAGGTGACTCAAAAACCACATTCATGTTGAAATACAATTCTTCCTTCCTCTATAGCCTTTGGTTGTCTTAAAAACTGGATTCATATGGTCTGTAAACTGGATTACACCCATTTACATACATACAATGCTAGGGATCATTAGACGGGAATTCAAAATAAAAATACTAATGTTTATCATGACATACTAATCTATGGTGCAGCCACATTTGGAGTACTGCATAGAATTCTGGTCACCATATCTTAAGAAGGATATTGTAGAACTGGAAAAGGTGCAGAAGAGAGCAACCAAGATGATCAGGTGCCTGGAGCACCGTCCTTATGAGGCAAGGCTACAGCATCTGGGGCTTTTTAGTTTGGAAAAGAGGCGATTATGGGGAGACATGATAGAAATGTACAAAATTATGCGTGGTGTAGAGAGAGTGGACAGAGATAAATCTTTCTCCTGCTCTTACAACATTAGAACCAGGAGTCATCCCATGAAATGGATGCCCAGGAAATTTAGGACCAAAAAAGGAAGTACTTTTTCACACAGCACTTAATTAATCTATGGGATTCTCTGCCATGGGATCTGGTGATGGCCACTAGCTTGGGTGGCTTTAAAAGGGGCTTAGACAAAGTCATGGAGGGCAGATCTATCAATGGCTGGTGGCTATAGGGCACCTCCAACCTCAGAGGCAAGATGCCTCTAAATACCAGTTGCAGGGAAGCAACAGGAAAAAAGAGGGCATGCTCTCACCTCTTGCCTGTAGGCTTCTCAGAGGCATCTAGTGGGCTACTGTGTGAAACAGGATGCTGGACTAGATAAGCCTTGGGCCTGATCTAGCAGGGCTGTTCTTATGAAGAAACTATGTGTGAGAGGGTAAAAGTGTCTCTTGTAAGAACCCTCACAGTTTGCAAATAAAGGGCCACTGTTATGCTAAGGAAGATAGCATCATCTTGGTTTTGCTGTAACATCTCAGAATGGGGGGAGGATGATAATAGTAAAAAAAGAGCGAGCAAGCTATAGAATAGGTCAGTTATCATTCTATTTCAAGTTGCATTATTTTTGCCATTTTCGGGGGGGGGGGGACCATTCATTGTGAGAGCCAATTCCCACTATGCTGACCTCTGCAAGTGTGTTTTCGGCAGTGCTGGGGGCATCATCTTAGAAGGTATGCAACTACTGCTGGAAAGTGTAGTTATTCCCAGAGTTTTCCCAGAGAGCTCTATGGTGGTAGTGCTGGGAAGGACTACACTCCCCAATGCTCCATGTGCACCTTCCAAGATGGCACTGTGGCTAGAGTGTATTCAATTTCCCTTAAAGGACCCCCAAGCCCCACCAGTGCTTGGAAAAGTGCAGAACACTCCGCTTGCACGATGCCAGGGAAACTGTGCAGAACACTCAGCTTTGGCTGATAGAAGCTGCCACTGGCTCCCAGGCTTTACCATGAAGAACACTGGCATAGGGCTTCAAACAAAGTGATCCCTAGTTAGGGGTGTTGATGAACCAAAAATTGTGGTTTGGTTTGAATTTGGACTGAATTTGAACTGAATTGGGTGTTACTGAAGTGGTTTGGCAGCTTGAGTGGCTATACTTGTAAAGGGGAACCCAGCTGGAGTGGCTCTACTTGTAAAGGTGAATCCAGTGAGGATTCCTTTTTACAAGTAAAGGGTTGGGGTTCCCGGGAAGCTCTAAGGGGTAGTGGGGTTGGCGAGAGGGCTAGTTAGGGGTCTTGCCTGCCTGATGTAGCTGCCAGCATGGCTGCTCGCCCCCCTGGTGCAGGTCATAACCTGCCCAAGCCCATGTGATACCTCTTTTATGCAGATGGGTTTTATACAAGTTTGTGTGATGCTTAATCCCAGAGGTATAAGTAAAGGTAAAGTGTGCCATCAAGTTGATTTCGACTCCTGGCACCCACAGAGCCCTGTGGTGGTTTTTTGGGGGGGTAGAATACAGGAGGGGTTTACCATTGCCACACAGTATAAGGTGATGCCTTTCAGCATCTTCCTATATCGCTGCTGCCCAATATAGGTGTTTCCCATAGTCTGGGAAACATACCAGCGGGGATAAGTAATTCCCTGTTAACTAGGCAAAGCAACACCTTTTAAGGCAGAGGGAGAGTAACTGTCCCTATTCATGCCAGTATAATGTCCCTCCCAGTGGCTGTTGCTAATGTCGCCCTTGGGTTTCATTTTGGCTTGTGATCCCAAAATGAACAGGGAACCATTGGGGACAGGGAACCATTTTCTTATTCCTTTTGCCAGGTAAACCACTTTGAGAGCTGTTTTGTTGTTGAAAAATGGTAGATAAATATTCCAAATAATAACTAATAATAATAAACCTGGAGTCCTGGTGTGGGTGTAGATACAACGAGATATAGTACTGCCCCAATGTTCTTTAATCCTTCCTGGTAGGAATGTTCTCCCGGGGAAGGATATCCACAACATCATGAAGAGAGAATGTCTAAAAACAAATCCGCATCTTGGCATGTTTGTGCAAGTGGAGCTGGCATGCTACCTTGTACGCTGGCATCACGCCATCTCACCAGATGGACAGCAGTGTAGGCAGCCAAGAGACCATGTATAAGCATCAAACGTGTGTGTCGAGGGCAGGATCCCTAGCTAGAAGTGTGTGGAAATGACTCTCTGTCCTGAGCTGGCATATCTGGCATTAAGGAGGTACACTGTTGCCATTCTAGCTCTGGAAAATAACAGAGGTGTAAATACAGCCTTGTTCATTCACTTCAAGGTGAGTTTTTGGCTATGTGAAAGCATGATTAATATTCCATGGAGGTGGAGAGGGCATAGGAACATCCCAAGGTGCACTTAGACATCTGTTACATCTTTATATGCATTTAATGAGTCACTTTAAATATCTTAAGCTGAAATCATGAGCAATATGGACATTCTGGAAGCCTTCTGACCTCTTTGTATGATAGCTGCATACATATGTAAGGATGTAAGCCTTAGATGGCTAGATATACAGCATGAATCCAAACCATTAAGACTTGGTTCTTGTTGAACTTCAGAAGAAAGAGAAAGAGCAAGCCTTCAGCTCCCTCTTCTAGAGACTTCCAAGTCTCGCCTCTTGCCATGGTGATTGCAGAGTTCTGTGTGGAAAGAAGATCTTCCATAATGTTGGACACTTCAGAAACATGCGTTTGAGTTGAAAATTGTACAGTTTAGTGCCTGTACAAATTTAGTGCTCTCCCCCACCTCTCTGTAACCTCCATTTGATCTACTGTGGCTGCTAGAGGGAAATGAAAACATATGGGTAACTAGTTTTAAAAAAATATTTGTAACTCATTAGTGTCCAGCATCCTTTCCTTGGTGAAGACCCTGGCTTAACCTAAAACAGGGCAGTCTGTGCTCTATGAGTCTATGTTCCCACTTCCACCATCTGTTCTCCATGCCTCCCTGGGAATTTCTGGGTGCCACAAGATCCAAATAGAGTTTGTCAAGGTTTGCCATGGCTATCAGTGCTCCCATGCCACCTGCCATTGTTGGCTGTCAATCTACCTAGCATGTATCCTTAACCTTAATTATAAGTGCTTTGATGAACCATTGCCAATGCAAGGAACTGGGCTGTAACTGGTTTTCCTTTTTTGCTAGACACATAATCATTAAACCCAGGGGCGTAGCTGTAATTAAGTGGATAGATTCAAAGAACGCAGGCCACCCTAGCTCCTGAGGGGCCCCCAGTCCTGCCCCTACCTATTTTCTTCATTATATCTCTGACTCTGAGGGCCCATCGGGGAGAAGGGTGAACACGGTACCCTTCTCCCCTAGCTACTGCCCTGATAGGGGAGTACAGTGCCATTACAAGTTGCTAGCTCATATTTTAGATCTATTTGTTTTTGATGTGGTTATACTCCTCTTGAAAGACCAGGTACATAGCTTGGGAGTGCTCCTGGATTCAAAACTGTCCCTGGTTTCTCAGGTTGAGGCTGTGGCCAGGAGCACTTTTTATCAGCTTTGGGTGATATGTCAGCTACACCCATTTCTGGAGATAAATGACCTTAAAACAGTGGTGCATGTGCCAGTAAACTCCAGTCTTGATTACTGTAGTGCACTCTATGTGAGGCTGCCTTTGTACATACTGTAGTCTGGAAACTACAAATGGTACAAAATGAAGCAGTCAGACTGCTCTCTTGGACAACCCAAAGGGACCGTATAACATTGATTTTAAAAGAACTGCACTGGCCGACAATATGTTTCTGAGCAAAATACAAAGCACTGGTTATAAAGCCCTTAATGGCTTGGGTCCAGCGTACTTAAGAGAGCACCTTCTTTGTCATGAAGCCCATCACCTATTATAAGATCATCTGGAGAGGTCCAGTTATGGTTGCCACTGGTACGTTTGGTGGAGACTCGGGACTGGGCTTTCTCTGTGGCTGCCCCAGGCTTTGGAATATGCTCCCTGTCCAAATAAGAGCATCTCCATCTCTGACTGCTTTTAGTAAGACCCTCAAGACATACCTGTTTTCTCAGTCTTTTAACTAAAATTAATTTTTAACTGTTTGTTTTTATCCAATGAAATTGTTTAAATTTTTTATTGTATGAAATTGTTTTAATTGTTTTTACTCTGTTTTATAGTTGTTGTGTTTTAAATTGTGTACATCACCTAGAGATACACATATCAGGTGGTATATAAATCAAATAAATAAATAAATAAATAAATAAATAATATTTTTCAAAGTTTGTAATTAGCAACATTAGGGGTCTTCCTCCAGTTGACTAGGACTATCAACAAGTATGAAGAGATTAACACTAAACCAAAAACTTGGGAAGTATCCTGAGAAAAAAAGGGATGCTTTTTCCTGGCAAAGTCAGAATCTGCCTAAGCATACTGTAAATGTTTGCTGGTCAATGGCGGAATAAACTTATCTATCTCTCCCCTAAGCATACTGCTTCATCCTTACTGGTCCTACACTAAGTTTGGGTGTGGGAATCAGCTGTAGCTTCCAGTCAGGATTTTGCTGTCATGAGAATGTATCTGCTGAATTGTTATCTATCCACCCTAAAAAGTTAGGGTAGAATAATGTTTTGTACCTCTTACCTCAAAGTAAGAATTTCTGGTCAGTCTTTGGATAATCAGGTTCCTGTTGAGAAGAGAACACAAGAGAGTTATAGGACAGCTTCACAAATCACTTTGAACTTCAAGTTTGACACTGCTGGAGCCCTGGGAATGTGTGCGTGCCCAACTTCGGATGTTGGGATGGCTGAACCAAAAATGGGCATCTCGTACAAACTTGCCAATGCAAGTTCCTACCCTACTTGAGATCTAGAACCCAACATCTTTCTTGGACTTCAGACTTTCCTGGGTTCCAGACCTCAAGTAGGGTAGGATATGCTGACATTGGCAGGTTCATACAAAATGCCCAAGACACTAGAAGTTGGGCACACATGTGTTCCCAGTACTCTGTGGCGGCAGTAAACCACTTTGTGGTGGTAGCAAAGTGATGTGTGAAGCCAGCCATTGTGTCTTGATCACAATCTCTTTATTTCTTAATGTACAGACTGAGAAGGAAGGATGCAGAACCTGGCAACTTCAGTTCAGTATCCTTAATTCCTAAACCAGTGTTTCCCCAGCCAAATCTAACTGACCCATCTTTACAGCCCTTCTGTACCAGACCTAGATGAGACTAACCAATTTCTCACACACCTTCTCCCATACTACCAACCTGTAGTCACATGTCACCCAAAATACATTTCAAAATTGATTTGGACAAAATACAGCCATATTGCCCATTAAGCCTGGCAATCACAAGCAGTAAGGAGTAAGCCTCATTGAGCATGGTGGGGGGCATGCCTAGGATCTGGCTGCACATGTGCACTGATGGTGCACTATGAAGGTGCAGGCAATGTGTGTAAAGAGAGTGCCGTCTCTTTGCACTGAATAACCAATAGTGTGACTGATCACAGGAAGACAGCACTGGTCAGTCCTTAGTTTATACTTGAAAAAAGAGTCAGATGTCCTCATCCCACAAGTTAGGCTCAACAGAAAATGTGCTAAACATGATTATCTGTTTGTACTTGCAAAGAGATTTATCTCTACACAGGCGTCACTGACGCGTGGGCCTCTTGCTTTGTGTGTATTTAAAGAGGAAACATTTTTGTTTCTTTATGTAAGGAATACTCTTATTTTCCAGTGTATCCCAAGTAACCTTAAGCAAGCCATATAAAGGCAAATCACATCTTCAGACTTCGTGACTCACACTTCTTTCTTGCTTGATTTGGTGCCAGACAGAAATTCCAGTTCTAACTTATAATAACATTAGAGTTTAATTCTGCAGATTCAATCAAAGCTACACTTAATATAAAGAAAACAAATTTGCTATTTTATAGCCACACTAAATACTTTCCCGAGAATGCTTTTGGGGGTGTCTCTTTTATTTATAGATTTTCACAATGCTCACGACTTTCTTTTAGTGCCATGTATTTATCGTTGTAGAATAATCATTTTCTGGTTGATTTCACATCAAGCCCCTTCAAAACTAGTTGTTATAGTTCTGTGCTCTTTAAATTTCCCCCCCTTTCTCTCCCTGCTGCTGCAATACATTATACTTTATATTCTTAAGCTATAAACTCTGCGCTCACCTAATTACTTGCTGCATTGTTATGTATAGCCCCTTAAAAATAAAGCTTTACAAAAATAATTACAACTAAAATAAATAATCCTAACTATGATGGAAACAGAAAAGAATTCCTCTAGAAAAGATTTCAAGACGTCGTCTGGCTAGCACAATTTAGAACATGTGAAAACCTCAGCAGTTTTGAAATGTTAAGATGATGTTTGCTGGTTGTTAATTATCATTCATCTTTTCTTGTTAAGGGCTAAAGGAACAAATATTTCTGCATTATTGATTACTCTCTTGGTGAAATTAGTTACTGCAACTTTTTAGGCTGCAAATACATTTCCCATGGAGAGAGATGCTACAGTCGTTTTAACTGGCCTTTGAGCTTTTTTCATTGCTGACCTTTCTTGTTGTTTTTCAAGGTGGGTTATGTGCCAAATGGAGGGGGATTTCTTGTTGTTTTGGGAGGATTTTTCAGCAGAAAGTTAGACATCCAGGAGCTATTGGAGCCTAAAACAAATAGGCCTGGTGGCTGGCATAGGGGTTGCTGAAGAAGGCAAGATGTAACATTGCCCTTTCCCCCCATGTGTGCTACTGTTTATAGGCCCTGCCTTTTTCTCTCCTTCCATTCCTTTTCCAGGTTAGCCTTGCAACCTGGACTTCCAGGCCAAAGTCCAGTGCCTCCACACTCCCTGGGGGCTCCCAAATCCTCTTTAATCTATCCTGGATGGTGTGGTTGCTGCGCTGCACTGCGCTGCTGGCTTGCACTGTGCAGGATGGCCAAGTGTGACTGTGACCTGCGCTGGGCATGACCTCTACCTTAGAGACAGAGTGGGGAGGAGGGAAAGAAATATGTGGGATGGGAATATGTTAGGTTGTGTGTTGAAATGTTTCTGCTAATGCATATTTGCATATGTATACCCGTTTTACATTCTTCTGAGTTCAGTTGCTGTTTGTGCTCTCAAGAATCCACGTTAAAAATACTGCGTATGTCACGTAGGGATGTGCACTAAACCGGCTTGGCCTGTTTGGTTCAAATTCAAACCAGCTTCAAACCAGGATCAGTAGGTTCAGTTTTGGTTTTGCTTGAACTGCTCCCCGCCCCCAGTTTGGTTCGAATTCGGTCTGGTTCTAAAAGGTTCTACATAGGCTATAATGGTGACCCAAACAGGCCCATTATTTCCTATGTGGAGCACCTAGGGGCTCAAACTTGGGGTGGGTGGTAGGCACCCAGGGGTGCTTACCACCCACCAAACCCCAAAGCAACTAGACACTCCTGTGATTATTAATGATTTTTTTGGAAGATTTTTTCAGTTTTTGCATTTCTCCCATAGGGAATAATGGGGATTTGAAGCAGCCCCATTCCCCCCTTGTGGGATGCCTGGGCACCCCAAATTGGATCTGGGGGCACGGCAGGTTGGGCCAGAACTCCCCCCAGACAGCCCCAAGTCTGTTGGGTTTACGGGTCCCGTCCCCCCCGGAATTTTTAGTTCTGGCCTCTCTTAACAGTCTGTTTCTATCACAGTGGATTCTCTGGTTTGTATATAATATTATGAAATGCTCTTCATAGAGAGAACTCATACAGCAACCAAGATTCTTGGTTGCTGTATGAGTTCTCTCACTGAGTCCCCGGGAAGACCTTTTCATATCTATCAGAGTGGATTCTATATAATATTATGTGGAGGTATTTTACAGCTCACAACACCTTCAGGTATATCGATGTCCTGCCTGAGCTCCTAAATTGCTATAACCACAGCTTTCACAGAACCATACAGTGCAGGCTGGTAGATGTCACCTCCAGCAATGACCTGTCTGTTTGGAGAACAGTCTATGGCAGCACTCACCATTAGAAAGTCAAGTCTCCTGTGTTAAGAAAAGATCACATTAGGATTTCTAAGATTAAAGGAGTTTTGAGAAAGGTTATACAGAACTACACCACATAAATGTTTATAGTGGACCAAGTCACCAGAAGAGCTGAAAGGCTGGTCTATCTGCTAAAAGACTACATAGGAGAGACAGTTCTCGGCAACTTCTATCTTGAAGAATTACATAAAGTTAAAGTGGGTGAGGACCAGGTGTACAGGGTTGGAAAAATTTAGCTACAACAGGCTGTGGTAAAGTAAAACAACATTTAGTGAAGTGTGTAGGTTGGCTTGACAAGTTCAATAGTTAGTTGCCTACTTCAGACCTCTGCAATGGGTGACAGAGGATTTCACATTACCCTCCCTAGTAATGCTAGCAAGAAGGCTTTCCCACAGAATGCTAGTTCAGCCACCATCCAATTAGCTAGACTGCTGGATCTTCCTGGGGAATGGGAAGTGGAACTCTCTGAGATACAGTACCCATGCACTTGGGACACCATCATGGCAGATACCCCCTTTCAATATGCCAAGGGGTTAAAGAAATGGACCTTCTACTTATGAAAGGGGTATTACTCCAGCATTGGATGATATGATTGAAACCACAAGCACCCAGAGTGCTCTAGAGGAAACATCCCTTCTTTTTGACCCTGTTACTAGAAATATTCAGTTTATGAATCCTAACAATGCATTCACCTTCTCTGCGGGGGCTGAATTAGCCTACATATTAGGGCTCCTTCCTGACACCCACCCCCCACCCCCCAAATGTTGTCTTACCCTTCAAGCATAGCTGGTGGGTTCAAAACTCTGTCCGTGATACACCCAGTAAAGTATTCCCTTTCCCTACAGACATAACCGGGGTGGGGGGGGGTTCAACACTCTGTTTGTTTATACAGACATTGCAGAGTATCAGATAGTGGGAGATCATCATGTCCCCCTTTTGTGAAGTATTGCTGTGAAGGGGCAGAACAGTGAGTGTGCTAACATTGTTTATGACAAGCCACACTACATCCCTGTGAGCAACCAGCACATTGACATCATCACTGTTCAGATAAAGATGGACCAGAACAAAAAGTGCCATTCCATTTTGGCAAGATGATTGTGAAACTACACAGAGCTGCCTTTACATCTGAAAGCCGGAAGGTGGACCTGTTGGGGCATCTACACACAGACCTTATGTTTCAACAAAAACTGCTTTTAAATGGTGTAGATGTGAAAATTAAACTAACACGTAACAAGGACACATTCTGTTTGATGGCAGGCTGAGCTAACCCCTGCTATAGGCTGCAAATCTTATCAGCATCTCTCTTTATGAAGAAATGTTCCCTGAACCCTGCTGTGTGGTTAGCATACTGAGGCTTTGCTCACAGCCAGTGCAAAATACCCAGTGGATTGTGTGACTATGAAAATGTTTAGTATTCCAGCTGGAAGTCGTGTCAGCAATCAGGAAAATTTGTATTTAGGCCAGTTGCCAAAAACTGTCATAATCGGTTTTGTGGATAATGATGCATTTAGCAGAGCATACACAACCCCCCCCCTTTAATTCCAAGCATTATGACATTAACTTTGCCTGCCTCTATATGGACAGTACCCCAGTGCCCATGAAACCTTACCAGCCAGACTTCCCAGCTCATAATTATGTCCGTGAGTATATGGGGCTGGTACAGACCACAGGCAAGGTCCTAGAAGACAGACCTCTGCTCTTTAATAGGGAAGAATATGGGAAAGGCTATGTACTGTTTGCATTTGATCTGACTCCTGACCAAATATGTGGGGGCCACTATTCCCTGATTAAAACAGGGAATCTGAGAGCTGAAATACGTTTTGCCAGACCACTTCGACTGAGTAACCATCAGTATGATTGTGTATGTAGTATTTGACAACCTCATCAAGATAAACCACAGGAGGAATGTACTGTTTGACTATATGTTATATGGATAGTGTACAGCTAACATGCGTGCTGTCTGCAACTCCCTGCACCCAAAAGACTTTCTTTGGAGTTTTTCTTAGTGACTGGCTGCCTAGAAAGAGGCTGCTACAAAGACCTGTGAGTCTTGTAGTTAACACGCACCCCCCCCCCTTACCTCCCAGGATAGCACTGGTTAGCCATCTACCTGACAGAGAACAACCAGGGATGTGAAAGTCTATGGCAGCACTCACCATTAAAAAGTCAAGTCTCCTGTGTTAAGAAAAGGAGATCGCATTAGGATTTCTAAGATTAAAGGAGTTTTGAGAAAGGTTATACAGAACTACACCACAGAATTGTTTATAGTGGATTCTTATGGGCACCCACCAAATCACCCCCGGTTCCCCAAAACTATAATGACTTTTAAAAGAAAAAATGCCTCTAAGACACTCTTTCAACCACTCCAACGCCAAGCTCCTGATTCTGTGACCTGTGACTACCACTGTGTGTTCTTTCTACAACAGAGGGGTAGAGGGTTAACATTACAATAGAGGGGTTGAGGGTACAACAAGAATTGTATTCAGAGGATTTAGAAAGAAATGACCAAATGGTTGAGCAGTATGCTTTTAAAAAAAATATATGCATGCCCAAACATGCACCAAATTGTTTTCACAACAAACAAGCGCATGGATCTTGTAATGATTTTCACAGAGCAATAAAGCGCCCCTAGAGGGCTTTAAAAGAATATATGTGTGCGTTGTTTGTTCTTTACCTGCGAAGCAGCAACTACCAGCCTGTAAGATTCATGCAGTTTTAATTTTACATCTGAAAAACATAAAGACATTAAAATTTTAGCCAGGTAGATGATTTCCTCTGTTTTTTAGAACCCTTGTAAGAGACAGCAGGGGACACAGACACAGCACTTGGATTTTTTTAGATATTCTAGAGCAACCCTGGTGATATGATTACCAGCTACAGATGTTGAAACATTTAGTTCAGCCAGAGCCCTCATAAACACATCCCAGCCTTTAAGGAAGTGGTTGGATGGCAGTCCGTGAACTTGGGTGATTGCTTTGACCAGATCCAGCATGTTGGAACCAACAACCATCTCCCCTTTATATACAAAGGTGCCCTTTTAATCCCACAATGAAACCGCAGCATTCTGCTTCAGCTTGTTTAACAAAATCTTTGCAGGGTTCTTAGATTGCACAGGAAGACCGTCCAAGACCTCTTGGAAGAGGGCCTCAGAACTATGGGGAACTTCACCAGAGGACTTCTTGGGCTGTGGTAGAAACAGGTTTAGTTTTCCCTTTTATGCTTCTCCCAGCCTCACGTGTGTTAAATATTAATGAAATGAGGAAAATACCCTTTGGAGCCTTGAAGTCCCATGGCTTTAGGTAGTTTTGCCAGAGCCATAGGCAGATGAGATGGAATCTATACATTTTATATTTAAGTTTTTGACTGTGATACACAACAGTTTTCTACCCTGAGTGATCAATTCAACATCCAATCTCTGTTTCACCATTTCACGGAGGACCAGGATCCTGTCATATCCTTTACTATTGTGTGCAAGGAGAGTACAGTTCTTATATTGTGTGTTGCTAGTGACTGTCTGGATAAAGTCTGCAAGGCATGACTCATCACAAAATTCCCAGAACTTTCCAGCAAACTTCCACAGCCTTTTTCTTGAATCCCCTCCACTGTTTCAGCTTGAAGAGCCTTTGCGAATATTTAATTAGCGATATGCTCACCCATTTTTTGCCTGCATTCACAATCATAAAAGACATACTTTATAGATATTTCTGGGTACTTAATTCTCCCCATATAGAATGCATGTTGTTCAAGGTCCTCAGCGTAATCCCAGCACACTGCACTGCTTCCTCCGTCACTTCCACTTTGCTTCATGCTCTGTGTCAACATAATGTTCACACTTGCTACATAGTTCTCTCGGAATACATTCTACCTTTTTGTCCACAGCACGCTTCTTGTGTCTGTCTAAGCATGCTTGGGATCTACATTGTAGTTTGCATATGGAGCATCTGACTAGTTACCCCACGGACTGCACACATGCTTTACTTAAGCAACAGCAAAACTTGGACATACAATCATGGGCATGTGTATAGGGCATGTTACACACTTCACAAAAGCTTCAACTCCCAAATAATGCCTTGACATTATTGATGCTGTAGTAGTTGTCATAATGAAGTAACATAAAACAGGTTTGAGAATACTGTGGTTCAGCACTTTTAAAAACTCCCCACTCTTCTCCATTCCAGAGAACTACAGGTATATTGATCTGCAGAGGACACTCAACAGATGCTATATCAGATGAAAGAGACACCTTTTTCTACTCTGTCCAGCCAAGATCACTGTGTAATTTCTTGGCGTCTGCTATTATTTCTGAGGTTGTGGGACTCTCAGACCTAATGACCATGAGCCTTCCTGCAAAACAGAGATTAGTGTTTTGAATATTGACATTAACCAAGTGTCACATCTTTTTATCTATTATGGAGCTATATGGTATGGATTTTAGAGGTCTACTGACACCCCTCCCCCTTGGTGGGGGAACAACCACTGCCTGTAATCTTAAGGTAGGCCATGCAAGTATTTCTGCATGACTCTGCAGTAGCTTACTACTGGCTGTTAAAAACTCATCAGCATTTAGGTCATTTACTGTATGAGTCTTCTAACCATACGCAGAGGGTCCACCAGCCCTTCTGCCTTTAATATGAGCTGAACATAGTCATCTGGGTCTATTCTTACATTCACATGATCTAATAATTGTTGGATGCTTGACTACATCGCAGCTCTCGCTTCGGAAAATGATCTCATTCTCTCTAAATTCACAAAACTGAATTCATAATAGGTTGCCCTAGCCCCGTGGTGTGGGAACACCCTTTCCCACTCCCTGTCTAGACCTAGGTACACAGCACCCCCTTCCTGAGATTCTTTAGAGATGTCTGCTTGAGAACCCACCGCCATACCTACTTGAGATGGACCATGACGGGTAACCAACTCTTCAGATTCAGCATTCTGAGGGCCTGCAACGCTATGTGCCTCTGCAGGTGGGTCAGATAATGACTCCCTAACAGAATCAGATGCATTCCTATGCTCTCCTTGCTATTCGGCTGGTGTGTTCCTGCCACTGTGTGCTACCAGGATAAGTTTGATCATTTTTAATTCTGTCTAAAAAATTATACATATTGAGGCTACAGCTTATTAGGGATTCTTGATGCACCTTAGTTGTTCTAAGCAGCTCTTCTTCTTTTGCAGTGCACCTCCTGCCTTGTGCAATGTGCTCCTTGACTTCTGCAATGCTTTCTCTGGATTCTGCTTCATAGAACATGTGTATTCCATTGCTTGCTCCATACAGCTGATCCACAAGCTAGCATTGGGTTTCAGAGGCTGATCACCCTGGGCACCAAGACTGTGTTCTGAAATAAACATATCAGAGCCAGAGATCACCAGACAGGCTTGCAGCTAAGAAGCCTATACCTGGTGGGATTCGAACTCACAACTGCGGCATGAGCTTCTTGTGGGGCCGATGAGCTCCTTGTGACTCCTCATCTGCAAACAAGGGAGCCACATGACATTATTAATAATGACATGTGGGGTGAATGTGTGTGTGTGTGCGTGTGTGTGTGTGTGTAAAAACCCATTTCTCCTACCCTCCCTCTTTGCCTTTTTTCTTCCCCCCTTGTTGTTTGTTTAGGGCATGAAAAATAGGTAGAATTGCCTGTAGCATGAAAAATAGGTAGAATTACTTAGAGTTCCTCAAGGTGTGTTCATTTAAAAAGTTAGTTTTTAAAATAAAAATCTATTTTACTCTCAACAGTACTCTCTGCCTGATTGCGCACCCCGCCCTGAGTATTTGTCACAACACAGGGCTGTATTAAACAGAGCTTATTGATTTTAGAATGTGATATTACAGAGAGGAAATTGTGTGCTCTTACCAATGTCATCAAATCTCTGCTCTATACCTGTAACAATTATAAAAATAAAATAAATATAGAAAGTCATACTCAAGAGTGCTTCATGCTGTGCTCATTGAGAGCTTAGTTGTAAATTAAAAAAAAATTTTTTATCCTGTACAGTGCCCCTTGCTGGCTGAGAAGTAAGAAGCTGGGGAGTAAGACGCTCCTCCTTTGGGATCCGGTATGGGTCACTAGCCTTTGAGAGTGAAAAAGTGGCACTCATTGCTCGAAGGGGCTGAACATAACTTTTTGCAGAACATCAAATATAAATTAGACAAGTACACACTGAGGTTATTCCCACGATCAGCCGAAATCGGGCTAGGGGAGCCTAGCCCGATTTTGGCTGATCGTGGGAGCCACTAGGCTCACAGGCGAGCCCGGTGGCCTCCCGGTGGTTAACCCACCTAAGTACCCGTCCCCTAAAACCGGGTTTGCGGAGTGAGCGCTCTGCAAACCCGGATTTTTTTAATCGTGAGTAGCCGGGGTGCGGCTCCGCGCCATGGCTACTCACGAGTAGACCCCTGGAGGGGAGGCGAAAAGCCGCCTCCTGGCTCCGGGGGTCTCTCCAGCATGCCTTGTGCACTCGCACAGGGCATGCTGGAGCTTTTGGGGGCTGATTGGCCCCCACTCCTCCCAGCACCCGCCGGCTCCGTTACGGAGCCGGCAGTCGTGTGGGCGGCCAGTTTGGCTGCCCAGAGCACACTGTCTGCTTGTGTGTGGGGAGAGCGGACTAAGCCCACTCTCCCTGCTCACCCTTAGAAACCAGGTCTCACTGATCGTGAGACCCGACTCACTGTCTTCATAATGTTTTCAAATACGCAAAAAAGAACAGAATGAGTTCCTACCTTTATCTTCAAATATTTCGAGGTAGCTCAATTCTTCATCTCTAATCATCACCATCTTGGCGGGTGGAACTTTTTTTGTTTGGGGTGAGTACTGCTGAATATACAAAAAGACCCAGGCAGGGCATGCGCAGACATATCAGACACACCCCTCCCCTTCCTCCACCAGAATCTTAAACAGCAGGCCATGGATCGCCATCACATTTACACTCTAGCATGGGATTGCATAGAACAGGCCTGTAGAAAACCAAAATTGGAAGGAATAGGGCCCTTGCTACATAAAATGGAGTATAATTTAAAGCTACACATGGCATTTCTACAGCTGAACCATGTGCAAGATGCTGAGAAAATTTTCACCACCATGATGGAGGCTGAATTCCAAGACGCAAGGATCAATAAGTGTAGCCTTTTAACAATATTTCTCTTTGGTGGGTTGCCTACAAAACAACTACAAAGGTCTGTGTACCACAAAAACGGGCAGGATGGCCCGTTTTATTACAGATTACATTGTGATGACTAAGGCTGGGTGGATCAAACAAGCAGGTTGGGTAAGTGTATTTAATTTAAGCAAACATAATTGTGACCTATTCATACAGGAGTCATCTATCTATCTATCTATTTATCTATCTATCTATCTCTGGAGGACTGCTTTGCAGAGAGCTGGCTTCAGACCATGAAAGTTGGAATTCTACAGATCTTCATGGACAAATTGAAAAACGTGTTATCTCATATTACCAGTGTAAATATGTGTTTTAAGAATAAATTTTATAAATAAAAATGCTAGTGATTTAATTTTTAAAAGACTGACAAGGATGGGATTTGAACCCATTTGTGCATAGCACAAAGGCATAGCACTCCTTTGCCTTAATGCACTCAGCCATCTTGTCTGATTATTTAGCAATGATCTCAGTTAAAGGCTGATTAGGCTGGCCCTTCCCACTACTTGGCCTGTGACTAAGTTTTTTAAAACAGTGAGCATTAAAACATAGGGCTTTTTCTCTAAAACATACTTAAACTGGGAAAATAAAAATATTAAACAGCCCCAAAGACACAACAAAAATTAAATAAATTGCATGCTGGGAGAAACATGTTATACTGGCTAAACTAGCAACCCCACACCCCAGTTTTAGGAGGCTCTAGTGTAGCACAGGCATGTTGTAGACTTCCGGTCCTATCTGGAAAATGGGGGCAATGGGGCGGCAGGGAGGTACGCTTCTGCCTCGATGGGCTTTTTTTAAAAAGGACGCCAGCGGGGGAAAAGCGGTGGGAGGGGTAAGTGCACCCTCCCCCACTCTTAAAGCTGGACACCCCCCGCCATCTTTGAACCAGTTCCGTTCACATCCCTGCTGCCAGTCTGTGTAGACAATACTGAGCTGGATGGACCAATGGTCTGACTCAGTATATGGCAGCTTCCTATGTATGTTCCTATGTAATGGAAGCCTCTTCCGCAACTTGATGGGATTAAGGGATAACACCATCCTCTCCCTATAGCCAGCTTTTCCTCAAAAATAAAATTTTATTTAGAGTGACAGCATTTTTATGAATTGATACATAATACATTGGCATTTAATAGAACACACAGAAGCATTCTGAAGCTTTGTTTCTGTGCTCCTTCCTCTGTATATTTAAAAATATACCGTGTGGTGTAGTGGTTAGAGTGCTGGACTAGGACTGGGAAGACCCGAGTTCAAATCCCCATTCAGCCATGATACTAGCTGGGTGACTCTGGGCCAGTCACTTCTCTCTCAGCCTAACCTACTTCACAGGGTTGTTGTGAGGAGAAACCTAAGTATGTAGTACACTGCTCTGGGCTCCTTGGAGGAAGAGCAGGATATAAAATGTAAAAAATAAAATAAATAAGTAAATAACATAAATAAAAACAGTTTGGTTCACTTTTATGCTGAAGAAAGGTTTTTCCTTTGCAGGGATACTTGATGAGTATCCTGAACTCCTCTAGCTTCTAGGGTCCCCACCCTTCCTGTAAATAAGGTAGACAGAGGCTTTCCCTCAAAAAATAAAATAAAGTCACTTTATTTAGAGTGAAGGAATTTTATTTTTATGAAATGATAGGCACAATAAATTGGCATTTAATAGAACACCCGTAAGCATTCAGAAGCTGTGTTTCTGTGCTCCTCCCTCTGTATATTTAAAAACAGTTTGGTTCACCCCTAGGAATCCTTCTGCAAAGAAACAATGTTTAGCATTTACTGACAAAAAACACCACAAGATGACAGCATTGTACAATACTACATTTATATTTTTGCGAGGGAACTTACTGTATACAGTTGGCACTGGAACAAGAAATTTTTTGTACTCTCTTTTTTCGAGGACACAATTCACAAAAAAACATTCTGGAATCTTTCTGGTGTGAGATAGCTTCTAATGCAGCTTTTGGGTCCTCGGAATCCTTAACACCTGTGATTAGATTTAGAGCCTGATCCACCTAATGCTAGTCAGGATTAGCATTTTCAGACAATAATCAATTATAGTGATTATGTCTAGCACTGATTTCACACACATCTTTTAAGACAATATTCTAATAAATCTGGAAATATTTCTTTCAGTCCAGGTGACACATTCGTGTGAGTCTTGCACCCCTGCTTGAACCATACACCTGTAGCATGAATCATTCATGTCATTCTTCAGGCGTATTTAAAAACTCCATACACAGTAGCCGTCACGTGGGTCTTCATAGCTGACCTCCTTTTCCTCACAGGCATGTAATCCGAATCATTCACTAGCAGTCCTAGGAAATTCGGCATAGTAACATGGCTGGCCTGATGCATTCTCACAGCTGGGGGAATCGATGGGAGGGGAAAAAACCCCTGTTATTAACTTTTCTTTCATTTTAAAAAGAGATATTACATAAGAACATAGGAAGCTGCCATATACTGAGTCAGACCATTGGTCTATCTAGCTCAGTATTGTCTTCACAGACCGGTAGTGGCTTCTCTAAGGTTGCAGGCAGGAGTCTCTCTCAGCCCTATCTTGGAGAAGCCAGGGAGGGAACTTGAAACCTTGAGGGGAAACTTGAAACCCTGAGGGGAATATCTTACAGTGCTTACACTTCTAGTCTTCCATTCATAGGAACATAGGAAACTGCCATATACTGAGTCAGACCATTGGTCTATCTAGCTCAGTATTGTCTTCAAAGACTGGCAGCAGCTTCTCCAAGGTTGCAGGCAGGAATCTCTCTCAGCCCTATCTTGGAGAAGTCAGGGAGGGAACTTGAAACCTTCTGCTCTTCCCAGAGCGGCTCCATCCCCTGAGGGGAATATCTTGCAGTGCTCACAAATCAAGTCTCCTATTCATATGCAACCAGGGCAGATCCTGCTTAGCTATGGAGGCAAGTCATGCTTGCTACCACAAGACCAGCTCTCCTCTCTGTGCAACCAGGGCAGACCCATAGCTAGGGGGACAAGTCATGCTTGCTACCCCAGGATCTATGGAGATTCCCTGCCCAAAATCTCCATACACATCCTAATATGCATGTTTCCTGCTTCTACATAGTTCCACATATCAAGAGGATGTGTGTCAAGCCTAAGGTTTTCCTCTTCCTACAAAAGAAAAAGAAGGCATAAATTTAAAAAAGGCATAATAAAGAACAGAGTTTTAAATTGCAACCACGATGAACAATCTCTCTCCCCCTATAACATTCCCCAATCCAGTAAAAAACCAAACCCACCTCCTATTTACCTGTGCTCCAAAAGTCTCTGCTGCTATAGCCTGCAAGATTCCCTGCCAGATTTCATAAACCTCTTGGTCTTCTTCCAAACGCTTGGCTGGTGGGAACCTCTCATCATCAAAACTTGTGCTAATAGAGCACTTTCTCAGGCTACGTTTTACAATTGCCTGTGGTACAGCTGACTCCAAAGATCTCTCGGGGGACCCCATGATCACACAAGTGGTGTCTCTGCAAAAATTAGATGGCTGAGAGAGATGAGGTCTATTCCTACAGACCCAGGCTGGCAGGGCCTGTTCGCAGAGGGGTCACTTGACCCTGTTTTGGCCAACAAAGTTACACAAAATGGCCACCCAGCCATTATCACGCCTGCGTACTCGGACTTTTCTGGGCTCCAAAACCTATGGTCCAGAGTGGTGAGGTGTGTTCATAGAGGGGTCACAAGGCCACCTTTGGGGCATGCCTTGACAACCTCAGGGGTAGGAGTGGAGGGGTGGGCGCCAAACAACCCTGGTGAGGGCATACCCCTAGTTCTGACCCTTTCTGGTCATATAGGGGCCTCCTCTGACCATTTCCTGTGATGTAAGGCTCTCCTTTGACCATTTCCAGTTACATAAGCACATTCTGACAGCTCCCATGATGTCAGGACCCCACATAGTTGCCATGATGCCATTCCCCAGCCACGTGCTTCTGTTTGTAAACAAAAGCACATGGAGTTTGACAGCAGCTATGTCTCCTAAACTACTTACGCAGTACTCCAAATGTGGCTGCAGCATAGATTTGTATAAAGTCATTATAATAATATCATTTTCAACCCCCTTCCTAATGATCCCTGGCATGGAGTTTGCCTTTTTTACAGCTGCTACACACTGAGTCGACACTTTCAAGAAGCTGTCCACACTGACCCCAAGATCTCTCTCCTGGTCAGTCACCGACAGCTCAGACCCCATCAGTGTATTTGTGAAGTTGGGGGTTTTGGCCCCAATATGCATCACTACTCTTGCTTACACTGAACTGCCTTTGCCATTTTGTCACACATTCCCCCAGTTTGAAGAGATGCTTTCAGAGCTCCTCACAATTTGGATTTTGGATTTCACTACCCTGCATAGTTTAGTGTCATCTGTAAATTTGCCCACTTTGTTGCTGACTACCGATGTGCATGACATGGATTTTGTATTTTGTTTCAAGCTCAAAACAAAAAACAAACAGCCAAAATGTTTTATTGAAACAGCAGTTGAATCAGCTGTTTCAATGAAACAAAACTTGAAATGAGTGTTGCAATTGTTTCAGCAGTGGGGAATCTCAAAACACCCCATTGTTCCCCATGGGTAGCTCCTGGGTACACAAAAGTAAGTTGTGTGGTAGGGCATGATGTGTTCTACCTACCACGCAAACCACAAAAGAAAAGGGGAAGTGGGTGATTTTTAACAATTTTTTAACCTTTTCCCCAACCCCCCTAAGGGGGCTTTGCAGAAAGGTAATTTTTTTGTTTAAAATTGCCAGTTGCCTATTTCTTTTGTGGTTTGGGTGGTAGGTAGCACACATCATGCCCTACCACACAACCCACTTTGGTGTTCCATAAGTTTTGCATTGTAATTTGCAATGCATTTTGCAACCCTGTCTTGAAACACACTGCAGAAGCACACAGTAAAAGGGAATCTTCCCCTCCCAACAAAGAACACACATTTTAAACACAATCCAAAAAAGGCCAAAAAAGAATCACTGACCCACAATCCACTGCCAGCCACTGTCCCTGCACTGCAGTAACATCATTTGCACCAATTGCTCTCTCACACACAATTATGGCTCCTTACTGTCTAGCATTGCAACAGGTGCCACAGCAGCACCCTTAGTTACAAGCATAGCCATAAACTCAACTAGAGCAACTTCAGCCACATTTTGAGGCCATTCACACGATGGGACGAAATCGGGCTAGCCTCCGCTAGCCCGATTTCATCCCATCATGGGAACCACTAGGCTCAGCTGTGAGCCTGGTGGTTCCTGAGAGAGTAACGCGCTCAAGTAGCCCACACCCTTAAACTGGGTTTGCAGAGCGAGCACTCCGTAAACCCGGGTTTTGGGATCATGAGTAGCTGTTGTGGGGCTCCGTGCTGTGGCTACTCACAAGTAGACCCCAGCGGGAGGCTGAAAAGCAGCCTCCTGGCTTGGTGGTCTCTCCAGTATGCTCTGCGCGCTTGCACAGGGCATACTGGAGCTTCCTGGGGCCATGCGGCCCCCGAACTCCCCAGCCCCTGCTGGCTCCATCACGGAGCCAGCAGTCATGTGGGCAGCCGATTCGGCCTCCCAGGCAGGTATGCCTGATTGTCTGCGCTCTCCACGCAAACCTGGACAAAGCGGGTCTCACTGATAGTGAGACCCACCTCTTTGACTGAGTACACCTTACAATGCAGATTGTAGAGCAGATCAGAGCAGTGAATGAAGCACAAATTAGTCTCAAGGCCAGGCATGGGGCTCATCACAGCAATCACCAAGAGAAATCTCTCTCTCTCTCTCTCTCTCTCTCTCTCTCTCTCTCTCTCTCTCTCACACACACACACACACACACACACACTTCATTTTCTTGCCACAATACTATTTCACAAAAAGACCGAACCACAACTCAAAGAAGGAAGGCACCCATGTTCTGCCTTTGTCAATCTGAAATGCAGCAAAACCAGATTGTTATAACAGCAATAGCAGAGCATATTATACACAGTGCTGAGAAAACCACAAAAGTAAACCTCCCTCCCTTCCATTCTGATGTATCCTCATCAACAGGCCCACTATTAGGGCTCTCTTTGCCTCCCAGTCTCTATACATTTTGAAACCCCTCCCTGCTCCCTCCCCCCAGCCAATGGGGGCATAGTTGCACATGAGAACACCTCATTTGTATGATAACAAGCCAAGCAAGGAGATTGCAAGCCAGTTGGAAGTCATTGCTAGAAAACGAATCAGCAAGGGAAAATCAGGCCTCAAAAATGACACAAAATGGGGTTGTTTTGCTTGGAGCTTGAAACAGGACCTTTATTTAGAAGGCATTTTGTTTCTAGCTCAAAACTCTCAAAATGACCTGTTTTGATATCGAAACGTCCTAGTTTCACAATGTTCTGCACATCCCTACTGCTTACCCCAATTTCTGGATCATTTATGAATAAGTTAAAGAGGACTCGTCCCAGTACAGTTCCCTGGAGGATCCAACTTCTTACTTCCCTCCATTGTGAAAATTGTCCATATGGAAGCGCTCGCTCCCTTAACCCTGTTTTAGGGGGAGGCTGCACATGCAGGTTTGCTGCTGTGTTGCCACCGGGATTAGGTCCAATCCTGGAGGTTCACACACACATGCAAAACTGGGCTGGAGCCCGGTTTTTCATGTGCGTGTGAATAGCCTCAGAGTGTTTGTCACTCACCACAGAGTAATCATAATAACCTCAAGGTTATTCTCACGGATGTCTGAATCAGAGCCTATAAGTACCTGACAAACTTGAGATCTGGCTCTTTCCAGTTAAGCATCATGTGCATGAGAGGAATGAGGGCTGCAGAAGAGGCCAGAACATACCATGTGAACAGGATTGCTCCTCTCACTGGATGCTCAAATCCCCACCACTCCTTCCCTCCTCGATAACTCCTTGAAAAACTTGCTGGATTCTGAGTTTTGAAATCATCAATCATCACCACCACCTAAATTGCTCTCCTATACAGATATGAATCTGTATGCTCAACCCTACCATTATTACCAAGTCCCCCCCCTCCCCAGAAGATAGCTGCATTTAAAACTTTGGCCATAGGTTTGTTTACAAGGGAGCAACTTCCATGTCCCTTACTGTGGAAAGAAATGGTTTTTCAGCTGGTCACATCATGTGCTTTGATGCTAATCTCCAGGCTTGAAGGAAAATAAAAGACAATCTTGTAGCCTTTGTGTAAGCTTTTCTACTGTCTGGCTGCAATCACTATCCTCGCTCTTTCCCAGCCACCAGGAGACTGCTACATTTTTCCAAGAGGCTATCTGATAACATTTGTACAGAAAAGATGAGTGTAATGCTAGGTCAAAGGAGAACACTTCATATATTGTTTTTCTGACAAACCCTACAGGATGTATATCTACTGCACCACAAGGGAGCTTCGGTGCCAAATATTTTCGCTTTGGATGTTATGCTGCATTTTCTCTGCTGTAAAATACTGGAGCCTTTTCCAGAGCAAAGTTCATAGGGGTTTTTTTAGGTTCAAACAAACTAAATTATGAGTGGATCCACACTTGTGATTTACTGCTGGCTGTGCTTCTGGTACTGTATGGTTCACACTTCAACAGCGATAGCTGAGTTCTAAATGAATGCTGAAAGATCCAGTGGTAGTTTACTGCTGTATAACCCTGGGATAGGGCCATGGCTTAGTGAAAGAGCATCTTCTTTGCATGTAAAAGGTCCCAGGTTGAATCCCTGGTATGGCTGGGAAAGATCCCTGTGTGAAAACCCTGGAGAGCTGAGTTAGGGTAGATAATACTGAACTAGACAGAGCAGTGGAGAGCATACCAAGCCAGATAGAGCAGATTTCTACAGGCTACAGACATTATGAGAGAGGAATGTAATTGTTTTGTTTTGTCGTTCTGGATAGAAATAGTAGGGTAGATTTGCTTTTTCCAAAGCAGTGTTAGTCATACCACCTAATTCAGTATAAAAGACTGTGGGACAGACGTTAATGTGCTATCTGGTGCTGAGAACTATCCTTCTGGATAAATAGCAGACATGGAGGCTATTCACACGATGGGGCGTGCCCATTGGTTCCTAGGCAGGTAACCCGACTAAGTACCCCTGCTTTAAAACCAGGTTTGCGGAGCGAGCGCTCCACAAACCTGGTTTTAAAATTAGTGAGTAGCCGCGGTGTAGCTCTGTGCCATGGCTACTCATGAGGAGACCCCCAGAGGGGAGGCAAAAAGCCGCCTCCCGGCTCCGGGGGTCTCACCAGCATGCCCTGCGCACTTGCGCAGAGCATGCTGGAGCTTCCGGGAGCCGATCAGCCCCCGCTCCCCCCAGCCCCCGCCGGCTCCATCACCGAGCCGGCAATCGTGTGGGCGGCCAATCCGGCCGCCCAGGGCTCCCGCCCAGATCGTCTACAGAGAGAGTGGGCTTAGCCCGCTCTCCCCGCTCAGCTCACCACACTGGATCTTACCGATCATGAGACCCGGCTCATGGTCTGTTTGGGGACCACAGTACGAGCAAAGGGTTAAAGGCCCCTCCTTCTTGCCATGGTCCCAATCCTGACTGGAGTCCCTACCCAACTGCTATTTATATTTTAAAAGATAGACATGCAGGACCCAATCGTGCAATCACTGATTTGCTTTGACCCTTAGATTTCAATCAAAGCAGAGAGTACCAATAGTAGCTTACTACAACTGAAGGATCAGCAATGGCGGCTCCAGAAGAAAGAAGAAAGGGCAGCGTGTATTTATGGGCAACTGAACTGTGTCCTGCATGTTAGATTTGTGAAACACAAATGGTGATGTGTAGGTGGGGGGTGGGCAAGCAACTTGTCGGAGGGGGCACTTGCCCTTCTTCCTTTTGGGAGCACCCTTGAGTGACCGTGCAAACCGTAAAATTATTTACTAAAGTTAATCTAGGAGGCTATTCACACAATTGTAGAAAATCGGGCTAGCCTCTGCTAGCCCGATTTCCTACAATCGTGTGAATCACTGGGCTTGGCTGCAAGCCCGGTGGTTCTTGAGCAGGTAACCTGCTCAAGTAGCCCACCCCTTAAACTGGGTTTGCGGAGCGAGAGCTCTGCAAACCCATTTTGGGGGATCGTGAGTAGCCCCAGCGTGGCTTCGCACCATGGCTACTCATGCGTAGAACCCCGGCGGGAGGCTGAAAAGAAGCCTCCTGGCTCGGGGGTCTCCCCTGTATGCCCTGCGCGCTCACACTCGTGCAGGGCATACTGGAGCTTCCAGGGGCCGTGCGGCCCCTGAACTCCCCAGTCCCCGCCAGCTCTGTCACAGAGCCAGCAGTCGTGTGGGCGGCCGATCCGGCCGCCCAGGGCTCCTGCCCTGCTCATCTGCGGGGAGAGCGGGCTTTTGCAGTTTTACCGCAAAACCTGCAAAAGCGGGTCTCACTTATTGTGAGTAGGGATGTGCCTGAATAGGCTTCGGCACCGGCGGGGGTACTACTTTAAGGGCGGGGGAGGGTGTACTCACCCCCCCCGCCATGTTTCCCCCGCCGGCAGTCTCCAAATTTCAAGCCCCTCGGGGCGGCAGCATTCCTCCCTGCCACCCCGTTCCCCCCGTCGGCCGGAAGTGGCTGGAAGTCGCGAGCGCGTGGGCGCCCGTTGTGCGCGCGCGCGCACGGCAGGTGACCGGGCACGCGCACGCATGACGGGCTCACGCTCGCTCGCGACTTCCAGCCACTTCCGGCCGACGGGGGGAATGGTGCGGCATTCAAATAACAGTACAATCCCCCTTGCCACCACATCAAATGTGAAGGTTTAACCCAGTCTTAATTATTACTCCATCCTCTCAAATGTCTACTAGTCCTGCTCTTTACCTTAACCGCCTCTGTCTTCCACTTAACCTACCCTCCCCTTCCCCTTCTTCTCAGAAGACCTCTTATTCTGTCTCTTCTGTTTCCTGGGCCAGCAGTCTCTTGGCTCCTAGGAATGGAGCCAAGGGTGTGCTGGCCCATCTTTCCACTCAGTTATTCAGAAACGTTTCTAATTTACTTATACATCCTTATTTTCTGGATGCATCTCCTGCAGCAGATAACATGTTGCACAGCTGTGCAGTGAATCTGCAAAGACATTGAAGACCATACACACATTCCTGACAACAGAGAAATTGGAAAACCCCATTTTCATCACATAAAAATGAGACAGCAGTAAAGAAGTTACATGACTTTTGTTGCTGTTATCGTTCCTAAACAAAGGCATTGTCCTCATCCGCTGGAATTCAGAAATGCTAAGCATATGTTGTGCATGATGTCAGTTATTTGGCTGAAGTCTGTGTTCTTACAGCCTTGAGATGACATAATTAGGTACATTCTGTGAAAGTAACTTAAATTGTTACTCTCTTGAATGAACTCAATACATCTGGCCCAGAATATCATGCTGGAACAACAGGAAAACCTTTTTGTCCTAAGGTGCTTATGGATCACAAGTGAGATCTGCTTTTTGTCACTGCAGTGCACAATTACGTTATTTTAGTAATTCACATTTCCATAATTTTCACTATTTTTAATGCCTAATTAAATGCTACTGATATCTGGCTACCATAAGACTTTGGATTTCTTGCCAAAACATTGCAGTTCAAATCTGCAACCAGGCTAAAATGATCAAGTCTGTACAAAAAGAGTGTGTATTGTCTGAGAGCTATTTTCCTACTTTACTTGATAGAATTGCTACAAAAATGTGTTGAAGTAATATCATTTTCACTCCCAAGGTTGCTTAAACTAACCTAAACCTGGAAGTCACGTAGCAGAAAGGTCTTCATGGGAAGTGAAACTGATATGGAATTACATACACTGAAACAATGTAAAATGATGTTTTAATTAATGTATGTTAAAGCAGGCTTCTTAAGTAGACTTGTGTACCACTGATAATTTCACCTTGCTGGCCCCATACAGTGTATTTCCATAGAACATCTTTTCTTGTATAAATAACCATTTGCTTTCATGTGAGTTTATGTCACTGCCTTTTCAACTGGTCACTATAGTTATTATAAAGTCCCCAGATGGTTATGCATATTACTTTTAGCTTGCAGTCACAATGCACCATGGATTTTGAAGTAAAAATACACTTAGTAAAGACTCCTTTTTTCTATGTATTTCACTTGAGGTTGTATTGCATCAAAGAGGCTGTGCTATTAAACAGCTTTTGAAATGAATTAGAGACTAAAGGGTCACAATTGTAAATTATAATTGTGGGATTTAACCTGATTACAGGATATAGCTTGGTGCAAAAGCATTAAAACAGAGTATGAGAATAAAAGCATAGAAAATACAGAATGCCCTTTTCCATCCTTGTAGGATATACTAGCACAGTTCTGGAATGAAGGATTCAATAAAAACAGCTTTTTGTTTAGTATGATGGCAATTTCAGATCAACCTGTTTTAATGGCAACATTAGTTTTGACTTTAAATTTGCTTTTAACAAAGTTTAATAACTGTAATTTTAAGACTTTAAAAGTTCAGTTTCAGTAGACCCACCACAAGAGCAAAAATACAGAATCAGCAAAAATTCTGAACAATGCAATGATTTATTCTCTACTCCAATCCTCATTGTGTTCACAAAAAACTGGCCAATCCAAATAATTTTAATATTTTAATTTTTAAAGTTATATATGAATCAGTTCCTCTGTGCCCAAGAATCACAGAATATAAGCTTGCTATTGAGTCTCATGTTCTTCTTTCCTTCACTACCTGCAAAAGCTGGTAGAATTTCATATAAACCTAGCATGCATTTTTCTTGTTTCCACACTGATAACAACAATAATTAATGAGCATAAAATGCATGGATACATTTCACCTAAGCTGCAGCTATGTGAATTTTAATATTTCATCACTATTATTGACTCCTCCTTGCTTGGAGACAACGACTGACATCCAGATTCCAGACTAGCTTTGTACATGCTGAAAAATGTCCTGTGCATGCACTGGCTGCAGAGGGAATTCCAAGGACTACAACCTTGGAGAAGCCGCTGCCAGTCTGCGAAGACAATACTGAGCTAGATATATCAATCGTCTGACTCAGTATATGGCAGCTTCCTATGTTCCTATGGAACAGCAGATAACTGAAAACTGCCCATCCTCCATTGCATGCATGAAATATTTTTTGGTGCGCACAACATTTGCCTGCAGGTCAGCTCACGTTTGTCTCTTTGGCAGCTTCAAGGCTGCTGGTTGTGAATGTTGTGCAACCACGTTTTCCTTTTTGATGTTTCTGAAGCTCAGTTGTCATCCCTTGGTACCCACATTTACCAGCAGTGTGGAACTGATTACTGCAGCAGCTGAAGACGATGGAAAAACTAGACCAGGATTTCTGTTTCAGCTGTTTTCTGTAGGGCAATGAAACAAGTCCTCAGGAGAAAAATTCTCTATGCCGGCAACCATGCCAGCTTCTGTTCCAGTTGGTCCTGTTTTCTCAGAATCCCCGTAAAAGATGGTGGGAAGAGACCATTGTGAGAGTTTGGCCCCGTGTGAGATTTCCTTCTCAGTTTTGCTTTCCTGCCTCAAATTCATATGCTCCTTCCATATTTCTAGATCTCTGTTTAATCCCACCAACTCCTCTCCTTCTTGAATTATCTTAGAATCAGTCCTGCCATGCCTCTCCTTGTGCCCAGAATCCAATTTTGCATGTGCATGAGATTGTGGAGAGGTGTGGATAAAACTCAGGCATATCTGGGCATATTGGGGAGCATGTGACGGGAAGTTAAAGATTGCTAAAGGCCCCCAGATCTCTCTCTCTCTCTCATCAGCAGGCAGATTCATCCTCACAAAACCTTCTGTGAAACCAATCAGCTCTGATGGCTCATCTACAGGTGGGACCATGGACAGCTCCTTTTCCTCCCTCCTCCCTGTTACTCGCATATACAAGTTCTGTAATAGTGCCCTGCTGCTGTGTGGGCAGACAAGATAATTCTTCTCAGTCTTTCCCCACCTCATGGCACCTGCAAAGCATAGGGACAAATTTGGAGAGTCTCTTATTATGAAATATAATTAAATCTTTTCTTATGTCATAGTGTTTTTAGCTGCATGCACTTATTCTAATTGACTGCAAGTACAGAACCAAGAAGTGTCACTGATTCCACATTAATTAATGTGAAATACAAGGGAATGGGATGCTTTCCAACTAAGCAGCACTTTCTCCAGACTTCTCCCTAGGCAATATATTTCAGATCCTCTTCACTGCCTCCTCTGAAGCTTCTCCTACTTGTTTGAACCGTGAGGCGGTTCCTGGTGTGGGCTAAGCGCTTTCCCAGACTGCCTTGATGTGCTCACCTTTGCTAGCTGTGGGCACATGGAGCGTCATAGCCCTGGAACGTGTTGCCAAGCTGGCACCCTGCTGTCCCTCCTTGCCTGCTACTTTGGCAGAACCTCTGAGGACTGGGCCCCTTGAATCTTCCCCGGTGAGACTCACCCCCTGGGCCCTGCACACAAATTCCTTTCAATGCACACAGCAGATTAAGGGAACAATATAAAGCTGCTCTGTACTCACTCTTTATTCTTTATCTCCCCCTCCCCCACTTCATCTGCATTCCAAAAAGGGATGTGCACCAATCATGATTCGATCACTGATTCGAAGGACATCCCAGGGACATTTAAAAGGGAGGAGAGCAGGTCTGTACCTGCTCCTCCACTGCTTGCCACAGCTTCCTGCTGTGGCAACACACACCCCCAGCTGCTCTCATGCACCAGCCGTGTTCCCCCCAGCTGCCCTCACACAGCGGCAGCACACACATGGCCTCCGCGCATGCATGGCGAGCATTTGCATGGTCAGCATGGTCAGAGGCTATGTGCATGACGGTGCATGCAAGGGCAGCTGGGGGGCATGCTGCCACATCAGGAAGCTGTGGCAAGCTGTGGAGGAGCAGGTACAGACCTGCTCTCCTCCTTTTTAAAGGTGCCCAGGCTGTGCTTTGAATCAGTGAACGAATCACAATTCATGCACATCCCTAATTCCAAAGGCACATCAGCTGTCAGCTATTACAACCTCCACACTCTCCTCCTGCCCTACCCTTATTTACTTACTTACTTACTTACACTTATTTCCCGCTCTTTCTCCAAGGAACCCAGAGCGGTTTACTACATACTTGAGTTTCTCCTCACAACAACCCTGTGAAGTAGGTTAGACTGAGAGAGAAGTGACTGGCCCAGAGTCACCCAGTTAGTATCATGGCTGAATGAGGATTTGAACTTGGGTCTCCCTGGTCATAGTCCAGCACTCTAACCACTACACCATGCTGGCTCTCTCTGTGAGTTGTCTTCACTCCTTGGTGCAATTGGGACCTCACTAAGTTTGCCAAATACCACCTTTTACATTGTTCCACTGTGTTTTACAAAATAATTATTTTTTGGGGGGAGGGCTTTCCTCTGAGTCTCTTTGCTCCTCTGGGATACCCTAACACTGCCTTGCCTCTGTCCAGAATGTGATCCATTTGTTATTCATGCTTTTGGTTTTGATCTGGTTTGATTCTGAATAATTCCCCCCGTTTGATCCAAAAGCATAGATATAAACGTCTGTGATGTACACAGATATGAGCAAGTATGGTAACACAGCCAATGGTCTCATTTAATTTCCTATATGTTGAGACTTGCAGGAGTCAACACAATATGCACATGGACTGACTGTGGGCTATTGAGATATGAGATAAAGGCACTTTGCTTATGCTCAACAGTGTCTTCTTCATATTGATTCCTATCAGTGAAAAGAGTTGGGAGGGGGAGCTGAGAACTGAGAACTAGCTCAAATTAAGCCCCTGCCTTATTGTTCAACTTTTTGTTCTTTTGTTCACAATATTGAGGTGATAGTGCAAGAGAAGGGGCTGAAATACCATAGAAAAGTTTGTTTTAATCAACCTTACACATATAGCTTTCAATATGGCCTTGTTTTAGCTTTTCTGAGAATGATGTTGTTTTGCTTATCTTTTTCAGACTGAATATTTTTTTAAAATGCAGCTCAATTATTTATCTGCTGTGTCTAGATGAGATGCGACATTACTTACTTCTGACTACCATATCAAGTCTGAAACAACACACGGTTCTGCGCAGATCCTTGAAAAACGGTTGTGATGAATGGGTTAAGATATGATCAGCAAGCCATCAAGTTTGATGCACTGTTCTTTATTGCGCCCATCTTTCAAATGCTAGTGTGCTAAGGTTATGTTTGATTGCTAGCTTTTAGAACTTCATGAGTTACAGGCACAACTTCTGTTGCAAAATTTCCAAGTTTCCGGGACCAGCCAAACTCAGTTCTCAAAAGCTCTATGTACCGCTGCAGCAGAGTTATATGCGAGCACTTGCAGATTAGACCAGCACGCTATGTTATAGCTTATGAAAAGGTAGTGAATGACAACACAGACTGGTTAGGATGCAAGCCTAAATATGCTGTAGAACTGCACAACGTTTGTGCTGTAAGAAAAAAGAGGAGTGGGATTACTAATCCTTCAGGAATTGCTATCGGTCTCCAGGAGACTATTGAAAGAAATCCTGGAGATTTTAATGGCTTGATATTGTGAAAAATATTGAGAAAATCTCCAGGAATAGCTTCAGTCAGACTTGGCAACCCTAATAAAAAAGCAAGCGAAATATTTCCTTCCTGGAAATTACTTAAAAAATTGAAGCCAAGCATAATGATTAGTGGCAAAATCCAGGTGGCTTCTCACAACCTCTGGCAAGTCAGTAAGTAAGCTGGGGACACATGGGAGAAATGTCAGGAACGGAAAGTGTGCTTCAGGTCCAAGTCCAGTTCTGAGCCGGATTCCCAAGATTCACACGACATTCTCCTCAGATTCTACACCTGACTTCAGATGTAGGTTACAAGTGGGTGGAGAGCCTTGGGAGAATGCCGTGTGAATCTTGGGAATCCAGCATGGGAACTGGAATTGTGTGGATTGAGACAACAGACTTGCAGGGAGTCATGCTCTCAGTTCCCAACATTGGTCAGCTTCTAACCATTAACAGGGAAGGGATGCAGAGGATTGTCATAGCTTTACTGGCTGAGTCAAGGCTGGAATAGCAGCCCCATTTCTTGTAAAGATGATCCTTATCACTGCTCTCTTGTTTCTTTTCTGTGGTGTGTGTAGGCAGTGGACAGGCAAGAACAGGATCCCTCTTCCAGCCACAAAGTAGCCACAAAGTAGACCTTGTGAAAGAAAAAGATGCAAGAAGCTTCATGTATCTTGCTGGAGAAGAGCTTCACACTAAATTACCTATCCAAAGTGGTCCAGATATTTCACAGTGGCAGGACTGATAGGCCATAAAATGTACTGTGACCATCCTAGAAGAGGCTTATAGCATGTACATAAAAACTACAGTCTTGAAACTGCTCTCTTCTGTTAATAGACTGTATTTTGGGCAGCTCTTCAGAATTCAATTGTTGGTAACAGTCCCCATACCCCAGTAATTTAACATGGGAAGACTGGTAAGAGATAACTTACCTAAGTTGGTAAGATGATATCTAGAGGAATGAAGTTTTTGGGGTTTTTTTTAAGGAATGAGTTTTATTAAAATGAACCATTCTACAAGGCACTTGTAACAACCATTTACAATTTACATACAAGCATGAAAGACATCAAAATAATATAAAAATTACAAAAGTTATGCATTACATGGCAAGAAAAATGGATTCTAAGAAGAATGCATAAAGATATAGTAATGATACAGTAAAGAGACAGCAGAATGTTACATTACATGTGTTACATAGGTTTATACACTGGCTGATACATTTCAGAGAATAGACATCTATCATCACAACTATCAGAAAGCAAAATAAATAAATAATAATAAATTGGGTTGGAGTTTGATTGGTTGACGTTCATACTGACACAGCGATCTTTCAAAGGATAGAGAAGGAAGCAGGCCCTCCATTCATTTCTGCCGGTCATTCCACCTTTACTTGAGCATACGATCCTGTTCATAAGGGGCTACCTCATTTTTCCTACAATAAACAAACCAGACTGACCCCTGCACGTCCGTTTATACAATGGGTATTTTGGAGGGCTGCGGAGATGGTGGTATTGGCCCTGAATATAATGTGATGGGTAAGGCTGAGTTAATGTTTAGAAACGTTTGAACAGATGGGTAAAAACCATCCAGGCTCTGCTTTTGTTCTCTGTGGTATTTCAGTGTAACAACAGACCTATGAGATGTGTTAAAATGTGTTAGATTGCTGGATTATATTTCCTATCCACATGTGCTTTCATTGACTTTTCTGTTCCCAAACCTTAAAAGTCTGAGAACTGCTACTTCAAGCTGGGAGAAGGAAGAAGTGAACTCTAAAACTGACAGTCATCGGTCATAAAGGGAGAATACTATATGCTGCCGTTCATCTATTCTCTTTCAGGCACTTGCCCTTCTTGAATGACAGTCTTGGTCCTGTATTAACATTCTCCCTCTCTGTACAGATGGGGTACGATGCCAATTATAATCTGGACCAGAAGTAGAAATGGCTGTTTCCCCATCAGCGTAGATTGATGACAACGGCACTCTCTGTTTACCAATATCTGTGCAGTAACTTGACAGATGTTTAATCAGAAATTGGGTTTGTAGCAACACACCTACACTTTCTCCCAGTCTTCTCATTCATGCCCAGGGCTTTATTTATGCTCGGGCCTTTTGCCAAAGCTAAGTTTTGTGGACTCTAGCAAGTGGCACTGGCCCTCAAGTTTAGATCTGATTTTTCACATTAGTAGTAGTTACATCCACTATTAGGCCTGTGCATATTCAGAAAATTTGGATTCAGTTTTGACCCAATCCAAATGTGAAAATATCAGATTTGGATTCTATTGGCTCTGGTGATATCAGATCATATTCGGAATCTGAATCAGAATTCTGACTTAAATCTGGATTTCCCCCTATAGTTCTCAATGGGGGAATTAAAAAAAAAACAGTTGGCCCTAGAGCCTTGCAACATGCTACAACTGTGGGGAAGGAGTTCAGAGCCCCCTGTAGTGAATTTGGAGAGAATTGCTAAATCCTCTGTTGTTGTTTTGTGATTCTTTGAAATTTTTGTTTTAAAATGGCTAAAAATGGTGAAATTTGTCTTGTTTCAAGCCAGAACTTTACAAAAGGTTCTGGATCTGAAGCCCTCCCTAAGGCCACCATTCCACCCCCAGGTGGAGGGGAAAGGACATTCTTTTTATTTTACATTAATTTTTTTCTTTCCTATTACAGGACTAGGCAAAGGGCAGGTTCCTCCACATGTTGGTGAAATGATGGTCCAAGGGGGATCTTCAGTTTCAGATGTTTTTGTAAATGCTGGCTTGAAACAAGCCGGATCCACCATTTTTAGCAATTTTGTACAACATTTTCAAAAATTCACCAAAATCAGGGGATTGACTAATTATTTTCACATTTGTTACAGGGGGCCCTTACCTCCATCCCCACATGTGTGGCAATTTTCAAGGCTCTAGGATCAACTGTTTAATTTTGGCACAGGGGGTGCTGGGCGGCACGCTGCTTCTCTGAGCAGCATTCAGGTGCAGCAAGAGTGGAGGCAAGCACCAATTATTTTACTCTTCTCTCGCCGCCCCTCCACCGGTGCCCTCACTGGCTGCTACTGCACTGGTGTTTCTTATGATGAATGCCATAGTGTTGGAGGGAAGATGCACACACGATGGCATTCATCATAAGAAACACCAGTGTGGGTGTACCGGTGGTCCTGTGTTCATTGCATGTTTCCTGGAGTATTTGGAGATGCATGTTTCCAATTTATACTTGGTGAGTTCCCCACAGCAAGCACCAGTATCTCCAGAGTAATCATGATTGCTGCATAATAGGTGAATCTACCATCAGTCTTTCATCACATGGCCCACCCGAGAGTTGTTCAATTGCAGCATATATGGCTAGTCAACTCTGCCCATCATTTCATGGACCCAGTAACCTCTGTCTCAGATATATATCCCAAAACGTCTCAGTGCCAATGCTGAGCCAGAGATGTAGGCTGGTTGCACTTCCAACTATAATGCTGAACAGGACAAGAATGTATTCAGATCTGATAACACAAAATTGTGTTATTACAAGAGTTCAGAGGGCATGGGATGTTAATTAGTTGTGTTTTTCATTGGTAATAATTTTAATTTCTGTTATTGTTTCACTTTATGTTTTCATTGCTGAGCTTTTTCTGACACTGAATTTGTTTACGGGAACATTTTGAGATGGTATGGAGAGAGCTGATATCATTCCAGTAAGGGCAACTGGGCTATAGCTGAGTGTTAAGAGTAAATGCATCTTCAGGCAGGGCTGGGAAAGACCCAATTTGAAACCTTGGAGAGATGCTGCTGGTCAGTGTAGACAATATTGAGCTAGATGATCAATAGTCTGACTCTGTATAAGGCAGTGTCATATGTTCATATGATAATCTATCACTGAATAGATTAGCTCTGGGTAAAATTTGTTTAGCTGAGATGAGAAACGAGTGTGTTGGTTCCAAGTAATTTCTTAAGAAGTTAAAATCAGGAATGTATTCCACTAACTTATTCATCTTATGGAATGTGAAACTCAGAGAAAGCCCCTTTTGATTAAAAGTTTTTTGAAGTGCAGTTTGCAAGATAATTTGATTGCAATCTAGAATTGCATACATGGGAAGCTTATATCTGCTCAAGGTGTGTTTTAATCTTTCAGATAATGGCACCAAAGAGCCTGTGGCTGGAATTTAGCAAGGTTCAAATTGAAATAAGGTATAAATGTGTAACATTTTTGGATACTCAAGCAATGAAACAGATTACCAAGGGATGTGGTAAAGATTGCCATTACTTGGAATTTTCAAATCAGGCCTGAATGGCTTTTTAGAAGATGTGCCTCATTTGTTCAAATGCAGGGTGCTAAGATTATATCAGTTTGTGATCAGGGATTAAATCCATGCTCAGTTTTGGCCATTGGAAAACTGAACTAAATAATATATATTAACCCTTGCTAACTATGGGCAATATTGCATGCAGGATTTCCCCTTTTAATGTGATTGTTTATTATTATTTTTACCTTGTCATACAAGACATGCAACAAAGAAAAATATCATACAAGAGTGATAAATCAGTACATTAGTAAGTAAATATTATTAAAGTATACATGATACATAAACAGTGGCTGCCATTCAGAACGAGGAAGCGCCCTAGGAGTGTGCACGGTTCAGTCCGGGCACAATATAAAAGACCTCTGGACCGGTTCGGAAGTCCGGAGGTTCGGGAGGGCGGGGGCATGTAGCTTTAAGGGGGGGGAAGTACTTCCCCCCCCCCCGCCGCTCTTCCCCCTCCGGCGCTGGTGCGTTTTAAAATCTTCCTGGGGCGGCAGAGTTCCCCTCTGCCGCCCCTGCCCCCGTCGTTGTCTTTCAAAGCCTTCAAAGGAGTACAGCTAGCGGCGTGCATGTGCCCTGTGTGGCGCGCGCGCTCGTCTCCGCCGCTGGTGTGCGCACGCCACATATGTCACGGCGCGTGCCAGCGGCGGAGACGAGCGTGTGTGCCGCACAGGGCACATGCACGCCGCTAGCTGTACTCCTTTGAAGGCTTTGAAAGACAACGACGGGGGCAGGGGCGGCAGAGGGGAACTCTGCCGCCCCAGGAAGATTTTAAAACGCACCAGCGCCGGAGGGGGAAGAGCGGCGGGGGGGGGGAAGTACTTCCCCCCCCTTAAAGCTACATGCCCCCGCCCTCCCGAACCTCCGGACTTCCGAACCGGTCCAGAGGTCTTTTATATTGTGCCCTGACTGAACCGTGCACACTCCTAGGGCGCTTCCTCGTTCTGAATGGCAGCCACTGTTTATGTATCATGTATACTTTAATAATATTTACTTACTAATGTACTGATTTATCACTCTTGTATGATATTTTTCTTTGTTGCATGTCTTGTATGACAAGGTAAAAATAATAATAAACAATCACATTAAAAGGGGAAATCCTGCATGCAATATTGCCCATAGTTAGCAAGGGTTAATATATATTATTTAGTTCAGGAAGATTTTAAAATGCACCAGCGCTGGAGGGGGAAGAGCGGCGGGGGGGGGGGAGTACTAACCCCCCATTAAAGCTACATGCCCCCCAGTGCCGGACCACGCCTCCGTGGTTCCGTGCACATCCCTAAGCGCTGGTGCAGTGAGAGAGAAGCCTATCTGAACTTCCCAACTAACAGCATCAGTACAGTAGGGAAATGGCAATTTTTGATACCCTCTCCTTCCCCAAGAAGTCCTTTGTGTTGCCCAAAACTATGGTGCCAAGGGCTGCATAATCCTCAGACACATATTTTTGGGTGGTCTAGAGCAGGGATCCTCAACGTTGGGCCCCCAGATGTTCTTGGACTTCAACTCCCATAATCCCCAGCCAAAGGCCACTGGGCCTTTGGCACTGGGCCTGGGGATTATGGGAGTTGAAGTGCAAGAACATCTGGGGGCCCAACGTTGAGGATACCTGGTGTAGAGGACCTCCTGGGGAAGGAGAGGGTGTCAACAGTGACCACTTCCCAATTCTGCCCATGCTGTTAGTTGGGAAGTTCTGGTAGACTGCTCTCTTGCTGCACCAGCACTTCCTTGCCCTGAATATCAGCCAGTAAATATAAGTGTAATAAATACATATTTATTACACCTGTACATAGGCATTTCAAACCAGATCTAACCAGTTCAAACACTTCATGATCTCTAATTAATTTGTGATAGATATAGATATAGATATAGATATAGATATAGATATAGATATAGATATAGATATAGATATAGATATAGATATAGAATCTCACTGGGGACCATAATTTATTCATTTTACTGATTGGCACCCAGACTAATGCTACACTACTGCAAGAAAGAGAGATGCACATGTGCAGGAAGCATGCTCAGAGTTGTACAATCTCTTGTGGTCTTGGTCCGTTTGTGTAAGCATTGTGCTTCTGCAACAAGGATAGCGGATAGCTTTGTATCATTTCCTGCTATGCATATGGACTGAGGAAGAGATATCACAGCAGCACCAGTCAGCAGCACCAGATTTAGTGAAACTAGCTAGCACAACATGTTTGCACTAGGTGCAGCAATAGTCTGAATGTCAGCCATTATATTTAGAAAAGTCTCTAATATGCAGTTATTTCCACAAGAGTCAATAAGTCTATAACCTTACAGAACCACTGCCTTTGATGAGGAATATTTTTCACCTTCCAGTACTGGGCAAACACCAACCACCTGTCATGATTGTTAATTATTTCTATAGCACTTATGAAGTACAGAAGCAATGATAGTTTCTGTTTGGTAATGATATGGGATATGTCACTTTTATTCCCGTTTTATGGATGAGAAATTGAGGATTACTAAATACATGAACCCCCTCTTCCCACCTTAAAGTGGTAATGAAAAGGGATGGGGTAGTGGGTTTTGATTTGATTGTTAAAGCACTAAGGCAAAGGTTCCACATCTGGCCACCCTGCCAAAACTCTCAAGGAAGAAGAATGGGATTCTGCAGGGGCCCAAACAAGAACCCATCAGTAAGTAGTGTGGGAGCTTTAAAATTGTAATAAATGTCTGGAAATGCCCCGGCAGCATAATCCAAATATTAACAGTTGTTAGCCTCTCATAGGATATTTGGGAGGAGAAAGCAATAGGTGGGAGGAGAGATGGAACTACGATTTACCCACAGCCAAAGAAAGGAAACACTACAAGCTGAGACTATGTAGAAAGGAATATTGAGTCACTGAGGGAAAACCCAATGTTTTTCATTAAGAATCATCAGGGCAAAGAAGATATGATTCTTTGTCTCCCAAAATGATCTCTTGAGCTTTTTCTCTACAAATTTTCTCCCTGGAGAAAACTGAAATTCCAACAGTGTGAGGTATATCTCCTTTTATGGAGCCTTGACCTTCTAGTACCACCCAAGCCAATGACAAAATAGTGTATCATGCTAAACATGAATAAAACAGTTTTGTTTTAGTAAACTTCTTCAGTTCTGTTCTGGAAGTTGAGGTGTGTTGCTTAATGCTACTCAATTTGCATAAGCAGGCTTTTTTTCCTTTCCTGAAAATGATTTAGGCATTACGATGTATCCTAACAGACCTCTTTCATTTTTTACAATGGTAAATCCCTTGGGTGAGGTGAGAATTATACATTTAAATCCATGAAGTAAGTGTGTGGGGGGGGGGTAAGGGGATATTGGCTGACACAGTTCTTAACAAGCAGGTACAAACGACTGGGGGGGGGAAGGGGGAGTCCTTTAAATCTCACTTCATACTATACCCAAAGGGTTTTGCATTAAGGAAGATTACAAGCAATTTAATAATATTTTAATGGAATATATAAGTAATTAAGCAATAGGAAGAAGAGAAAAAGTTTGGGGATTAGTCTACCTCTGTGTAGACTAATGGAAAAGTTAGGCGTAACCAGTTTATAGAATTTGTCACATGATCCCATCTTTGTTATTTTCAATCTATGTGAACTACTGTGTGCAGTGTTCTCAAAGGGCTTATTTACATGGTTGGAAATCTATGAAGTTCATACATGTGATGGGATGTATGCATGCATAAGATCATCACTCTGCATGTAACTTAAAGTATGCATTGGATGTGTGCATGTACATCCATTTCTTCTATGTATGGATGTAATCAAATACCCTTGATGTTTCTACTCTTTTGGGGGGTGATAGGACCAGAGGAATAGTGTGTGCTTTATAAGTGATGCAATGTTACATCATATACATATGTCACATTGAGGGCCTCTGGTAAGAAATAACTTTTCTGATTGAATTATTACTAGCTGATCCAGCACAGAGCATCTGCGCCCCTAGTTTTCCCTTTCTCTCCCCACCATCTTCGTCTTCAGCCCCAGTCCATTCTCCCCTCCTTCATCCCAGTCCGTTCTTCCCCTCCCAGTCTGCTTTCTCTCGCCGGCCTCTGGCAGTACTTTCCCTCCCTGCCCGCCAGCTGTCTTGGCCGCTTTCCCTCCCCGCCTGCTGGCTGCCCAGCTGGCCTGGCCACCATCCACCCGTGCCCACTGCTTTCTGGCAGCTGTTTGCATACTCCCACAGGAGCTGCCATGCATAGGATTAGCGACAGGTATGCCTAAGAGAAATATATCTCTCTCTCTCTCTCTCTCTCTCTCTCTCTCTCTCTCTCTCTAACTGTCTTATAAGATACTTTCGACAGAATCACATTGGTGGAGTAGAAATTGTATTACCAATATATCTCCTAAATATACATATAAAATATAGAGGTAGAATTCATAAATGTAATATGAATATATAAGTCCAGTGGCAGGTTCACATATGGGCAGACCCCCCATAGTATGTTCTCGTATTTCTACATTTTTGACCTTGTGAATGTGCCTATAATCTAAAGAACAGCCATCAAAACTGCCCTGGAGCCCTTTTGAAAAAGAAAGGAAGATGGTATAAAAATGCAAATATAAATAAATAAAACATATTGGATAGGCCTTATATACCTATTGTGAATAATGTCGCTTGCCCAACACATCTTGGGCGTGCTGAGTTTGCCCCCACCTCAGCTTGAAATAAAGCACAAGGCTTTTAGGGGGAGTTGATTAGCTGAAGGGCTGGGTGGGCATAGCAATCCAGCTGCTGCAAGGCTGCCCGCCCAACTCTTCACTCGGCATCTCAGCAGCCAGCAGCATTCCTCCCTCCATCCCTGCAGCACAGTGTGTGCTTTGCTGGCCATCCTTTTGGAAGCCAAGTAGGGATTTTTTTGCCCCCTTTAATTGTTTTTTCACAGGGGATCTTTTTTGCCTACCTCATACGGTGCTCTTTAGATAGCTAGGTTTCTTCTCGGTCACAACATGGCAGGTACAGTGCAAGTCTGAGGATGCATAGGCCAGTTTAAGGTGAATAGTACGTGTTTGGCATATTGAGAACTTTCAGCCGTCCCCTAGAGGCTGTCTGGCTCAGGAAACAATGACTGGGACTTCTCTGCACAGAGAAATTCTTCCCAACCTTAAATGCTGTCCGGCTTGGGGTCAGGCAAGGCTTCTTCTGACACGTGGCCTTTAGGGTGGCTAATAAGAGCAACAATCAGCTTTATGGCTGTATCATGACTCACAGCGCCAGGATATAATTGCCCACATTCAAAGTGAAAGGCATTTTTTAAGGAAATATGTAAGGTTAAACCATTGTAAATCCACACATAAAACAACCACCCAACACCAAAAAGCATCCAACACACCAGCAGCTAAGTGTAGAGGCAGATTTGTTTGGGAACGGACAACCCCACAGCGATGCAGATATTTCTTTATCTTGCCCTGTGCATGACCTTTCTTAGTGAGGTCATGCACCACAACCAAATATTCTGGTGGTGGGGAGGGCAGGCGGGGCAGCAGGCTCCTACTTGCCTCCAGGAGTGGCTGGAATGGGCGCCGACAGGGAGGTGGCGAGAAGCACCTTTAAGCACAAATTAATAGGTGCTTACTTCTGCTCCGGCTGCAGCTGCAAACTACTCTGAGCAGCAGCACACTGCCCGGCACTTCCTGCGGCGGCAGATCAGCTCCGCCCCTCACCTGGCCCATGGAGGTCAAGGATGAGTGGCCTGTGGATGAGCCCACGGATGGGCTCTGCAGGCGCCAGGTGAGTGGCAGAGCTGATCTGCTGCCGGGTAGCGTGCTGCTGCTTAGAGTAGTTTGCATCTGCAGCCAGAGCAGAGGTGAGCATCTATTAATTTGTGCTTAAAGGTGTCGCTCTCATCACCCCCTGCCCAGTAGCACCTGCATCGGCCGCTCCTGCACCGGCCGCTCCTGCTTGCCTCCCCACACACATGAGTGCCACTGGTCGAAAAGCTCGGCACACAAGCAGCACCACAGCGAGCTGCAAAGCCTTACTGTGTAGCTTACCTAAGCCAGCGATCTTCTGACCTTCTGCCTTGAGGGAACTCTTTCCACTTCTCAGCCAAGGAACTCCAGCTTGTCTGCCACAAAACCCCTGTGCATTATGGAGGATTATGGGACACAGAGGAGCACATAGAGGAACACAAAAAGAACACATTCTGTTAAGCATGTGCTTAACATTGATGTGCCTGTTTCCCCCCTGAAGCAAGCAGCTGCTTTGTCAGGGCTGCTGTGGATCAAGACCATGGTGTGTGGCGGGGAGGGAGCATTAACCTTTGTGCAATGTGGATTGCACTTCCTCACAGTTAATCCTTCGCTGGAAGGGACACGTCTAGTGGCTCCCAATGGGAGCTTCACTTCTGAGGCAAAGAGCAGATATGGGGAGGCCTGATCCAGAATGGGACCCTGCAGGGGGAAAGGGTTAAAGCCCCATTCCCCACATGCCCTGGTTCCAGTCTGCAGGGGGACATGATCCATCTGCTATTTAGTAGAGAACAAACAAGCATGGCAGTGTTAAGCATGTGCTTAATGTAATGTGTCATTTGACTCTCAGTTCACACAGGCCATTTGTCAGGCTTGTTGAGCTTCACTGTCACTCTGCATGAAACAAGCATGAACCCTGGAGCACACCAAACACTCCCTTACATTGCTTTGTTGGGAAGAACCATAGCAGAGGTCAAGCTGTCCCTCGGGGAAGTTTGTCTGCTATTAGAGATCTTCTCAATGAGGATCCCCTGATAAGTTTCTGAGGAACTCCAGGGTTCTCTGGAGCACAGTTTGAAAGTGACTGAACTAAGCAGTAAGACTGATATTATTTACTCTCCAGAATCAACTGTATCTACCTATTCTGCACATTGAGTCTTCCTAGATTTTCCCCTCTGCCCTTTCATATCCTGGACATCACTGTAATGTTAGGGAAAGTGAGATTTCAGATTCAGTTTATTCTGATCATTGATCAATATAAATGAGATTTCAATTGTTCTGAATTTTAAAGTTCCAAAACAGCAGACAATTTCTTGGGAGAAATGATGGTTAGGATGCTTGACACAAATCCCTATATCTAATAATCTTTGATTAAAGCCTGCATCTGTGAGATAATATGGACAAAAGCAAGCTTCACAATAGATCCACAAGTCTTCAGAATCTCAGTCTACACACATTGCCACAAAAGAATGTCAGTATGTGAGACTGTGGCTTTGTAAAAAGCAAAGGGAAAAAAAGAGGGGGGGAGTACTTCATATAGCTAAAGAATGAATTAAAAACACCAGGAACACATAACCACATGTTTTCCCACACATTGATTTCAATTCAATCTTAAAATGTGCTTGCTTCTACCATTATTTTCCCCTGCTTATTTCTGAGATCTTTACCATATGTGGCTGTGACATTTTTATTACAAGAAAATTCATGTTATCAATCCAGTTTCTAAGATTTTTTTTATTGTTGGAAGGTACAATGTGAATAATAGATGTGAAACTCAGCTCAAATTCTAATTTCCAGGTTTTAGTGATTATGTTGGTATTCTGTAACCAACAGCTATCACTTCCTTCTGCTTAAAAATGACTCTTTTTGGTTTGCCCTGACAAATGTACTACCAAGTGCAAAACTCTGAGTTATCACAGAACTACCCCCTTCGTCACAGACAACTCTATAGAGCTCCATGTAATTCTCCAAACAACAGACAATAGACTTTCAAGCTGATACTTTCACCCAGCTCTGTATTAAAACCTTGAAAGAAATTACCCTGCTATAAGGAATATAATGCTCGGACTAAAATAATTTTAGAGGAAGCCAAGAAATCATTTTCTGGGTGGAAATATTTTCTGGAAACACCGTTTTAAAAACCTCAAGGATGATAAGAACCTGGGTAAAGACTAAATTGGTTAACTTGCCAATTTCTTGTGGTGGTGGAAGTGCTGATGGACATATGGAGGAAGCAGCCCAGCCTGAAAGTGCTTCCCCATATATCTCAATGAAGGGGCTGGCCCTGTACAAGCAAAATGATTGCACATGAGGAGCTGAATGGAAAGCCCACCCACACAGGAGTCCTGAGGACATACTGAGGCGATTCTCACGATTGCCAAAAAGTGGGCTAAGGGAGCCTAGCCCGCTTTTTGGGAAGCATGTGAACCAACGGGCTCGCAAGCAAGCCCAATGTCCTCAAAGCAAGTAACCCGCTTAACGAGACCTCCCTTGAGACGAGGTTAGCAGAGTGTGCGCTCTGCTAACCCCATCTTTTCAATCGTGTGTTGCCATGGCATGGCTCCGCGCTGCGGCAACACATGAGGAGACCCCCACCGGGAGGCTGAAACAAGCCTCCCAGGCCTGGGGGTCTCTCCAGGATGCCCCGCGCACTCGTGCAAAATATCTTGGAACTTCCAGGGGTCACATGGTCCCCGATCCCCGCAGCCTCGCCGGCTCCGTGACAGAGCTGGCAGTCATGGGGGTGGCCAATTCGGCTGCCCAGGCCTGCAGCCTGGATCATCTGCGGGGAGAGCGGCCAAGCCTGCTCTCCCCACAGAACCCCCTCCGGCGAGTCTCACCGATCGCCTCATTGTGGAGCACAGAAATCTTTCTGAGAGGTCTAGACTAGAGAATAGTCTAGAGATAGAGCTGGGCTGTCAGAACTATTGGAGGCCCCGATAGTGCCATCCCCTCCCCACACCAGGGAGGGACAGTCGATCACGGGGCAGTACGGTGGTTGAGGGCGTGGGGGTTATTTAATTCCTGACCCAGCACTGGTGCAAGGGAGGATGGGTGGGTGGATAATTCAGGGAGCATCTGTGGGGAGGGTGGGGAATCATGCAGGGAAGGCTGGGGAATGCAGTTCCTCCCAAAGCTTCTCCCATGGGAGATTTTGAGGTTTATGATAATGATGGGACCTTCTTTTTTCTTTTTCTTTTTTGCTACTCAGCTTAACTAAAGGGGCACACCCATGCCCCTTTAAGCAATGGCAGTAGAAGAAGGAATGCAGAGCCAGGTTTCCCTGGAAGAGCTCAGTGAGTGGGAAGGGATGTATAGCAGAAGATGTTTTTCAAAGCTTTTGCTAAGTGAAATCCCAGCAGACCATGACACTTTCTGAAGCTACTTGTGTGGGTTTGTCTGCAAGTGTGTCTTGGTGACGGTATGCATACTGCATAGAGCAAGACAAAAGGTCTATAGCAATTTTCCTTCTCAACAGCAAAGCAAGGCAGTACGAAGAAAAAATGCAATTACTGTTATACACTCTATGTCAAAAATGTATAAGGAAGCACAGCAATGTTTGTTGCAAATATGGGCAGCGTAAAAATAGTGGTTGGCATCATGAGGACAATTACTCAAAGTAGTCCCATTGCAGTGAGGCATTCCCTAACTTGTCTTTTTAATTTCAATGGGACTACTTTCTTCATTATGTCAGTCAGCATTTCCCTGCTGTGCCACTTAAGTATCTGGGTAGTGAAGGTAATTCAGGAGTAGTCCTTCCAAGAGGCAAAGTGAGGCAGTCACCTCAAGCAGTGAATTATTTGGACCCCAGAGGGGCTGCAAGCTGCCCCCCCTGCCTTCCCTGCTATCCAAGCAGCTCTTGGTCAAGCAGTGGCACAGCTTTCTTAGCAAAGAACCATTCCTCTCCTCCTGACGACCTCCAACCTAACCCCTATCATAAACTTTGAATATCATGGTTTTAATTTTCATGGTACTTCCATGGAATGTTACATCTGCAATATTCAAAGGTCACCTGTACAAATGTATAATTTTCAAATGGCACAGCATAGGCTCAAGCCTCAGTTTTAGGACTTCCTCTCTTTTTAGCTGCTTTCATGCCACACAGAAACTAGAAGCATTCAAGGGAACAGCTTGAAAGTGGAATGTGGAGGAGTGCAGGACAAAGTACATGGGTGCTCCACAGATAAACTGTGGGATCCAAAGTACAATTGTTGTTGTAAGGAAGAGACAAGAAGATCTTGGAAGGCTCTGAAATCCCATTCCCTCAACAACATATGAACCCTTTGGAACTGGTTCACCTGTTTCCAGGTTTTTGCCTGCATCATGAAAACTAGATGTTTGCTTTTTAAAAAGAATTTTGAGATTTGAAGTATGCAAAATACTCTACCTGAATACCACAGACATTTAAAAATACATGCAGGTGAAATCATTATGTTTGGAACCAGGACAGCACAGTTCCACAACAGCTGGTCAACCAGCTGTTCTGTAAAAAAAAAATATAGAATATATTATAAGTGTCTATAATTTATCAAATAAAAATCTACTCTGTTAGGGCCAAAACAGACATGGTGTGGAAGACTCTCTGACCTTTAAAAAACAACTTTCAAGCAGTCATGTGCAGAAATTTCCTTTTAAAAATCAGAACAGTGGTGCTGTGGGTATTTAAACATTTTCCCCATGCTGTTTCCCCAGTCCGAATCTGGCCCGCCCCCTCAGCTGCTGCTAGACGCACTGGGGGGAAATACAGATCTCTGCATTGTGTCTGTATTTCCCCCCTGTCAAACTTAGTTGGGGTAGGGGGGCATAGATTGGGAAAATGGCACGAGAAAAATAGACACCCCTTCAAAAACAACTCTGTTTTTCCCCTAATACCACTACTCTGATCAAAATGAGAGCCTCCTTCCCCCACAACAGAACAACAACAACAACAAAGTCAGGAGATCCAACCATGGATCTCTCATATAGATCTTTTCCAGCTATTATTGGCTGACATCTCACTAATGATACAGAGGTGCTATGTGCTAATCATCTCCACAGCATTTAGTAATCCAAATCCAGTGTATGAGTGTATGGGGGAGTGCAATTTCCACCATTCTTCCCTTCCCCCTTAAGTGCTCTTTAACACCCCTATATATGTCCCTGAGGACTGCTTGACTTTCAGGGACATATTTAGGGGTGTTAAAGGGTGATTCTAGTGAAAATCATTTCCACCTGCACAGCAAGACTCTGGATTAAAAACACTGTGGAGGCACTTTTCATGTGGTGCCTTTGCATACTTCCTGCTGACTTACAGCTAAATGTTGTCATTTTTCAGGAGAATAAAAACCCCTCTGTGCAGGGCCGGTGCTAGGGTTTTTTGCGCCCTAGGCGAGATCACCTTCTGGCGCCCCCCCCCGCCACACCCCCAACATACTGTGCATACATAACACGTTTGCCCACCATAAGCAGATTCCTACATCAGATGCCAACATGCAGTATATACTCCTATGTTGTGGAGGAGGAGAGCTGGTCTTGTGGTAGCAAGCATGACTGGTCCCCTTAGCTAAGCAGGGTCCACCCTGGTTTGCATTTGAATGGGAGACTAGAAGTGTGAGCATTGGAAGATATTCCCCTCAGGAGATGGAGCCACTCTGGGAAGAGCATCTAGGTCCCAAGTTCCCTCCATGGCAGCATCTCCAAGATAGGGCTGCAAGAGATTCCTGCCTGCAACCTTGGAGAAGCCGCTGCCAGACTGGGTAGACAATACTGAGCTAGATAGACCAATGGTCTGACTCAGTATATGGCAGCTTCCTATGTTCCTAAATACTACTGCAGCACACACACAAGACACCTGTCCCATCCTGACACTCAGCCAACTTCCATAATCAAGATCCTACACACACACCCCACAACTGCCTACTCCTAGATTGACAAGGAATACAAGCCACACCTAATGGCACAGCAGGGAAGTAACTTGCCTAGGGAGCAAAAGGTTGCTGGTTCGAATGGAAACACCTATATCGGGCAGCAGTGATATAGGAAGATGCTGAAAGGCAACATTTCTTACTACGTGGAAGGAGGCAATGGTAAACCGCTCCTGTATTCTACCAAAGAAAACCACAGGGTTCTGTGGTTGCCAGGAGTCAAAACCAACTTGATAGCACAAGAAACCACACCAGGGCTACCAACTTTCCAATAAGCCTCTGTACCCCCTTCTCAGTGTTCCAACAAGCCAGCAGCCAAGTCAGGTAAAGAAACATCAAATTGCATTTCACTTAAAGCAAACATTTATAGCCAGGAAGGAAGGAAGGAAGGGGGAAGGAAAGAGATAGATACATAGACAGATAAATAGACGACAAGTAAGGGAGAGCGAGTGCTTGAGAGAGAGAGAGAGAGAGAGAAGGAAGGAAAGAGGGAAGGAAGGAAGGAAAGAGATAGATAGATAGATAGATAGATAGATAGATAGATAGATAGATAGATAGGAAGTGAGGGAGAGAGAGAGAGAAAAAGAAAGGCAGAGAAGAGGGAAGGAAAGAGAGAGAAGGAGTGAGGGAGAGTGAGTGAGAGAGAGAGAGAAAGGAAAGAAGGAAGGAAGGGGGAAGGAAAGAGATAGATACATAGACAGATAGCTAGACAAGAAGTGAAGGAGTAAGGGAGAGCGAGTGAGAGAGAGAGAGAAGGAAGGAAGGAAAGAGATAGATGATAGGAAGTGAGGGAGAGAGTCATCAATCAATGACTATCAAACACTAAATAAAGGTCATGAATTATATCCAAGTGGACTGATTTTAGTACCATATTATTAATTTTTCTTTAAAGCTTTTCTAGTGCAACACAGCTCTCATATCAGAAGTGCTTGGTTATTATCTGCTTTAAAAATAATTAAAAATTATTATTATCTGCGCAGGGCTGCCTGCCTGCAGTGGAGCTGAGCCGAGCCGAGCCGAGCCGGGGAAGGCCCTCTGCACACGCTGGGAAGTCGGAACGACTCCCCAACGCCAAGAAGTTTAGAGCGCGCGGCGGCGGATCCGCCTCCTGGACCGGGAGCGGACCACGGTGGGCCGGGGGCTCCGCGATGGGGCTCCCCCGGCGCGCCCTCTTCTCGCCAAGCAGCCTCCTCCCAGCCCGCTCACCTCGGCTTGCCGCTCACTGCGCCGCGGGGCGCTCTTGGCGGGGCTGTCCCAGGCGCCTCCTGCCGCCGCCGCCTCCGCGCACCCCCCTGCTCCTCGGGCCCGGCTTCATCGCGCGGCAGCTGCTCTGGCAGCGGCGGGGCCAGGGAGGGGCTTTTCAAGGCGGAGAGGTGGCGCCCTCCCCATCCCGCCCGACAGGACACACCCCCGCCCAGCGCTGGGCTGACGGGACGGGAGGCCCAGCCAGCCTCTTCTTGTGCCCGGATCCAGATCCCGAGGGCAAGGCTCCTTCGGGGCGAAGGGGTGCCTCTGAGCACGTGCAGAGGGCCCAGGGGTATGGGGGAGGGCGTGCGCCGCTGAAGGGGCAACGAGCATTTCGGAGCGTGGGAAGGAGGTTTTGTCCCGGCGGGGGGACTTTTTGGCGCCAGCGCCCCCTCCATTTTGGCGCTCTAGGCAACTGCCTAGTTCGCCTTAATGGACGCGCCGGCCCTGCCTCTGTGGCTGACACATTGATGATCCTCAGCAACATGTTCCCCCTCTTCCAGATTGTTTCCAGCATGTGGGCAGAGCAGGGACTTTTCACCCACTTGTGCAACAGTGTGTGGGTGTATTTATATCCCACCTTTCCTCCGAGGAGTCCAGAGCAGTGTACATGGTTCTGTGTATCCTTACAACAACCCTGTGAGGTAGATTAGGCTGAAAGATAAGTGACTTGGCCCAGAATCACCCAGTGAGTTTCATGGCTAAATGGGGAATTGAACTCGGGTCCAACATTCTAATTGCTACACCATGCTGGCTCTCACAAAGTTCTAGATGTGCACTTTGGTAGTGAGAGGAACTGTGGGAGTTGTGTGGGAATCCCAGCCACATCTCTGCAGTTCCTCTTTATATGTGCATTTCAGTAGTGAAGCCAGCCACTGCTTTTAGTACTTATATCAAACAATTTAAAAAATCACATTACATATTTAGATAAACTATTAGATTCTACATTCATATGGAAAGTGGTGGGGTGGGGAGGACCAGCATGCAAACTACCAACACTGCAAAATATAGAGCCCCCCCCACCCCCACTTGTGTGTTGAATATCTCTAAATCAAGACATGCACATTTTCAGGAGAAACTTGTTTCTGGTAATACTTTTTGGGAACACTTTGCTTAAAACTACTGTGCTTTTCAGAGGGAAAAATCCCTAGAAATTTTCTGGAGGGCCACCCTTCAGATATTCTGACTTGCTACACGGCTTAGTATTAGTAGTCTGCAAATCCTATGTTGCTATGGTCATGACTCATATAGCCCAATACCATATGACACAGAGGAAAATATGGTGAAGTGTAACTGGTTTGAGGGGTGTGTATGAAAACCATATTCTCCAGAATTTTCTGAAGGCCATTATAGTTTCAGGCATTTAATAGGAAGAGAGGACCTGCAGGCAAAATTGCTACTAGTGGAGTTGAAATATGAAAGTTGACACAGCCCAATTCTAAACAACAAAGCTCAATTTCTAAACAAGAAAGCTCAAAAATACTGCTCCCCAATACTTCATGTCTTAAAGTGGTGCATATAATAATAATAATAATAATAATAATAATAATAATAATAATGCATTTTTCCTGTTGACAGAGTGAACTGAATAGAGCAGTATGTAAATATCTGATATTTGTGCTCTGATAATGCTATTTTCAAAATACTGGGGTGCAGTCAAACAGGTTTTATAGCCCTGTAGGGAATGTGAATGTCTGCAGATGGAATGGCTGCTAGGCCTATCAATTTCAAACAGGTTAGCTAGAATTAAGATTTAACTTTGAGATGATCTTCCACTGTGCACATCTGGAAGTATCTAGAAAACAGATAAAGGAAACATATCTTTGTAATGTCAGAAAAGTCAGTGAAAAAATCAGGAGAATGTAACAAGAACTTTATGACACACAGGCCTCAGACACAGAGCAGTAATCACACCAATCATTTATTTGGCAGATAAAGGAGAACAGGCAGTTTAAATTGAGCCTGCCCTCCTGTTCTACCCCACAAATAGCTGATTGGTGTGATAATAACTCTTTTTTAAAAACAGGCTCAATGTGTACAACTTCTAGTAGCCATTTGCACATGGCACTCCTCATCCACTTGAATCCTGTTCAGACAGTGAGGCTGTCCTCATGAGCAGCTAAGCCCAGGCTGAAGCAGCCAGGTCTGGGCTAGGCTGACCATGAGAACCACCAGGATCCATGAGGAGGCTGGGACAATGAGGCCGGGACAATGAGGCCTCAGAGCAATTCGCCATGCTCCATGCTGCATGGAGCAACAGGGATTGTATGGGAGCATGGAGCATGCGCCCACCAAGCAAAGAATTATTGTCTGTTTCGAATGTATTTGTTATGAAGTGGTTATTCTGTATTTTAAAAGGTAATTGTAATGCTGCCCCTGAAGAAAGCCTCTTGTGGCCACTGGCAGATTAAAGGAGAGGCAGAAGAGGCAACTGCTTATGGTGGCAAAATTCCCCCCACAGCAAATTTTGTCCACTGGGGGGGAAAAATTCCCATCGTTGGCTGGAAAAAGAGGAAGTTGCCTCCACGGATGCACCTGTTGCGGCGTGTATGCATCCGTCACTGCCGTGTGCGCGCGCGCCGCACACATCACACGGCACAACAATGATGGGGGCAGGGGTGGCAGGGAGGAACGCTGCCGCCCCCAAAACTTTGCTCCGAAGTGGAGCGCTGGAGGGGGAAAAGCGGCGGGAGGGGTAAGTACTACCCCCCCGCCCTTAAAACTAGACACCCCCCAGTGCCAGACTGCACCTCCGTGGTTCCATGCACATCCCTAATAAATGCTTCACAGCACCTTGAGTTTTTGTCTCTTGTTTTGCTTTTCTGGTTGGGTGCTTCCTGTTTTTTTCATCTGCTACAGCTATAAAATGGCCAGGGAGAACCAAACTATGTCACTGTATATTTGTAAAACTATATTGTTGCATGGGTGTGACACTGTGTTCTTTTCTTCATGTCTCTGTACTGGTTAAAGTGTTCTTTTCTTCATGTCTCTGTACTGGTTAAAGACTGTAATAAAGTTTGTCTATCTATCTAACCACATGGCCATCTTTTAAATGGTCCTCTTGTATATCTCCATCCAACCTGAACTTCAGAGTCTTTTCTTCCTATCTTTCTCTCCATCTACCTGTTGACCCTGCTGGGAAACCTGCTGATTATCCTGCTCATCCACTTGGATGGCCATCTCCTTCACACCCCAATGCACTTCTTCCTCAGCCACCTCTCACTAGGTGATGTCACATTTGCTTCCACCACAGTTCCCAAGATATTGGTGAAACCTTATGCATTGGAGCAACACTATTTCCTACAGTGGATGTTTGACCCAGATGTATTTCTTCTTGACCTTTGGCAACACAGACAGCTTCCTCCTGGCCTGCATGGCTTATGATTGCTTCATGGCCATCTGCTGGCCATTGCACAACACCATGGTGATTAACTGCAAGTGCTGCCTTTTCCTGGTGTCTGGATCATTACTGCTGTGCACCCTTCTGACATGACACCTTTCTTTCTGTGCTTCTTGAGAAATTAAAAAGGACCAAGGTGAACTCCCAAGGAGCTGGTAGATTTACTCAAGTGTTTTTATTGGCATGCTTTCATAAAATTGGTTTAGTGTTGTCTTATGTGTTTCGAGGCAGTGCTTTTCTTCAGAGACAATTCTACAAAACAATGTACAAATTACTACTATACACACACGTGTGTGTGTGTGTGCATTGAATGTTATAAAGAGACGTACAATTCCAATGAAATTGATACCAAATTAGCACAATTGGACAAAGATCTAAAACAGTTCAAGGATTAAATGAAAGAAATGAGAAACAAAAAAAATATTGAGAGATAAAGGAGATTATGATTGTAATAGGATATATCCTTGGTTGGATAAGAAATTGCTCTATAAAACCAAGAAGGTATCCTTTGATCTTGACAAAAAGGCTTCATCCAAAAGTTCAAATCATGAGACATCGGCTGAGGAAAACAGTAACAATTGCAGCTTTCCCTCTATATCCAGCAGCTTTTAAAAGAAAAAACCCTAACCTATGACCCCCCACAGAGCATACACATATCTAAAGGGGAGAAACAGAGAAATACAAACTTGGAATTCCACCAGAAGACCAAAAGGAGAATAATGATTTATTTATCAAATCATGGAACATTGGCATTTGAAGAACAATGTATTTTTATAAAGAGGGCTATTGTATGTCCCAATGCCTGAACATGATCCTGTACAGACACGTTTGGACCTTTTCAAACTCATTAGAACACTCAAGTTGAATCATTTTTTCCAGAACCAGACAAAATCTTGTACGGCATCAATTAGTTCTTTCAAACCTCTCTCCTTATTTTGTGCCACTAGGACCTTCTCATCTTGGGATTCAACTATTTGAGGAAAGGATTTTCAATGAATTAGAATTGTTGGAAAGAGATTGTACCCAAACATGGCACAATATCAGTAAGACTGAATGAAATGCACTTCATAAATTATCCACAAACTCCAATATAATTATTAAAGAAGCAAAAAAGTGTGGAGCCATAGTGATACTTAACAGATCAGATTTTAAAAAGGGATGTATCATCAGTTATCCGATTTAACTACATATAAATTATGTGCCAAAGGTCTGTTAGTTTCCATACAGTCTAAAATCAGAGTAATTCTAGAGGAAGGTCTAGGGATGGGATACATCACAACATGCGAAAATGAATTTTTGTATAATGATAAGCCAAGAACAACAGTGTTGTATATTTTACCTAAGATTCACAAACCTGGGTTTCCACCACCAGAATGTCCTATAAGATCAGCTAGGGATGTGCACGAACCAGTTCGGAGGCCCTTTTACAAACCTCCAAACTGGTTCGAAGGTCCGGAGGTTTGACCGGTTCGATAGTGGGTGGGGGTGCCTAAGGAGCAGGGAGGGTGCTCTTACCCCCTGGCCGTGTTTCCCCCTCCGGCGCTGTCTTTAAAAATGGCCCTGCAGGGCAGCAACATATCTCCTTGCCACTCCAGTGCATGTTGGACTGGAAGTGCCTGATGTGCATGCGCACTTCTGGTTCAATGTGCACCGGGGTGGCAAGGAGGCACACTGCCGCCCCATGGGACCATTTTTAAGGACAGCACAGGTGGGGAAATGTGGTGGTGGGGGAAGAACACCCTCCTTGCTCCTTAAAGGTAACTCCCCCGCTACCGAACCGGCCATTGCCGGTTCTGTGCACATCCCTAATATCCGCCTATAATTCTATTTTTGCACCATTCTCTCAATATGTGGACTATTTCTTAAAACCTTTTGTACCACTAATGAGATCATATATATAAGATTCAGCTGATTTTATCAATATATTATCCACAATTACTCAAGTACAGGAAGAGGACATTTTGGTCACTTTAATCAATCAATCAATCAATCAGTTCCACAACATGAGGCACTCGTGACCATTGAAAATATGCTTAACAACTGGACAGACAAAATATACCCACTTACTCATTTCATTATGTCACAAACCAAAGGAATAGCTATGGGGTTCACCATGGCACCAGAAGTGGCAAACATATATTTGGATAACTTTGAGAGTAAACATATTTTCTCACAGAATCCATATCAGAACCTTTTGATTCTTTGGTGGTTATATAGATGACGTCTTTGTTTTAAGGCAGGGCAATGTGGACCAATTAAGATATTTCAATAGTTGGCTCAATAACAGAGATACCAATTTGATATTTGAGATGCAATGTGATTTAAGATGTATGAACTATTTGGATGTTCTTGTATATAAAGAGGAAGGAAGTCTAAAGACCACTATTTATAGGAAGTCCACAGATAGAAATATATATTTGTGATACAATAGTTCACATCCTAAACACATAAGAAACATTTGCCCTATGGTCAGTTTTTACGTTTGTTCCCATTTCCTGTTGGAAGCAGAAAAGTTGGAAACTAACTTAGCAATAGAGGTTATCCAAGGGAAGACAATAAAAGCTGCCAAAAACAAAGCTCTTGCCACTAACAGGAAAGAACTATTTAGGGTTAAAAATCCAATTTCTACTCCCAAATCTGTGGTTTGCCCTTTGACTCTGTGAGTATAGCCTTAAAAGAAAACCATGGGGGTGGATACTAGTCCCCTCAAAACCCTGAACAACTCCACTGGACGTGAACTCGCAGAGGCAACACGGGCAGAAAAGAACTGCTTCTTTGCCACATGTATTACCTGAGCATAGATCTTTAAATGTTCTCTATGTCATAATCTGTCAGATTCAAGTCGAATCTTTCTCCACTTGTGCTCCAGTCACATACCTTGCTGCTTCCGCCCCCATAGATCTTCCGTATATCAAGGGGCCAGTTTTGAAGTGGGCCGGAGTGGATGCTTAGGAGCAATCATGTCTACTGCCCTGGTGAACTAGTTGTTCCAATTCTTAACCAGGCATCAACAGGATCACTGGCAAAGCCAACATTAAATCCCTTCAAGGCTTCTTGGAATCCTACTGGTTCCAATAACCTCTTCGGGTGGATAATTCTAATAGGCCCCTCGCCCCTGCGGAGCTGGGAAGTGGTTGTAAGTCCAACCTTAACCAGATGGTGGTCCATCCATGACAATGGGGAAATCTCAGGAGTCCCTACCCATGGAACACCACCCTGATCAGAGTAAAAGACCAAGCGTGTGACTGGCAATGTGTGTCGATCCAGAGACTGCTTGGGATAGGCCCATAGTTGTCATGGCCGCTATGACTCCTGAGCTGCCCCAGACAGATTGGTCCCAAAATGAACATTGAAGTCCCCCATTACCAAAGGTCTGTGAGACTCCAACGCAAGTTCTGCGACCAAGTCCGTGAGCTCAGTAAGGGATTCAGTTGGGCAGCAGGGCGATTGGTACACCAACAGAATCTATCCCTGTCCCCAAACTTAAGTACATACATTCAATATGGTCTGATACCTTAACAGGGACCCTGATGAGGGAGATGTTCTCCTTATAGACCACAGTCACTCCACCTCCCCGCCCACATCCCCTCACCTGCTCTTCTACAGAATATCTTGGAGGGAGAAGCTGGGACCAGACTGGACCACTAGCCTCCACCAACCAAGTCTCGGTAATACATACTCATACATGAGTTCTTTGCGTCCGTCTTCACAGCAGGAGATACTGAGCATATATGTGTTCCTGAACCAGGCTTTTTGGGGATGGAGGCTAAAGAACTGAGTCAGATAGAAGTGACAAGAAATGATGTTCTAAACTGTCTGAAAAAAAATGAAAACTAGAAAATTGCCAGGGCCAGATGGCATCCATCCAAGAGTCCCCAAAGAACTCAAATGTGAAATTGCCTCCTTGTTAAAATATATAACTTATCCCTACAATCAGGCTCTGTACTGGAGGACTGGAAAGTTGCAAATGTAACACTGATTTTTTAAAGAGAGATCCAGAGGCGATCCGGGAAATTACAGGCCGGTTAGCTTAACCCCCATTCCAGGCAAATTGATGGAAAGCATCCTCAAGGATAACATTGTAAAGCACATAGAACAACAGGCCCTGCTGGGAGAGAACCAGCATGGCTTCCACAAAGGTAAATCTTGCCTCACCAACCTTTTGGAGTTCTTTGAGAGTGTCAACAAGTGTGTGGATAAAGGTGATCCAGTTGACATCATATACCTGGACTTCCAAAAAACGTTCGATAAAGTTCCTCAGCAAAGACTCCTGAGGAAACTTAGCAGTCATGGGAAAAGGGGACAAGTACATGTGTGGATTGCTAACTGGTTGAAAGACAGGAAACAGAGGGTAGGTATAAATGGATAGTTTTCACAATGGAGGGGAGTATGAAGTGGGGTCCCCCAGGGATCTATACTGGGACTGGTGCTTTTTAATTTATTCATATATGATCTAGAAGTAGGGGTAAGCAGCGAGGTGGTCAAATTTGCAGATGATACCAAACTCTTTCGGGTAGTGAAATCCAAAATGGATTTTGAGGAGCTCCAAAAGGATCTCTCCAAACTGGGGGAGTGGGTGACAAAATGGCAAATGCGGTTCAGTGTTGGCAAGTGTAAGGTGATGCACACTGGGAAGAAAACCCCCAACTTTAAGTATACACTGATGGGATCTGAGCTGTCAGTGACTGACCAGGAGAGGGATCTTGGGGTCGTGGTGGACAGGTCATTGAAAGTGTCGATTCAATGTGTGGCAGCTGTTAAAAAGGCCAATTCCATGCTAGTGGTGTTCAACAGTAGGCAAGGAAGGCTGGCACACGGTGCCCAGGGACCTGAGGATTCCTGGATGTCATGAGATTTCTAGGAAGTCCTTGAGATACAAGCCACATTCACATGCATGAATGGACCTGTGGTTCTGCGCACCCTCCCCTAATCTCCCATCTGCATTTGGACATTCAGGAGAGTGAGCTCTCTGCAGTCAGCAAGATTGTGGAGAGGTGGGGGAGCTGGCTGTGAGGGCTTCCTTCTTTACAGAAGGATAGCCCACACAGCCAATCAGGGAGGGAGAGAGGGAGGAGCTTCCTCTCTCAACTCCAGTTTGGCTGAATGCAGCCTCTAGTGCTGCATTCAGATGAAAAGGGGGTTCCTTGACCCTCAGTTTGAAGCAGCTAAACCTCACTCCAAAACAAGGGTTCAAATTGGAGTCTCTTGGTGTGACCTCAGATTGCACTGCCAATAGGACTGGAGTTGGCTGGGTTCAGACATAATGGTAAGGGAACCACAGGTCCCTTCAACTCTGGCCCTCCGTTATGTGTGAAGTTTTAGAGTCCCAAAGTGAAGCCTAACTCTTGAAAGCAGCAATGCTACTCCTGATAATATGAGTATCTGCAAGATTTTCCAGGGTGTGTGTGTGTCAAAAGCTGCACTTATCCAGGAGTAATCCCCATTGAATTCAATGGGAAATTCTCAATCGGGGGGGGGGGGACTGGCCCAACCCTTGCCCCCCACAGCATGCATGAAAAATTGGAGTTGTAGTTTATATATATACCAACTGTATAACCCACAGCAAATTATACCTAAAGTTATTTGTGCTCCTCAGTTTTCAGTTTGTCACTGGGTTTCCAGAAGTTACTTTCCCCCCTTCAAATTGTAGACTGCCCCAAACTTCTGTCTCTGGGTGGTTAGAGACAGAAGTTAGAGTTTTTAGACATGCTGCTGACTAGTTCAGGGTTTTCTCCTACTGGCCACCAGTACCTGGTGGAAGAGTACCTGGTGGTCTTGTCTGAATTAAATTTCAGTTTGCTAGGCAACATCCAGCCCATCATGATCTCCAGACCTCCTTCTCCAGGTGGACTTGGTCTAGGACATACCGGTGCCTTCCAGAGTCTTGTTCCCAGGTGAACGCTCCTCATCCCCTTGTACTGCACTGTATCCTCACTCACTACTAAGCAGCTTGGCAACTCACCCACAATGCTTCTGCAAGCTGCCATTCCAGAACTGCTTTTACCAAAGTCAATGGAAGTGTGTCAGCTTACTTCAAGGTAGCTGTGCTTGTGAGCAGAGCTTCTGTTAACTGGAATTTAAGTTAAATCAGGCATTTTCAAAAGCTGGACATTTCAGTACCTACACAGAGAGTGCTGGGACATCCTGTGGGGGAATGCAGGCAGAGGTGTATCTAGGGAAAATAGCGCCTAGGGCAAGCACTGAAATTGCGCCCTTGTCCAAACAGGAATGATGGGACTTGTAGTCAACAATATCTGGAAATCCCTGTTAAAAGGAACACTGTACCATCTAGGCATGGTTGTTGATCAAAACCTGAAAACATGAGCCATCTCTGTAAAAGACTTAGAACAACAGTCAGGAGTTATGTGAGGATTCCAAGTGTCATTTTCTGTCTCATATCATGCTTAAAAAAAAACATGACTTTGTCCTAGACTAGAGGATCACCTGCCCAAATAGCCACTAGCAAAATAGGGCAAGAAGAAGGTGGCAGGGGTGTGTGTGTGTCTATAAACCAGTGAATGATTCCTGCCAGCCTTTGTCTTATGATGACTGTTGGCTCATGATGGGGTATATGTGCATTCACCATTCTAGTGCTTACTTTGACACCAGGAGGGAGGAGGATACATTAATTTTCCACACTAGATAGAGGAATTTTCAACAGGAGCAGACAGCCATGTTCTGCCAGGGCCAAAACAAGCTCCTTCCCGACTAAGAAATCATTGTAATTTGACCCTTTCCGTCACAAGCAGTGTGCTGTTCTTTTATTATTGATTCTAAATCTCAGATATCCCAGTCATGGGTGGAAAATTCAAGGTCAGTTTACAAGAGACACATTTTCTACATGGAAGTTTCTTCTGTGCAGATGTTGTGCAGAAACCCATGTGTAGTGACTGCCAGGGGCATAGCAAGGTTGGAATGGGCCAAGATGAGATTTTAAAATGGACCACCAGCCCCTCAAACTCCAGGGCCTCCACGGACCCCAAGCCCCCAAGGATTTAAGTCTGATATTTCAAAATAAGTATGCTGCCTGGAAATACATTTCACTGAATACACACACGGACACTTCACAATATATAGTGATATACATTGAGTACTATATATTTGTGCTACTTTTAATGCCTAGAACACACCAGAAACACTAATTATTAAAATGGCCTCCTCGCTGCAGATTAGCAAAGGAGACTTTCAACCATGCAGGGTGAGCCTATGTTTGTTTTCTCAGAATTCTTGAACAAATTTAGTAAAGTTTGATTCCAGATTTTTCACATGAGGCTTTTAAAGCACTTTAACACACATCTCCTCTGGAATGGAGGAGTTGGCCAGATGTACCCTGTTGTACATGTTGGCCAGATGTACCCTGAAGTCCTGTGAGTTATTGGAGAGCAGTTCACACACAAGAAAAATAAAATAAAATAAAATAAAATAAAATAAAATAAAATAAAATAAAATAAAAGCACAACACATGCTTCACAGAGTTCTCACTCAGACCTTCTGGGGTGCAAAACAACTTGAACATAAGTGCATTTATACATGAATGAATGAATATAATATTGTTTGTTCCAGAAGTTTTTGTAATTTTCTGCCATGAAACAAGCAACAGGCCTTTTTAGATAGTAAAAAGCCAGAAATTTAAAGCCAGAAATTTTTCAATCTGTTTTAAATTAAATATTCAGAGACTTTTCAGTCTCCCCCCGCCCTATCAAAGCCCTATAGCAAGCAGATCCCTATATACCTGGGCTGGGGGTGGGGTAACCACAAAAAGGAATTCACAGTCTACCTTGCAAAAGCTGTGTTGGATGGTCTGGGCAGAGAGTCTGCTGCAGAGAACTCTTCCATCCTGCCTCCTTCCTGGCTTGCGGGGGAATGCCAAGTTCAGGCTTCAGGGAGGCCTACACGGAGGCCTCTCTGGAAGCCCCGCCCACCTGCCAATCAGCTGAGAGGCGGGGAGAGAAGAAGAGCTCTCTGCAGTTTGCAGGCTGCTCGGATCCTAGGCCCGAGCCGGAGGGCAAGGCAAGCAGGATGGCAAGTGGCTGAGGGGCCCTGGGGCCGGGCCGGTGGGCAGTGGGGTGGGGGTGGCAGGAACTGGTGTGGCGCCCCCTCCTCAGTGGCACCTAGGGCACGTGCCCTGGCTGCCCCCCCAAGTTCCACCCTTGAATGCAGGTGGTGTGCCTTTCTCTTGACAAGATGCATCCTTTCTTTCCTCATTGCAGACACTGTCATGGTTAGGTGTGCAGTGGCTTGTGATATCCATGTTGAGATCTGATTTGGCAATTTTGCTGAGCCAAGGCAAAGGGATGTATATTAGTTGCTAGGCAACAGCAAGGGACTTTCAGCTGCTGATTTGTTGGCTCCCTGACCCCTGGGCCAAATATCCCATTTACTTTTGGAGTTGGCCCTGGGCTGGCATATATTGATACAGATATGAACTATTCCCTATCAGAAGAAAAGAGAGAGAGAAACTATTTGCTAAATGTGCTTTCAAAATTCAGCCATCTGGTCTTGGCAAAATAAGGAAATTCTATAAAAGTAGTTCTATTTTTATTAAGGGGCATCCAAAACAGTCATATCTCCTGGAGCTGTTTATTTCTCTTAAGTTAAAACAATTAGTAGACTAAATGTTGGTCACTCTGGCCAGGAAATTGAATCCTTTTAAGAAAATCAATGCATGACCATCCAGTTAGCATAATGTTAATAAAATGTAATAATGGTGTCAGGATTACAGAAACTCTCTCTTCACTTTTAAAAGGAAACTGACCTTGAAGATTGGATGATATTCCTGAATCATTGCCAGAGTATCAAGCTTGTTGCCTAGAGCTGTCTGAATCAGGCACACCATTTGTCTGAAACATCACCTCTTTGCATTACTGCATTCATGGGCACAGCACTCCCATGGTGATGTGTTGTTCTAGGTGCAAACACTCAGCCCAATGTATCCCATTAAGAAGGCATCTTCTGTTGATTCTAATGATTCTTCTCAGTGCATGCACAATGAGCCTCAAGAGCAAACGTATTCTTGTCCTTACACTTGACCATCTTTAAGGGCTCTTAGAGATGGTCAAGGACAGGCATTCGACCACTGAGTTGTGTAGCTAATGCAGTGGTCCCTGCATTGTTGTCTTATTTCATTGTCATATCAGATCTAACATCTGCAGTGACAAGTGCTCTCTTTCAGGCGTTCCATCTTCTCTCTTCTCCGGCAGAAAAACAGCCTGGAGGCTAAAGGTCTAATCTCATTGCTGATCCTGCATTTGGGAGGAGGCCTGCTGTGTAGGGGGGCTCTTCATTCTCTTTCCCTGAAGTATCAGCAGGGATGGATTGCCCTGGGTGGAGGTCTGATACAGAGCTCTCATGATATAAAGGTGGTCTCCTTGGGTTCTTCTGCCAGAGTACAAGCAAGGCTGAAAGGTCCTGTGAGGTGGCCTGATATGGAGGTTGCCTTTTTTGGTTCTTTCCTGTCATGCTCTACTGAGAGCCACCCCCATGGCTTTTCTTCCTGCAAAGGAAATGGAGGTGCCACCTCCTAGCTGTTCCCCCAGGGCCAAATCAGTCACTCAGTTTGACTCCGCTTGGATCTAAGCCTCCAGCTGCTGCTTTGGCTCTAGGTGGAAAATAAGAGGGCTGGAGAATAACATTTGGCCTCGAACTTGGGCCTTCCAGCTGTTGTTTGATTACAGCTCCCATAGTCCCCAGTAGTCGCAGTAGCCAATAGTCAGGGTTGATGGGAACTGTATCCAAACAGCAGCTGGAGGGCTGGAGTTGTGCAGCCCTGCCCTAAATCAAGCTTCCTCTTCCGCATCACCATTCCATCCTCTTCCACACGGGGCAGATCCCTCTTCAGGGCCAAAATCCAGCCTCCTAGCCATACATGTTGGGGCAGACAAGCTCTGTATGAGCCTCCTGGCAAGGAACTGTCTATCTTGAGCTACATCTTGAACCTCTCAAACATCTCTTGGCCCTGAGTGGAATGGCCAAGAGAGTCTTTTCTGTAGCTGAGTTTGACCCAAAGTCCTTTTTACCCAACTCTACTCAAAGAATATTCAAAGCAAGACAAATGTATTTTCTTTAAAATAAAACATTTTATTTTTTTAAACAATAAATATGCAAGTTTTATTGCTGTTCTATCTCTACATCCTATTAAAACAAATATTTAATATTTTAAAAATACATACATAGCATTTTATTGCTACTTATGTAAATAGTAGCACAGTTGTCTCTTTTAATTTGCCTTCCCCTTGTTCCTCAGCAACGTCCAGCTCCCTTGGAGGAACCACGATCCCCATAGTGGCTTCCACCCTGGCCAGTCTGCTCCTTAGCCGCCTCAATTGTCCCCTCAGTGCCTTGAAGCTTTGTAAATATTCCTGGCAGCTGCGGAGGTCTCTTTGGCCTTGAAGGAGAGAAAACAAACAGGGTGAAGGGGCCTGTCCTCCACCATGTCAGTCCCTGCACGGACCTCTAGTCCCCTTCCATGCCCAGCACAGACTCCTCCTCTCTGTCTTGAAAACCCTCCATGGCTATGTACCCCGCGGTGAACTTGCACCCCGTCAGGTTGATTTTTTGCTCTTCCAGCTTCTCTGTCTTCAGGAGCCACCTGAAGGTCTCCTGCTCTCTAAAACAACTCTTTCTCTTCTCTCTCGCTGACCCTTGGGTCTGGAACAGCTACTCAGATGTCGCCCCTCATCTCTCTCCTATCCTTCCAATGGTACCTGAAAACCCACCTCCACTGCGCAGCCTTTGGCGTAATGCCTCAGTAGAGGCAGCTCCATCGGCTTGAACTGAATGCCCCTTATGCTTTCCTCTCCCATTCCTCCTCTTCCTCACTTCTCTCTCCAAAGCCAAACTTTAGACTGTATGCTCCTGGTGGCAGGGAACTTTTGCCCATGTACATTGATGATACTATAAGGAGGATTTGCAATATGCACAATTGTATATCATCCTCCTTGGTTTCCTCTTTCATCTCAGCTTAAACTCAAAAGGGCTGATATTTGTTTTCCTTTTAGCATTCATATTCTGCTCTTCCTCAAGCAGCTCAGGGAGGTTTATGCATGGTTTCCCACCCCTCACAATAACCCTAAGAGGTAAGTTAGGCTGTAGGACAAGTGACTGGCCCAAAGTCACCCAGCGAGTTTCATGACTGGATGAGAATTCAAACCTGGGTCTCCCTGGTCCTAAGGAGGTGCTGAAATACATACACATCTTTCCCCCACTTGCCCCCACCTCAGCTTCCCTTTACTTCTTCTATTATATCCCTGCCTCTGTTTTTAGACTATATGTTTTTTAGATTGTAAAATCACAATGAGGATGGAAAAGGTAGAGGTTATGGAGTGCTGCCTCTGTGAGACTTACGGTCACGCAGCTGATGGACCCGCATCTCTACCAAATTCTGCAGAGTTTCTTTCACATTGCTGAGGTCCGGCTCCAGAGGCGGTGGGGAAGGAGGAGGAGGTGGAGAGTAGGGATGTGCAAAAAATTTCGGGCACAGAATGATCTGTGCCCGAAATGAACAATTTCGGGTGATTCGGGGCCGAACCGAATCACCCCCGATGTCCCCCGAATTTTTTCGGGCACGAGCCGAATCACCCGAATTTCGGGCACAAAAAATTCGGGTGATTCGGTTCATGGTTGATTTTTGGCGATTTTTTAAAGTTTTTGTGACTTTGGGGCAGTTCGGGGGCATAGCATGGGATCTGGGCAAAAGGAGTGGGGTGGGGTGGTAGTGCCTAATGGGTGCAGGCTACCACCCCAATTTCAGGGGGATTGGGCAAAGGGCTGATTTTTGGTAAATTTCTGAAAATTTCATGTCTTTGGGGCAGATTGGGGCATATTGGGGCAGAAAGTGGGGCCTGGGGCAGAATAGTGGGGTGGGGTGGTAGTGCCTAATGGGTGGAGGCTACCACCCCAATTTCAGGGGGTTTGGACAAAGGGCTGATTTTTTGAGAATTTTTGAAGTTTTGGTGACTTTGGGGCAGTTTGGGGGCAGAAAGTGGATCTGCCCCAAAATAATCAGGTGGGGTGGTAGTGCCTAATGGGTGGAGGCTACCACACCAATTTCAGGGGGATTGGGCAGAGGGCTGATTTTTTGAGAATTTTTGAAGTTTGGGTGTCTTTGGGGCAGATTGGGGGCAGAAAGTGGATCTGCCCCAAAGGAGTGGGGTGGGCTGGTAGATAGTGCCTAATGGTTGGAGGCTACCACCCATCCCCAATTTAAGAGTGATTGGGCAGAGGGGTGAATTATGGTGAATTTATTTGTATGAGGTTTGTCTTCATAAGGTGAAGTGTGCTAAATTGATTACTTCCTCATATTATTCATAGTAAAGGAAAGTGTGAAAAAGTGAAAGTGGGGTCATGAGAGTTGTTTAATTGAAAAATAGCTCATTTGCTATGATAGAATGAGAATTCACACCTTTTCATTCTATCATAGCAAATGAGCTATTTCTCAATTAAACAACTCTCATGACCCCACTTTCACTTTTTCACACTTTCCTTTACTATGAATAATATGAGGAAGTAATCAATTTAGCACACTTCACCTTATGAAGACAAACCTCATACAAATAAATTCACCATAATTCACCCCTCTGCCCAATCACTCTTAAATTGGGGATGGGTGGTAGCCTCCAGCCATTAGGCACTATCTACCAGCCCACCCCACTCCTTTGGGGCAGATCCACTTTCTGCCCCCAATCTGCCCCAAAGACACCCAAACTTCAAAAATTCTCAAAAAATCAGCCCTCTGCCCAATCCCCCTGAAATTGGTGTGGTAGCCTCCACCCATTAGGCACTACCACCCCACCTGATTATTTTGGGGCAGATCCACTTTCTGCCCCCAAACTGCCCCAAAGTCACCAAAACTTCAAAAATTCTCAAAAAATCAGCCCTTTGTCCAAACCCCCTGAAATTGGGGTGGTAGCCTCCACCCATTAGGCACTACCACCCCACCCCACTATTCTGCCCCAGGCCCCACTTTCTGCCCCAATCTGCCCCAATCTGCCCCAAAGACATGAAATTTTCAGAAATTTACCAAAAATCAGCCCTTTGCCCAATCCCCCTGAAATTGGGGTGGTAGCCTGCACCCGTTAGGCACTACCACCCCACCCCACTCCTTTTGCCCAGATCCCATTCTATGCCCCCAAACTGCCCCAATGTCACAAAAACTTTAAAAATTCACAAAAAACCAGGACTTTGCCCAATCCCCCTGAAATTGGGGTGGTAGACTCTACCCATTGGGCACTACCACCCCACCCCAAAATTTTGCCCCTGGGCCCCTTTTTACCCCCCCGAATTGATTCAGATTCGGATTCGGATTAAATCCAAATCCGAACCGAATCAAGGGTGATTCGGGTGACCCAGATTCGGGCACAAAACAGAACGGGGGTGATTCGGCTCGGGTCCGAGCCAAATCACCCGAATACCCGAATTGCACACCCCTAGTGGAGAGGGATGCAGGAGGAGGGAAGAGGTGGAGGTGGAGGGTGGGATGGAGGCAATCTCAAGGGAGGCAGAGGACTATGATGGTTCAGACCCAGAGGGCTGGAGAAGTGCAGCAGGGCCTGCAGGAACATCTGCAAGAGAGAAGAAGAAGCAGGAGGTCAGCTGCAAAGGCTGACATCCTACCACACCCACCATCACTTGCCATCACTGCTCACTCTGAGAAGCTGCTTGGATTACAGGCACTGGAGCTTGGACACATGAAAGACAGAAAACGAAGGAACACTTCAGCAAGCACTGACAACCCACTCACAGGCCTCCCCTCTGAAACCTTAGATGCAGACTCAAATCAAGCATTTCAACATGAAATAAACAAAAGAGCTGTTCTTAGCCCAGCAGCAATTTCAGGGCCATGCTGTGAACATACCTTCCCTTTCCCACCGCTGCAGCCGAACTTCACTGCGGATGAGCCTTGTCCGCATGTGTCCGATTCGCAGGTTGATGGCCCGGAGAGAACGAGGGAACTGTTGGGAAATGCGGCGAACCCTCAGTTATGCAACAAAGAGAACAAAAAGGAACAAATGTTGTATGTGCTGACCAGGCTGAGTGCTGGTGACTTGCAAAAAGGGCAGTGTTGAGGCTTAGTCCATCATCTGGGCTGGGTATCAAAACTGCAGCTGATCTTTGTGATGGGTGTATATGCAAAAGGTTTCTGAGGTGTTGCAATACTTACGCTGCTGGACATAGTCATGCTGTAACCCTTTGAGGAGTTCTACTTCTTGCTGAAGATAATTATAAGCAATGAAAGGCTCTAGTAAGGGCTCTGACACAGAAGCTGCTTCCTTTGGAGTGTCTGTGAGGATGGAAGGAACTGGCACTGAGGTAGCCTCAATGAGCACTTTCCCCAGTAGGTCATTGGTGATGCAAGGTGTTGGAAGGGGTTCTGGCATTGAGGTTTCCTCAGTGAGCTCTTCCTCCAGGATGTCGTTGGTGATGCAAGGTGCTGGAAGAGGTTCTGGCACGGAGGGTTCCTCAGTGAGCTCTTCTTCCAGGATGTCATTGGTCATGCCAGGTGCTGGAAGAGGTTCTGGCACGGAGGGTTCCTCAGTGAGCTCTTCCTCCAGGATGTCGTTGGTCATGCCAGGTGCTGGAAGAGGTTCTGGCATGGAGGGTTCCTCAATGAGCTCTTTCCCCAGAGTGTCCCCCGAAACATTGGGGAGTCCCCCAGAAAATGGTGCAACATGGGTTGGGTTTCTGGGATGACCTGAAAGAGAGGAAATAAAGCAGGAATCAGGAAATGATGGTGGCTTGTAGGCCTGATAGAAATGGCCTCCGTTTTCTGCCTAGGTTAGCCAGCTGGGAAGTAGCCTGGGATTGTGGGTGAGGTGGGCCACCCAAGGAAACAAGCAAGGAATGAAGAGGAGTACATTGCATAGCACTGTCTGGCAAGACAGCCCTCACCAAGTACACTTCAGAAGGGAGTTCAATGGCCAGGCTCTGTCTGCTGTACATACAAGTGCAGCTGCCTTCTACCAAGTCATACTCTTGGCTCTCTTTGCCCTACTCTGGCTGGCAGCCACTCTTGGGCAGAGACCTTTTCCTAGCCAGCTAAGGTCCTTTAACAGAAGATGATGAAGTCTCAACAGGAGACCTTGTGCATGCAAAGCAATTGTTCCACTACTGGGCTATGGGCTCTCCCTTCTTGGCCTAGTGGGGTGGGGGGTCTTGAAAATCTGCCTGGATGCCATAAGCAGGAAGCATAGCTGTGATCTCAGGAATGCGGGCCTGGCTCCTAGAGGTAGAAAACTGTGGTGGGATAAAAAAAAGAGTCTCTTTGGTCCGAGCTCAGAGCACATTGGCCAGGAAATGTTGCCCTTGTTTTCAGGTGATCCTCCAATTCCATCTTGACTCATGTAATTGTCAAAAAATGAGATACTTTGGAAATAATTAGCTTCCTCTTCTTGAAGGCAGGGAGAAGACCACCCAGAGGATGTTTTGGGGCTGGTGTGGGCAAAGGGTTCTCGCAGGACTTTTTCAAAAGTGCACCACCTCTAAAGGAGAATGACCAAACCTACCTGCCTGCTGCCACAGCCCTTTCCCCATCTCCTCCTCGAATGGAGGATAGCTAGATGTGACTCACAGAGCCCCCCCGCAGTCTCCTCTAACACTTTCGGCTGCATGAACAGCAAAGGATAGAGGTGGCTGAACCTGCCCTCCTGCTATCCATCCATCAGATGGATGTCTGCCCATCTCTCTCCATTGTCTAAGAGAAACAGTTCTCCAAGGAGGCTTTCCCTGGGGGGCTGGGGAGCCCTGAGGAGAAGCAGGCACTCTCATCATCCACTTACCTGTCAGTGCCCCCTCTTCATCTTCATCCCTGCAGAGATAAGGAGAAATATTCTTAGTAGCAAATCACAGGAAAGAGAGGGTCTCCTCCCCCAGTAATACTAGGGGTATCACTTGTATTCCTAGGGGTATTACTAGTATGTGCCCTCCCTCTTAATTTTAATTCACATGCAGCCAAGTGTGTCCTCTCCCCTAATCCTTCTAGCTGGCCCTGCTAATTTTGGATGATTCCATAGCTGGGAGCAGTGAATGTAATCGCTGTTGAATGTCACTCACTGCATTTTGCTCAGAGTATTTTTCATTGAGGATTGACTGGTTGTGGCGGGGCGGGGGGTGGGCCTGCTCTCGTAGTTCATAGTCATGAGACCAGCTTTCCCACCCCTCTCCAGTGTAGTTTCCCTGCTTTTTAAAAAGCCCCCCCCCAAAAAAAGGGACACATATATGCTGTTTTGTTTTTTAAATAAGAGGGAGGCAGCCTGCCAAAGGTATCAAGGGGACAGCTGATGAAATTGGCATTTGATTCAGCAGCCAATTACTGGCATTCTGAACATGGAAAGGAGATGGGCTCACCTTGATGAGGCAATATATGCCACACCTGGGTTTGGGCTATGTCTGAACACCTCCCCCTCATCACTCCCCGCCCCCATCCCTTCAGCTGGCCACACCAGAGCCAAAAGCATTAAGAGGAGTCAAGGGTAGAGAAGAGAGCCACTCACTTTGGTTCTGCCTCTGGGTGAGACCTATGGGAACATGAAAGAAGAAAAGGTTAGGCATGTTCTTGGAAATAACATGGGGGTGCTGGGGGGCAGCTTTTGAAGTCAGCTTCAACTGGTGGGCAGGATTTCCCCACAACCCCCCAAGTGGGCCCACAGGAGCCAGCCAGTAGCTCCTGAGTGATACAGCTTCACCGGTCGAGGACCTCCAAGCTTAAGAAACACAGTGGAAATCAGCCCAGCAGGTGACCTTCGAGGGCCGCCTGCATTTCAAGGAGAAGCTGTGTGGTGTGAATACTGGTGGTGAACTTGTGACCACTGAAGTTCCCACAGGGAGCACAAACACGTGTGAACACAGCAGGCTGGGCTTCAGTTCTCTGCCCAGACAGGCTAAAACAATGGAAGGGCATCTTTAAAAACCAAGTCCACACCGCCATTAGATTTTGCTTCACCCAACATGCCAGAGACTTACCTGCAGGCCACACATGACCAACAGCCACCCATCTTGACAACTAAGCTGCTAATAAACTGACAGCCGAAGACAGCCAATTTATCGAAGATGCTTCAGCTAATCTAAAACGCTGCCAAGTGAGCCTGCTGCAGAATCTTCGCAGGTTTCCAAGGGGAACCATGATGGCAGAATTCTGTGGCTGACTGTGAAGTCACAAGTTACTGTTACTGGCCATGCTGGCTCTGGTTTGAATCCAAACACTGTCTTGGGGGTGCAGCTCAAAGTGTCAGAGCACCAGGGGCGAGTCATCCCAGTTCTGCCCTCCCTGCTCCCCACATGTCACTTTCTATTCATTTGACTTTCCCCTTCTGTTAACAAATTCTGAAGGAAGGGGATGCTTGTGGATAGGGGTGGGCTGCAGCCGCTGCTTGTGCAGTTGGACACAAAGTTTATAATAAGCCTTGCATGAGTCCTCTGTAACATGTAAGAGGGCAAAGGCAACAGCCACATCCATTGCATGTCCCCAGCTAATTTCCCACCTAATCACTTAGATTTCCACCTAATCACTTGCTGAAGTCCTTTAGCTAGGAAATTCCTCTAAATCACATTCAGCACTGAGGCCCGTCTCTGTTCAGAATACACAAAAAGAAAGCCAATTAACTTGTGGAACTCACCACCTCTAGATGCGGTGATGACCACTGGCTTAGGTGGGCTTGAAAGGGGGTTAGAAACATTCACGGAGGAGGAGAGATCCCTCTGTGGCTATTAGGCATGATGGCTATAGAGAACCTCCAGGTGCACAGGCAGAATCCCAGATGCTGGGGACATGCAGAGGGTGCGGCTGTTGCCTTTGCATTCAGGTTTATTATAGAGGAAGCATATTATAGAGGAATCATGCAGGTTTATTATAAACTTTGTGCCCACCCCTACCCACAAGCATCCCCTTCCTTCAGAATTTGGTTACAGAAGGAAAAAGGCGAATGAATCGAAAGTGACCGAGAGGGAGGGAGGGGAAATAAGAAGGACAAAGAAAGAGGGGAAGCACAAAAAATGAAGATGGCCCACAAAGAATGAGAGGGCGCAACAGAAGGCTGTAATGTACTTTTTGTATCAGGTTATGACAATGGAAAGCAAACAATTATCCCTGCCCTCTTTGTTTCTTCTTAGGAAACAACCTACGTCCTTATTAAACTCAATAGGCCCAACTGTACAAAATCTTAGTTTCCATTGCACATATTTTGATGTACTGCACATTAAAATGAACATTGGACAAAGGGACCTCCTCTCTGTCCTCTCAAAAGACCCACCATGGTAGCTCATGGCCCCACAGGGGATGGATGAATCCCGCTAAGGATGCTACTCTTACATTTTTAGGCATTCTAGCGATTGCCTCCTTACAGCTATTATTTCTGCCACTATAGTTAAACCATATGCTGTTGTTGGAAGTGCTTTTGCTTAATGTTTTGTTGACATTCTGTCAGCTGGTATGTATCCCTCACTTCCTGCCCCTCTGGCTGCCGCCGCCACCAACAGCACTGCAATTACTCTCCAGTATATTATTTTATCAGGAAGCAAAAAGGTGTCACATAGAAATACGGAAGCACTCAGTTGCTGCTGAAAATCACTTTGCTCAGAGTGTTTTTTGCTCAGAATGTTTTTCCTTGAGGATTGACTGGTTGGTAGGGCGGGGGGGGGGGGGGCAGAGGCGCTCTTACCCCCGGACATTGGGGCCCTGGTCCATGGCCTCCAGGGGCAGACTCCAAATGGTCAGGGGGGCCCCCCTCCTGCAACCACTTGTGCCCGCCTCGCCACACCGTACCTCCGGTGTTTTTGTTTTGTATAATTTAAGCGAGGAGTGGCAGCTGGGGAGTGAGCTTAGCAAGACTTACCTACCTGCTCCCCCGGTGTTGTCCAAAGTGACCGCTGGGCTTGTCTATTCAGCCCCGTGGCTCTTGATAACTGCGAGGCGCTCCAGCGCGTGGCATCATGGGCTTGTGGCAATCTATTTTAACTGCACCGATGCGCTGTAGCGCCTCGCAGTAAACAAGAGCCTCTGGGCCGAATGGACAGGCCGAGTGGTCACTCTGGTCACCACCACCGGGGGATGGGAGGCAAGTCCTGCTCACCTCACCCCCCGGCCCACCCCTCAGCCACACACATGCTATGGTGGCTTGAATTATGCAAAAACAAAAAACAGAGGCATGGTGTGGCGGGCGCAGGGTGGCTGCTGGAGGCACCCCAATTGCCTAGGTGCATCCCTGGCACGGGGAAGCGCGGACCTGCTCTCACAGTTTACAGTCATGAGGCCAACTTTCCCACCGCTCTCCACAGAAGTTTTTCAACTTTTTAAAGAGCCCCCCCACACACACACAAAAAATAAATAAAAATAAAGGACATGTTTCAGGTGAAAGAATGGCAACAAAAAGAAGAAGGACCTAGGTGAGTCCAATAGAAACTCTATATTTCACCACAAGAACCCACCCACACAAAACCTTTGCTGTATGCAATATTAAATAAATCTGTAAAAAGACATTAAGGGGACACATTCAACTGCAACCTAATATTGTAAGGATTTTTCTCAAAACATACCAAAGGATGAAAGCTGCTGGATATTTAATATATACTGTTTTAGAATTACTCACATATACAGTGGGTATAGGAAAGAATCACCCCCTTTGATAGACCTTAAATTCTGGTTCCCTTTCATCCTGAAATGAAAACACAAAGAAAATTCCCTTCACCAGCTGTACTTATCCAATGCAACCTATAACATCCAACTGAAAAACATCACAATTACAGTCCAGAAAAAGTGTCAGAAACAAAAAACAAGAATTACTGAGATTGAAAAAGGATCACCCCCCCCCCAATGTCAATATTTTGTTGAACCACCTTTTGCTTTAATAACAGCCTTGAGTCTGTTGGGATACTCCTCTATCAACCTTGCACATCTAGACGGAGCAATATTTGCCCACTCCTCCATACAGAACTGTTCAAGTTCGGTCACCAACACCTACCATCCAATGTGACCGAACTGGGGGGAGTGTCACTTTAAGGGGGTGGTGGTAGTACTTCCCCCCCCCCGCCGCTCTTCCCCCTCCGGCACTTGTGCTTTTAAGAATGTTTTTGGGGCGGCAGAGTTCCTCCCTGCCGCCCCTGCCCCCGTTGTCGTCCCTGTAAGCGTTCACCGATGAAGAAACTACCACCCCCCCTTAAAGTGACACTCCTCCGTCCTTCCGAACCGCCGGACCGCCGGAATTCCGGACCGGTCCAGAGGTCTCGCCAATGGCCCCGAACCGAACCATGCACACTACCAATAATCATTTGCCCTTCCTGCCAACTTGGAAGGGGATGCTAATTCTTATGAAGATGCTCTTGAAGCTTTAGATGATGATTTCAACGCTGCTTTGAATGTGATTGCTGAATGTTACAAGTTCTATTCTAGATCCCAACTGCCTGGCAAAGCTATTGATCAGTATGTCACAGCATTGCATGCCTTGAGAGTAACATGTGACTTCGCCAACTTTACAGAGTGGTTCCAGGACCTCACGCCTTGCTTGTGTGGAGCTTTGTGGAACTCCCCTATGGCCCTCCCCACTTAGAGGTTTGCTTTTGAAAGAAAGACATAAATACCCTTAATGGTACAGGGAGATAACTCCAGCAAAACAAACATTGTGATTCATTATATATACCCCAGAATTGCTTCTGAAGAAGAGCACTGCCTCAAAATGTGTAAGGCAACACTAAACTAATTTTATGAAATGTATACCAATAAAAACATTGAGCAAATCTACCAGCACCTTGGGATTCCCCCTCCCACTTTTTTTGTCCCCTCCCCACTTGGCTCAACATCCTTGATATTGGATCTTGGCCTTGGCCTTGGTCTTGTTCACCATGTCTGTAAAATACATGGTCATGTTGGGAACCTTTCTGAGTATGTTTTCCAGCTTGTATAGTATGTGGTCGTTCATCTCCAGGACAGAAACTGAAGATTGTTCTTGTCCACCTCCCTCTCCGCCAGTAGAGTCTGGTTTTGACATTCAAGCCTGGTTCCTCCAGAGGCTTGCATCCACTTGGTCAGAATTTGGTTTCACTGGCTTGTTTTTTGCATGTGTAGTCGCTATAATCAGGCTCCGTTTGGCAAGATGGTTGGTCAGAAAGCTTTCTCACTGGGAAAAAGCTCACTGGGAGCTTTCATAACAAGTTGTTTACATGGGTTGAGAGATTTTGTCCAATAGTGTTGTTTTTGTTTGGTTGTGGTGGGCAATCATGTTACAGAACGCAAGTTGGTTTGAAAAGTTATATATTTTGTTATGTTTATCTAATATTAGGATTGTTGTTTTGACTGCTAGTTCTAAGGCAAGTATTATTTTAGTATTTATTTATTATTTATTATATTTATATAATAAGAGCCCCTGGTGGCGCAGTGGTAAAACTGCTGCCCTGTAACCAGAAGGTTACAAGTTCAATTCTGACCAGGGGCTCAAGGTTGACTCAGCCTTCCATCCTTCCGAGGTCGGTAAAATGAGTACCCAGAATGTTGGGGGCAATATGCTAAATCATTGTAAACCGCTTAGAGAGCTCTGGCTATAAAGCGGTATATAAATGTAAGTGCTATTGCTATTGCTATTGCTATTGCTATTGCTATATCCCGCTCTTCTTCCAAGGTGCTCAGAGTGGTGTTATTTTTATCCTCACAACAACCCTGTGAGGTGGGTTAGGCTGAAAGATACATAACTGGCCCAGAGTCACCCAGTGAGTTTCATGGTTGAATGGGGATTCGAACTCGGCTCTTCCCGGTCCTAGTCCAACACTCTAACTGCTACGGCCCAAGACTGTAACAATTATTGTGGAGAATTTTGATATGGGGGATAAAGCTATTGTTGTGGTTCGGTGGGTTGAATTGTTAGTGAAATCAAAAGGCCTGCTGCAATGCTTCTTGCCTTAGCGACAAAAGAATGCACGATATAAATAGAAAGTACTATGCTCAATTATACATACATGTTCACCCCGTACATAGGGTGGAGGGGAGCGCGGGATGAATATAGCTAGTTGGGGGTGAGTAAAAAGCCGGGGAAGGGAACAGGAGTAAGTCCATTGGCTGCGGCTTTCTCTGTAGTGCTTATATTGCTTTTGTTTTTTAGGGAGGAAGGGTTTTAGCAATTCCCCACTTGCAGCTCCACCCACCATTGTTGGTGCTGCCCACATTGGCTCTGCCCATCACCTGCCCTGCCTGGCACCCACCCAGTCCCAGGAGTCATCAGCCACCGCATGTCCTATGTCCATGTTCAATGCACATACAGCAGTATTTATTTATTTATCCATTTATTTATTCGATTTCTATACCGCCCTTCCAAAAATGGCTCAGGGCGCTTTACACAGAGAAATAATTAATAAATAAGATGGATCCTTGTCCCCCAAGGGCTCACAAACTAAAAAGAAACATCAGATAGACACCACAACAGTCACAGGAGGTACACTTCCTATCTCTATTCTGCATTAGTGGGGCCTGTACCCAGATTCAGTTTGAAAGTGATTGCATCATTCACACAAAACCATATATGTGTATACATAGACATATGCATGCATGGACATGAACAGGACGAATGTGACAGACTGAACATGCATTCATTTTCAAACTGAACCTGGGTACAGATCCCCTCAAATAGATATAGGAAGTGTACTACTGTACATGCATTGAACATAATGTGTGAATTAAGGTACTTCCAGATACTTAAGAGAGCGCCTTCTTGCCACCTATTAAGATCATCTGAGAGGTCCGGTTATGGCTGCCGCCAACTCGTGTGGTGGCAACTATGGACTGAGCCTTCTCTGTGGCTGCCCCAGTGCTTTGGAACTCACTCCCTGCTTAAATAAGAGCATCCCCTTCTCTATTTGTTTTTAGGAGGACCATGAGGACCCAGGCCACGCAGAGACCAATTGTGCAAGAGCAGCGGCCTCCAAAATGGCCACTGTGCTAGAGGGGGAGGGCTCAAATGGGCTGAAGAGCCAGCCAAACAGCCGGTATGGGCATGAAGGGAGGCCAGTGAGGGGAGGGGCAACCTCTGCAGACCCCTCTGCCGCCACCTCCAACAACTCCCCAAAGGGGGGTAAGTAAATAAAAAATGTCCGCGAACAGTCAGTCGGACCGAACAGGGGATGGTTCGGTTCAACCCCGAACGGTCAAACCGAACCAGTTCAATGTCGAGCACGTTCTCTGTCGAAGCTGTTTGCACATCCCTAGTATACATATGGATATCTGCTTCTGTGCATCTATGGCCCCTAGCTGGATCAGGCTGATAATGTTCAAAATATATAGTTAACCATCAAAGGCAGTAATATGAAGCATTAGCTGTATGAGTAAAGGCATTTCTCAGTGAAAGGTTGGAAAATGTTGGTTCTGTTGTCAGAAAACAAATTAATTTCTTGTGACCTTAAGAAGCCTATTATATATTCTCACAAACTGTATAGGGCTTTATATCTAATACCGAAAGGTGTGAGTAACTGTAAGACCATGTGGGGAAATGATGCCTTTCCCCAATATAGAAGGGGAGTATAAATATTGAATTAAACATTTCAAGTTCAACTACGCAATCTTCAAAAATGTGTTCTGCTTATATGAGCCAATCCACATAACTGGTTAGAGTTACCAGTTCTCTCTTGTGCACATGCATGCTCCCCCATCCCCCACACTCTTATACACTTTTCTAGGTACTTTCTGTGAACATTTTAGCCACACAACTCCCCCCACCTGCGTTGCGTTTCTTTATGGGCCAGTTCTGATTATCCCGTCCTTGGTACACACGATTAGAAAGAGACATGCCAAGAGTATGCCCATCAGGATGTCCTCTGCAGATGTCCTGACACCCTCCTGGCATGTCCCTTTACAGTATATGTGGGGGGCTGTTCATCCAAATGGCTCCTTGAAGTGCGCTCAAGATTTAATGTCCTGATGGGTGTGCTCCTGGTGCATCCCTTCCTAATCGCATGTGCCAGGGGCTGTATCATCAGAACTGACCCTTAACCTCCTCATGTCTCACTATATAACAACAATTTAGTAATTCCCAACTGCTGTAACCTTTTTATATGAAAAGGCAATGAGCCTTTTGAACATTTGACAAGTATGCCAAACTCATTTCAGTGGTCCTTCCCATGAGCAAGATAGGCTGTAATGGTGTCCATATCGAACTTGATTGATATTTATCCAGTATTTTTGGTCGATAAGCATCGTAATATGGTCACTTCCACTATTAAATGTTTTGTTAATATGCATCATTCTGTAGCCTGTCTGAACAAAATATATGGCTATGTATCAAGTGAGCATGTTTACACCTAGCTCCAAGTATAACTGATGACCTTGCCTGTGAGGATTAGCCAGGTGAACAAACACACCTGAGGGGAAGTTCGACATTGGTCAGGTGATCTGCGGGCTCAGTGTATAAGAAAATCAGGCATACAACCAGCAGTGGTAAAACAACTGGGAAAATATATGGGTGATGGGGCAGGCAGGTGGGTTGCTCTAAAGAAGCCAGTCAGTGAGCTACTCATGGTAGAATTTGAGGCCACAAATATCTGAGCAGGATGTGGAAAAGGGTGGGTGGAATCACATATGAAACCTTGGTGGAGTATATGTATGAAGTAGCAAGAAAGGATATTGAAGTAAATATACTGGATGTTGGGAGGAACTGGAAGTGGCAATTACTAGCAGCAGGATTATCCAGTACTCCTTTCTGGAGTCCATTTTGGGGTATCCCATATACAATGAGAGCCAAACGAAATAGGATGTTATTCACATCACTGGCCCTTGCGTGTTCATTTTTAAACTATAAATAGCAGCTGTGAATGGGAAGAGATCAACATTGGGCTCTCAGTGAAGGGAAGGGGTGTAATCCTTTACCCCCTCAATGCATATGAAAATGCTGCCCCTGTGGCTGCTATTAGGCACTAATAGCAGCTTCCCTCCTGAGGCAAATAGCTGCTGTGGGGGCAGGGGGCAACGGTGTGGGGGGGTCTATTTTCACTGAGACTGTGGTGTGGGAATAAATGGTTAAAAAACCTTTTCACCTGACTGTGGTCCTAATTCTGATTGCCCCTCTGCGGATGCTGTTTACAGCTTTAAAAAATGAACACAATGATCAAGTGATTAATGTTATGTGTAGTTTAACCCCTAAAGAGCGGTAATGAAAAGGTGGGACATATTTTTGTCATTTTTGATGAAAAGTCTTCCCTGAGGCAATGGTTTATTTGTTGGACCCTTCACACTGCGCTCTCTCTCTCTCTCTCTCTCACACACACACACACACACACACACACACACACACACACACACACACTCTTACCCTGGTTTCAGGCAAATGGTTGCTTCCCTGCTCCTGGTAGCTCCATGACATTAGTGCAAGATGTGTCACCATGCAATTCAATTTTGTTTCTAGATCTTTCACTCCACAGAGTCACATCTGTTTTGAAAGGAAAGTTAGCATTTGTGATGTGTTTAGATACGAAACATAAATCTTCAGTGTAAGGTTTCTTAGCATATTGTGATTAAAACTGGAAAGAGATCTATTTGAACAAATGCAGCATGGATGACATGCAAATGCAAATATAGGCAAATATATTTTGCATAATATGCAAATTAAGTGTTTGAGTATTCTCGATCAGGCTGCCTTTGCTAGCATAGGGTTAGAGTTCCCACTCCACGCATAAGTATTTACTGAAATAGTATGAGGGGGAGTTCACCCTGTGAATACAAAAAAAATGAATTAATTGGGTAAATTAATAATTAAAATATTAAAACAGGAAAGACACATAGTACCATCCTGGCCAGGCTACTTCAGAAGCAGGCAGGCAGTGGTGCGGAGGTCCTCGATACATTGGAAGCTTTTTCCCTTTGGAAGCTAAGCTTGTCATGAAAAGACTAGGCTATACAGCTTCCTGATGTGTCCACTGGTGCAGTCTTGTGGTAGAGTGCTGAGAGAACCAGGTCAAATGGATCAGAATAGCAGTTCTGTTTTACTTAGTCCAGAGACTTTGAAACTTCTTGCTTTCTGAGATAACTTTTCACGTTTATCTCTTCTGCCAAGAAAATCTAAAAAGTTTACTGTAAAATCCCTGTACAGTGCAGAATGTTCTAGGATGTGTTCTAGAATCTTGGGCACTGGCCAAACCTGTTAGGCTTCACTGGCTAGTCCTTTGGGGCATTAATATATGCTGAGGACCAACTAGCTGATACAGCTTGTGAATGAGGTCTGCCCGTTAGGAACATAAGAGCTGCCTTCTACTGAGTCCAACCATTGGTCCATCTAGCCCAGTGTAATTTGCACTGACTGGCAGTGACTCTTCGAGGCTTTCTTAGCCCTATGCGGAGGTGCCAGGGACTGAGCCTTGGGACCTTTCTGCATGCAAAGCAGATGTTCTATGGCCTCTTCCCTCTGTTGTTACTTAAAATTGTGAATAGTAACCACCCACAGCTTGATATGGACTGGGGTGACTGTGACAATGAAGGGCAATAGGAATTTATGCTATACATCAGGGTTTCTTAACCGTGGGCCCTCAGATGTTGATGGACTACAACTCCCATAATCCCCAGCCATATCCATTGTGGCTGGGGGTGATGGGAGCTATAGTCCATCAACATCTGGGGGCCCACGGTTAAGAAACCCTGCTATACATGGTAAGGAATTCTACCCGAGTTCCACAAACAGCCACTTTTTAAAAAAAATATGCTAGTATGTTTTGGCCATGTTTATGTGCACATTTTGGGAAACAATAGCTAAGACAAATGCAGCTCTAATGGACCTGTAACCCGGTCAGTTGTTTTCCTTGTGGCAGGGAAGCAGCTTAAGTTCCCACAGGCTGTTCAAACAGCCCACTGCTTAAACATCCCATGCGGAGCAAACCAAACAGCCTGCTTTTGTTTGGCCTAAAGTTTTTGTTATCCTTCAAAGAGCTTTCTATAACTGCTACAAAGTCATTATTGTTTTGGCATTATTCCTGACATTTTTTCCTGACATTATTTATTTAGTGCAGTGAATGTTGTTCTTTTGGAACAGGGCTGAAAAATATTCCCATAAATGCCACTTCAGCTGGGTGAAAGCTACACTTTATCATTTGCATTGTCATCACGGGCATTGCTGTTAACTTCCTCAGATTTTCATTCCCAGTCCATAGCTGAATATAAGAGGTTAAAGATTCTTCTTGGGCAATTTGATTTCTTGTCATGATTCTGCAGCTCTAATCTTAAGTCCTATGTCTTTGCAAGAACTGATTCTGGAGAGTAAAACAAAAAAAAGGGGGGGGGGATTTCCACTGAAAAGTACATTCTGAAAAGCATATCTGAAGGCACCCAAACGGGGTGGGTGGGGGGAATCCATGCAAAAAAACCCAGCCCCTCTTTCTGTATATCTTTTAAAAAACCTGTTTCCCTTTGATTATTTTCTCAATGTTTTACAAATACAAGTGGAAAATAGCAACAAAAAAATACAAGCAACAAATATTCATGGGAATATTAAGTATAACAATCCACATATCTTCACAGTCTGGCTTCCGTAGTCCTGGCTTAGTGGACCTACCAGTGCCCAGATAAATGCCAGCTATAAATAAATAAATAAATAAATAAATAAATGAGTGAGTGAGTGAGTGAGTGAGTGAATGAATGAATGAATGAATGCTCACATATAGTAGACACCAGCAGAAGAACTTAGCAAGGCTCTCCACACGAGCAGTGTGAACTGAAGAGCCTGCACAGAGTTTGCAGGGGGGCTTGACCTGCTCTCCCCGCACACAAGCAGGAAGCCCTTCCTGGGTGGCTGGATTGGAGATGATTGCAGCCGGATTGGAGCCGGGTTGGGGCAGCGGGGTTCAGGGGCCGCCCAGCCCCTGGAAATCCCAGAACGACCAGCATGAGTGCTCAGGGCATTCTGGGGAGCCCCCCAATGCCAGGAGGCTTGTTGTAGCCCTCCAGTTTGGAGGCTACTCCTGAGTTGTGGTGTGGAGCTGTGTTGTGACAACATGATCAGAAAAATGGGGTTAACAGAGCGCATGCTCTACTAACCTCATTTGGGGGTGAGGCATTTAAGTGGGCTTACCTCTAAGAGCCACACGGCTCCTGTTGCAGCACACAACCAGCCGAAACTGGGCTGGGCTCCCTTAGCCTGGTTTCGGCTGTTTGTGAGAATAGCCTCCGTAAGTGACTGTGGCACAGATCTAGGATCATGTCATCAGGGCCCAAGCATGAAGGTGGGAAGGGACTGAAGACTAAGGATTTGAGGCGGCAGCCTGACTGCAAGCCCATTATCTTGAGAAGGACGTTGAGCCTAAAATATAGATTATGCTTCAGGATTTTTTGCAAACTTATTTCTCTGTATCTGGGTATCCATATGGAGTATGCAGCTCTTGTAAGATAATGTGAGAATTTCCAGAGCCAGCCCAGAAGCATTGTTAAAACAAAGCAAGCAATATTCCAAACAGTGAGATGCTGACCAGGTCCTCCTCTAGAACAGAGAGAGAGTACTATGCTTGCATGAGACAGTGAATACTGATGCTTATTCAGTGAACTCTAGAACTTGTAGTTTGAGGGACAGAAATATGCCTCCCTATGTGACACGCTCTCTCAAGAACCAAAAGTTCTAGCATTCCTGCTGTAGGGATGTACAAGCCAGCCATTTGGCTCACTCGGTTCTAATCTGGACCAGATTCAAACTGGCCCAGCTCAGCTTTGGGCTCAGCTGAACTGGGCCTAGTCTGGTTCGGCCATTGAACCGGGCCGAACTGGTTTGCAGGCCGGCTTGGGTATACTTGTTGAGGATATCCTCAATTACTGAGGATTCTCCTTTACAAATAAAGGGCATCACTACTCCTAATGATAAATGTGGCATGGGTGGGGGTAGCTAAATAAAGTGGCCTCCATACCTTTAGAGGAGAAGGAGGCAGAGAAGCGGTGGAGAAGTGATGGGGCAGTGATGGCTCCACCAAGCCCCCGCTGGCCTCCTAACTGTAAGTCCGGGCTGGCTGTGGCCCAGTTCAGGCTGCTATTTGGGAGGCTGGCGGAGGGCTTGGAAGAGCTCCCACTGCCACCTCCACCGCTTCTCTGCCACCTCCTCCACCTCCTCGAAAGGCACAGAGGATGACAGACAATGTTTTCTTTAGCTACCCCTCCCCCCACCCACACCACCTTTACCATTAGGATCAGGGATGCCCTCTACTTGTAAAGGGGAATCCTCAAGGATTCATCTTTACAAATATACCCAAGTCAGCCCTCGAGCCGGTTCTTTGAACTGGGGGCTGGTCCAATTCGAATATGGACCACCCAAACCGGGCCAGCTCTATGTCGAGCCCAGCTCAAAGTGAGCCAGCTTGCAGATCCCTATCCTCCTGGAATTTCCTATGTAGATGCAAGAGGCAGCCGCCAAATTCAGACGGACTAGGAAACCAGAGGTCCCTTCACCTCCGGTTTCCCAAGCCACACATCTGAATTGGTGAAACCGGAGTTACGGGCAAGAAGGATCCTGAGGTTTCCCTTCCCAAACTCCATTCTGAACATTTGGTCAGAGTGGAGTTTCACCACTCTTACCTCCAGTTCTGCAGCACCAGCATTACATCCGAACGCTGGCACCACAGTTTTGGCTCCACAGAACTGGAGCTGAGGAAGGAAGCTCCTCCCTCATTCTGACCAGATTGGCTGTGCAAGCTGTCCTTCTGTCAGGAAGGCAGCTTGGGCAGCCAGCTTCTCTGCCTCTCTGCGGCTCTCCCAAATGTCCAAAGGTGGATGGGAGAGCAGGGGGAGGGGACACTGGGACACAGAACTGCATTACATCTGAAGGTGGGGTTTATGTCTGGTAGCAACAGAGCGGGACAAGCCTCATTCTAATCATGGCCATTATGATCTTCGGGACAATAAGACCCACTGCTGCTGATTGAGAGATTGCAGAATATATGTTAGTGGGTTTAACCTTCAAAATACAAGCAAGATTAGAGCTCAGCAGCAGGGATCTAAGAATGGGGTGTGCATGCAGTGTCTAAGTCACCAAACAGCCCATGCTCGTGGCTGGTGAATGTGGGACTGTTATATGCCTCCTGAGGAATGCATAATGGCAGTCCTTAGCTGAATATAAGAGGTTATATGCACTCCATAGGAGCAGTGTTCTCTCTAAGAGAGATTCCCAGATGTCGTTGACTACAACTCCCATAACCCCCAAGCAAAAGCCACTGTGGCTGGGGATTCTGGGAGTTGTAGTCAACAACATCTGGGAATCCCTCTTAGATGGAACAGTGCTTCCGAGGCATAGAACAGCCCCATATTTGCAAGCAGGGAGCACAGACTGTTCAGTGGCTCAGAAGCTGTGTGAGCGCCCCAGTATGTCCACCAGTAATAATAATTGGCCTCAGAGGATGCCGTTCCTCCAAGCCCTCCTCCCCACCTTTATCTATCAAAGGGCCTAGCTTAGGGATCCCAGAGTATTCGACCAGAATTCTCAATTTTGCCTCACATTCTTTGTAATTTTGGTCTGTTCTACACATGTAGCAGAATGAGGTAGAGGAGGTGCCATTTTTGAAGATTTCCGTGTGTGTGTGTGTGTGTGTGTGTGTGTGTGTGTACCTCGTGTGTGTGTGTGCCTGGATGGACTGTATGTTGGTTCTTAGTGGATAGAAGTTATGCTGTTCTTATGTATCGCCTACAAAACCTTCTGTGTTTGGCAGGGGTGGGTGGGTTATAACAATAGTCCTTATTTGCCCAAATGTCATGTGTTGCTTATATTCCTTCAGGACTGGCAAACATTTAGAAGCTTAGCATAAGAATGGCACAACTTGGCCTCTGATAAGCTTTGTCACTGCAGTAGCCATTTGAGGATTCAACAGCTGTTTTAATTTTCACTTTCCCATTTAGGCACCAATAGCTAAAGCCCAACAAAACAGGGGAAGAATTCAAATGAAAAGGTATTAAATATTAGCTGTCAGTAGCAGCCCGCTGAAGGCCACAGGCAACCCCCTTTCTGTGGCTGTTATTTAAGCACAAACCCTCCTGTGTGGCTGCAGTCATACGTTTGATTGATTTGGCTCCCAAGCTGATGTTTACACTGCTCCATTCAGCTTGCTCAGATGACTGTGACATGCAACCCGAATGCAGTGAAGCTGACAGAGAATGTGAGGAGAACCAGACAGATGACAAGTTCTCCCGTTTTCGTAGAGCTGATGCAGGGCGATCTGTCAGCTGATGATAGGCTGCAGCCTGTCATTTATTTACTTACAGCTGTAACACGGGTAAAACGAACTGAAAAGGGGGGAAGTAGCAAGACATGAGAAGGAGGGAAAGGAACCTTTAAAAATACACTTTTTCTGCTTCTTCTGGACATACAGTAACGTCATTCACTATAAAGTCCTAGATTTGTGGAGCTGGCATGGACATGAAGATTATCGAGGTTCACCCCAACTAAAGGCAGTAAGGTCGTTCACACAGCTGAAATCCCTGGTGGCTAGGGAGGGATGGGGGGAAGGCAAGAGCATACTTACCTTTCTCCCACATGATCTCCTGGAACCCTGTCCTGGAACCCTGCACATGATCGCCGCTGCGATCTGGAGGCTGGGGAAATGCTGCCCGGCCTCCCGAAATCCAACAATGCACTGTGTGAGGAGCACGGTGTCTTGGAGGATTCCCCCTCAAGCTGGGCACTCTAGGCAGGCAGCCTGAGCAGACTCAGTGCTGGGATCCCCTTGGGCACAGGGCTGCTCGTGTGAACCACCTTAGTATCTTCCATATCCGAGCATACTGCACTGTGAGCCGGAAAGGACAAGCAGAGTGAACTTTTACTTCTCTGTGGACATGCCTTATTCTAGGTTTGCTGCAGATTTACTAGAGTCTAGCATGGGCTAAAAAGACATCCCGTTTCGTTTTATTGTCAGAAAGGAGTGTGTGGCAGATTGGTTGAAGAGCATCTCTTTATCTCTCCTTTCATCTATTCTTGGAAAGATTACCGGTGCTGTTGTATACACAAATGGATGACATTCTTAGGACACTCCAACAGCCAGGCAATCTTTGACAGTGCAAACATCTATTCTACAATGTAATATTTGGTCTAGAGGTTTTCTTATATTTTATAAAATGGAAACTCTAGAAGAGAAATTGGGGAAAATCTTTCAACTGGAAATAGCGCCCTCAGGTGTGGGAAATAAATGTTCTTTGTCTTGTGCATCTTTTAGACTAATTTGTTCACATTTATGCACCACTTTAAGATGTCCTTCATAATAACTGGCAGAATGAGAAGGCTAAGCCCTTCTGCAAGTGGACCTAGAGTACTAGATCATACCACCCAGCAAATCTTACATTGCCTCTGCAATCCCTTGCCTGCCTGACCTCAGTGAATACTGGAATGGGTGCTTTTCGGTTGGTGTCTGTTTTAAAGCACTTTAACTCAAACATGGCGTTTCTAGTACTTTAAAAAGACTAACCGTAAATTCTTACCTATTGAATTTAGAGCATTTGCACTGAATACCCTGGAAGTTCTTCATACCTGGCTTTTACTTCACATCTCCTCTGGAATGGAGGGGGTACATTCACATATTGGCCAGATTTACCCCAAAGTCCCTGTGAGCTATCGGGGAGCACTCCACACAGAATCTGGGTTTTTCATTGCATGTTGGAGTGCAGCCTGATTTATATCTGGGGTAAAAAAAAAATCCACTTTTTGCATCAGGTTTTGCGGGCAACTTTGAACACACAGTAAAGCCTCTCAGTAAATTTGCAGTAAAGCCTGCTGTGTGAAAAATGCCCTGATAATACCTTGGAAAACACTAGCTTTAAAAAAACCCTTTAAATAAGACTTTGAAGAAACTAACCACAATACTGTCAAAGAACTGAATGTTAATGCTCCACCTATCAGCTCTGAAAATCCAAAGTGTTATTAGCTGACATGCTGACTAATACTGCATGTATGCGTCTAATGACCAGCATGTGGTGCTGGTCCCCACACTAGTCCCCATGTTTTCCCCAATGGGGCCAGTGACATGCTTCTGCTGTAACAGACCACTTCCAGAGCATGGGGAGAGTGTCAAAAATACAGTAGGTGTGCTCTTGTGCAAGAGTGCCTGCACCTTGGAAGCATGGGGACTAGTGTGAGGGGTAGCACCACATGCACACTGTCATTAGAAGCACACATGCAGTGTGTGTGTTAATCACAAGCATCAGAAATAGTTGTGCCCATGCTTTGGAAGCATGGGGACTAGCTCAGGGGCTAGCACGGCACATGTGCTGCTGTTAGAAGCACTCATGCAGAGTTGGGATGTCGGCCAGTGTTGGTATTCATCTCTGTTCCTTACTTTTCTCCACCTTTTCCTTCCCCAGTTAATTCAGAAAAGTAAGGAATCCCAGGCAGAAGTGGCATGGCTGTTGCAGCAGATATCAACATTTCAGGTACTTTAGTCTTTCTAAGTTGTTTACTAAAGATCATATGCCTATTAAAAGACCTAACATAATCCTGTTGTTCCTCTTTGGTTCAGGCTGAATAGTAAGCTACAAAACCCTACCATAGAATTCTGAACAGAGAGAGTTGTGCAGCTCAGCACATAGTTGTCCTCCCACTGCCTGCCCTGGAATTTCTTTACAATTCAGCTGTAATTCTTCTCTTATGGAGGAAAGGAACACCAGGAAGCAAGACTCATACAGGTCAAGCTAATCTATGAGGAGATTCTCACGATCCACCAAAAGCGGGCTAAGGGAGCCTAGCCCACTTTTGGAGGATCGTATGCTGCCACGGAAGCCGTGTGGCTCCCGGCAGCAAACCCTCCTAATCCCCCCTCCCCTTAGTCAAGCTTAGCGGAGCGAGTGCTCCGCTAACCCTGTCTATTTGATTGTGTATTGCCGCAGCATGGCTCCATGCCATGGCAACACACAAGGAGACCCCCACTGGGCCTCCTGACCCTGGGGGTCTCTCCAGGATGCCCTGTGTAGCCCCCGATTCCTGCAGCCCCCACCCCCTCTGTGATGGAGCTGGCAGTCGTGTGGGCGGCCGGTCTGGCTGCCCAGGGCTGCAGAAATGATCATCTGTGGGGAGAGCGGGCTAAGCCCGCTCTCCATGCAAACCCCAATCAGGCGAGTCTCACTGATCATGAGCTCTCTATATGTATTATGCAGGTCCCTATCCATATCCAACCCCCTTGGATGTATCATCTGGCTTTCCAATTGCCAATCTAGAGATAAGAGAGTGATATGTAGGGACTGGAGTGGCCATGAGACTTTCCAGCAGTCCAGTTAGGAATGTGTTGCCTATTGCCATCTGCCTTGATTGATTGATTGATTGATTGATTAAGTGCCGTCAAGTCAGTGTCGACTATTAGTGACCACATAGATAGATTATCTCCAGGATGATCTGTCTTCAACATGGCCTTCAAGGTCTCTCAGTGGAGCATTCATTACTGTCATAACCAAGTCTGCTGGTCTTGCTGCTGGTCGTCCTCTTTCCTTCAACTTTCCCCAGCATTATGGACATCTCAAGGGAGCTGGATCTTCACATAATGTGTCCAAAGTATGATAGTTTGAGCCTGGTCATTTGTGCCTTGAGTGAAAATTCTGGATACATTTGTTCTATGATCCATTTGTTTGTTTTCCTGGCTGTTCATGGTATCCTCAAAAGTCTTCTCCAACACCAAAGTTCAAAAGCATCAATGCTTTTTCTGTCTTGCTTCTTCAAAGTCCAGCTTTCGTATCCATAGAGTGTCACAGGGAAAACCATTGTCCAAACGATTCTAATCTTTGTAGGTGTAGACACATCACGGCATCTAAATATCCTTTCCAAGGTCTTCATCACAACCCTACCAAGTGCTAGTCTGCGGTGTGTTTCTTGACTGCTGAATCCTTTACTGCCTTACAGCAGCTTTAATTTGATTGTTGACCATGGCCCTGAAGGAATGGATACAGAATAAGGCTGAGCCAAAATTTCTCATTGGATAATGTTCCTTTCAAATTTTGTTGCGGCTGAGCGGGAAATGAAAGAGGAGTGAAAGGGGGACTGAAATAGTGGCAAACACCCTTTTTGCCCCCACTGCAAGTTTCACAGTGGTGGAGGCACTCCTCTTGGCTGCTGGTGGTCACCATCATGTTCATACAGCAACATTCCTAGTGGTCCTCTGGGAAATGAACTGTTAAAAAGCTAGTGGCCATCAGGAAAAGGGCTGCTATAGGTAAGGCCAGAGGCCTAACTAGGGTAGGGCATTCATAGCACGTGCCTTGGGTGCGACTGAAGGGGGGCACCATGCCAGTGCCATGGCTGCCGCTGCTGCTACCATAACCAGCCACCGCTACTGTACCAGCCTGGCCACCAGTTCCACCACACGGTTCACACACCTGGCCAGCCTGCAGCAGGCAGCGCAGCTCTCAGGAATGGTGGGGTGGGAAAGAGAGGATGCAACAACCTGAGCTGTGCCCCCGCCGGGAAGGCGTGCTTGAGTCCGGCTCGGGCAAAGGCACTTTGGGAGTTGTAGTTGCTTGGCTTTCTTTTGTTTGGGGGGGGCGCGCCACGCACCAGCTGCCTTCACCGCCCCTCAGTGGGGGGACCCCCCCACCTCACGTTGGTTTAAAAAAAAACAAAGAGGAGGAGGTTGCATGACTCTTAATACTGCTGCCGGGCACCACACCAGAGCGAGGAAGAGGCAGGTAAGGCAGGCTGCTAGGGAGCGCCAGGTTGGGGCTGAGCGCACCTCTGCTCTGCCTGGGGTGACTTCGGCTTCCATCGCTTGAGCCCCGTCTCGGGTTGGCAGCCTCTTGCTGCTGCTGACCTTGGGCAAGTCGCTTATCTTTTCTTCTTCTTTTGCCTCAGCAGCTGTGCTAATAAAGGGGCTTCCTGAAACGAAACTTAAACAAACCAACCTACCAAAGCAACCTCTGAGTGTTGCATCGAATAACTAATTGTCCCATTTTGTCCCATATGTGATTACTTATTGGTTTCTCCAGTACACGATTACAGTATGTTGTGTGCTTTATAGTGTCATGTAATCATAGTTATTGTTCCTTGTGCTTTAAAAGCAACCATTCAGCCTTGTCACAAACAACTCTTGCTCTCCCTCCCAAGAATTTGCACTGTGTGGTCCTGCAGGTTACTCTCCCTGCCCCCTGCCCCAATGTTTTGGTAGCTGCAACTGTCAGCTGCCATCATAGGTGATGCCTTTACAAGAGGTGTTGCTCCCCAAAGGATAACACCTGGGCTGAACAGAAACTTGTAGCAGTGATATTTGTATTTTGTAGTTGGCTGAACAACACTTTTGTGGAAATGAAGTGTTAATTTGGTTGAAAGCATTCTGCCTAATACTGCCTTCTGCATTTTAATGTTTCTGTGGAGAGTCTTTTAAGGAGTTAAGTATTTTCAATACTATTTGGGAAGGAAGGGGAAATGAAGTGTGTGTTGGATATCGGGTACAAGCAAAGTGAATTGTCCAGGTATTCTGTACATCTCATGTCGCAATGGTGATAACAAAAAATGGTCCCAACAGGGCCAGCTCCAGATTTGAAGTTACTTCTGGTTCCCCCCCCCCCACTTTTAACATGGTCGTAGATGTGACAAGTTATTTCATTCTCAACATGTTGATAGCAGCAGGAGTGTTTTTGCTGCTTGCCATGTCTCCCCCCTCCCTCCACAATGCCCCATTTAGTGTTGCAGTACTACATGGGGTATTGTGGTAGGGGTGTAGGTTGGTTCCCCCCCCCCATGTTTTGGTAGCTGCAATTGTCATCATAGACCAATTTGCATCAGTGAAAGCAAGGAAGGTGCAGTTATAATTTTCATGTAGTGCCACAATCTGTTAATGAAAAGATTAACAAGCTTGACTTTTTTATCTATCTATCTATCTATCTATCTATTTATTAGATTTATATACCGCCCTTCCAAAATGGCTCAGGGCGGTTCACAACATGATAAAAACAATTAAAACAAATTAACAATTAAAATCAAACTATTAAAACACAATAAAACCAATAAAACATCTAAAAGCCCCGAAAATCAGGGCTGATATTATGGTAAAGTTTTCTGAAAGATAGGTGTCAGATGTTTGGACAGGGGCACAATTTCAGTGTTTGCCCTAAGCGCTATTTTCTGTGGATAGGCCTCTGGGTAAGGCCCTTCTATACCTTGCTTTTGCCCTCCACTTCGTAAAATTGCCAAAATGCCTACCCTGTTTTGCTGCCTGAAAAACAGGGTGGCAAAATTAAAGGCAGGCATTTCAGCTCAGCTCTAAGATTCTGTGCAGCGCCTTGCTGATCCAAGAGCTAGTTCTTGGAATGGAGCATATTGGTTTGGTGCTACCCAATAGCACATCCTCACTGCTAGTAAAGGCAGAGAGGCTGCATGGCTGCTAAGGATGGTGTCATTGCTGTAGTGATGTTTCTCTCATTAGGAATGATGGGAGGATTGTTGCTACAGCAAAGACGCAATCCTTAGTAGCCACAGAGCCTCTTTGCCTTTGCTAGCATTAAAGATGGGCTTTGAGTTGCACGGAACCAGCATTTGCACTATGCTCTTGGATCAGCAGGGCACTGCACAAAATGTAAGCCATTGTCTTGACTTTGGCAGTCAATTATTGTAGATAAGCCCAACCCTATTGCTGCCTTCACACATAATGTCAAACTGGAGGTGAACGAGCCAGAGGTTCCATTCCATGGTTGTCTGAATGCATGAAAACTGCAGTTTCATCAGAAAAGCAACCTGAGGTTTTTGAACCAAAACTGTAATTAGGGATGTGCAAACCGGTTCGAATTCTGCAGTCTGCAGACTATTGCTTTCCCTGCAAGGGAACACACTGTGCACTGATAACCTTAATTGCTTAATGACTGACCTGAGGTTAGCAATTAGATCAGTGAAAGTGTTTTTGCAAAATCTGCAGGCTGCAGCAACAACCTGCAAAATGGAAGGAAAATATAAATACCTTTAAAAATCCATATCTTAAGAACTAAAAATCCCAAGGACTTGGGGGTGCCTGGATTGGCTTGAGGCTATCCCTGACATTCCCACGACACACTTTGGGGTGCCCTTCCACCTGCAAATGGGGGGTTTGGGGCAGCCCCAAATCTCCATGATTCCCTATGGGGATTTTTTTGTTTTTAGAAATAGTAGGGGCACCCAATTGCCTTGGGGTTTGGTGAGTGGTGGGCACCCCTGGGTGCCTACCACCCCCCCCATTTGCACCCCTGGGTACTCCACATAGGGAATAATGGGCAATAATAAAAAATTTTCAAAAATTCATAAAAAATCATAGATGTTTTCCATTGCTTTGGGGTTTGGGTGGTAGTTGGCACCCATGGGTGCCTATCGCCCAAACCAGTTTTGGAGGCTTGAGCGGGTTTAAACCAGTTCAAACTGGTTCAAAAGAGTTTGAACCTGGTTCAAATTCGAACCGAACCCGGGGGGGGGGGCGGGTTGAGCAAAACTAAAACCAAACTACCCCACCCAGGTTCAAACCTGGTTCAAATTCAAACCAAACTGGGCAAACTGGTTTTGTGCACACCCATAACTGTAATCTGAACCTTTGGTTTGTAGTGAGTTTCGCTGCTCCAACCTGAAGTTTGAATATGGCATCATGCTTTCCAAATTCTATGGCCACCGTAACCTGATTTTTGTTGTTGTTGCTCCAGTCAAAACCATAAAGAGGGTGGCTCAGCCCAGCCCAGAAATGTGTCGGCTCTATGTCCACCATACTTCTTGCTTTTTGCCTCTTTGAGCACTTGGCCCATTCCCACTGTCTCTGCACTCCTCCAACCATTGCCTGGAAACAGGGATGATGTGTTGCCACTTCTCAAGCTTCAAAGCATGTCAAAGGAAAAAGACACACTGGGGGATGTCTGCCTTGTACTGTGACTCATGTTCTTTCCTACAATCTACAGCAAAAGGGGATGGGATGACAAGATGGGCACTTTGTGGCCGATGCATATGAAGTCTGGGCATAAACTGGGCAACTCGGTTGTTTCCCCACAAAGATAACACATGCCATGGGAGTGATACCCGGGGGTCTGGGTTCAAAGGCAGTTCCTGGGATTCTTGAGTCGCTCTGCTCTATTTTTTTGTACAAATTGGTAGGGGAAGGGGGCCCCAGCTCCTTCCCCTTGGGTGCAATTATGCAGTCTCTGGCATTACTCATGAGAAGAACCGTCTTCGGGTATACCAGGCTGGATCATGAATAATGTGTGACAACGCCCCTTCTCCCAAGGTCTGCTCTCTTATGAGAGTGGCAGGTCAAAGAGAAATGCATGTGGGCCAGAGGGCTGTTGCCACCCTGTCCTGTTGCTAGATCCACGCATGCCCTGGGGAAGGGCACCGCACCAATACCTTTCAGGTCGTGGAGACTGCTGGACAGCAAGAGGGAAAGCGCTCACTCTGGCAGTCTGGTTATTCCTTGGCACATATGCATGTTGATTTTTGCCCAGTATGGCCACCCTGCTTGCCAGGGATAGCTGAAAATATGGGCTCCCCTCATCCACTGTTCTCTGCAATGGCCCATCTGAAAATGCTGCAGTGGTTGAATGTGACCTGGGAGCCATCCCCGATCTTGCCAGATTGAGCCGACAGGGAAATGGCTAGACACATGGAGTGGCCCGGAATCCTTGGGAGTCTGTAGGGGTAAAGTATAGAGGGGAAGGCAAAGGGTATGTTACTGGAGGCCCCACATCATTGGGGGCCTGATTCACTCATGAGAGAGTGAATCAGGTTCATCAACCCCCTATAGTTGGATGGCCTAACCTATGAGGGCACAGTCCAATAGAGATTCGAAGCTCATGGAGCCTCTGCTCCTCTCCTGTGGACTGGCTCTCTCATGAGAGGGCTAATCCCTGGCTGGCAAGTCAACAAGGGGGCAGGAGTACGTTGGGGGTTACTGGACTGCTTTGGCTGGATCTGCCATCACAAGAGCATCCTTTGTCACAGTGGATCCCCAGGAACCTTTGTCTGCCCTCATATACATAGTCCCTCCTAGGAAATAATGATTCTTTCCTGGAGTAACAGAAAAGCATTGATAATAATAATAATAATAATACTACTAATAATAATTAATTTATACCCCGCCCAAACTTACGTCTCTTTGTGGCTAACAAAAATTAAAACACATATAAAAGTTAAAAGAGTTAAACATATAACACATATAAAAGTTAAAACAGTAATTTAAAAACCATAAAATTAACAGTACTTTTTAATTAAAAACCTGAGAAGGCTTGGGTAAAAAAAATGGGTTTTCAAATATTTTTTAAAAATAGCCAGAGATGAGGAGGATCGTAACTCAGCAGGGAGCGCATTCCACAATCTCAGGGCAGCAGCCGAGAAGGCCCGTCTCTGTGTGACCACCAAACGAGTTGGCAGTAACTGGAGATGGACCTCCTCAGATGACCTCAATGGGCAATGGGGTTTGTAGCAAAGAAGATGCTCTCTTAGTAGTGCCCCTCTCCACCCTCCTGTTACTAGTAATTGTGTTTGTGAGAGACTGTTTGGATGTGGGGCTCTTGTGAGAGCAGCTGTGCAAGCGGTTTTTGCTGGAAAGGGTTTAAATGCCCTTTCCCTGCCGAGGGTGGGCGGTCCATGCCGAAAAGGTATGATCGTGCTGGACATGCCCGCTTGAAGATTGAGGGAGGGGCTCCTCAGCCCTGAAACCAGAGGTTGCCTGACCAGGGTTGGAAGATCATCTATGGGACAATTTCTGGGTTCAAGAATTAACGTCAGGTTCATCAAACCAGGGTTTCATGCTATGTCCGAAAGCAGCCTATGACCTCTTTCTGCTCAGGATAGGGAGAATGTGACAATAATTACCTAGAAATTTGCATCAGGATCTGATTCAGTCCCCTCTCTCTGCATTTAGTATTTCTAATTTATTTTATTATTTTTTCTTGTTTGTTTATTTTGTTTGTGCAAAGAAAAAGAACTTGATCCAGTCACAAGATCAACACAACAGGAAAGTTAAGCATGCACTGAACTCACTTCCACCAGAATCAATGGACCTTGTAAGTGCTTACATGTGGCTAGATCATGCCTGAAGTTAGAACAAATAAACACCTTGTTGGCCAAGAGCTGAATCTTAGGATTTATGTTTCGTTCTTGTTTATAGAAGAGAACATGTATTCCCCGATGTAAAATCTGCTTTCACCTACTGTGCTTTCATTCTCAATTCTCCTCTGTAAACACCACACTGTAATTAGTGTTCTCAAGTTCCCCACTTGAGGTTTGGGAAGGACGAAGCAACAGATACACTTCAGGGACTATAGTTGTCCTTAACTAATGGCAGTGAGGCTTCCTTTTTCTACCTAGGCAGTATACCTGGAACAGTGACTTGGCAACCTGAGAAAAATTCATCAGACTAATATACATCAAAGATAAATGTATCAAAATTCCTATATTCTTAGTGGGTAGAACTGTGATAGCAAACAAACAGTCTTTAGGAGACTGAATTTTAGATTAAGCCTGCAAATTGCAGCCTGCAATCCATTTCAAATGTGTAAACCTGTTGTTCTCTTATTACATTATGTTATCAGTGTTTTACTTTTAACATTTCAGATTTGGTATTGTCATTTATGCATCATGGAAATTGCTTACTCAGGAACATAGGAAGCTGCCATATACCGAGTCAGACCATTGGTCCATCTAGCATCAAGGGGAATAACAAAAACTTCTTTAAGTACATCAGAAGCAGGAAACCTGCCAGGGAGGTTGTTGGACCATTAGACAATGAGGGAGTGAAAGGGATTATTAAGGAGGATATGGAGGTTGCAGAGAAACTGAATGAGTTCTTTGCGTCTGTCTTCACGGCAGAGGATACTGAGCATATACCTGTTCCTGAACCAGGTTCTGGGGGATGAAGGCTAAAGAATTGAGTCAGATAGAAGTGACAAGAGATGGTGTTCTAAACTGTCTGGAAAAACTGAAAACTAGCAAATCGCCAGGTCTGGATGGCATCCATCCAAGAGTCCTCAAAGAACTCAAATTCTTTGAGTCATCAAAGAACTGAAATGTGAGAAAACTTAGCAGATGAGGGGACAAGTATGTGTGTGGATTGCTAACTGGTTGAAAGACAGGAAACAGAGGGTAGGTTTAAATGGAGAATTTTCACAATGGAGGGAAGTAAGAAGTGGGGTTCCCTAGGGATCTGTACTGGGACTGGTGCTTTAAAATTTATTAATAAATGATCTAGAAGTAGGGGTAAGCAGCGAGGTTGCAAATTTGCAGATGATACCAAACTCTTTTGGGTAGTGAAATCCACAATGGAATGTGAGGAGCTCCAAAAGGATCTCTCCAAACTGGGCGAGTGGGTGACAAAATGGCAAATGTGGTTCAATGTTGGCAAGTGTAAAGTGAAGAACATTGGGACGAAAAACCTCAACTTCAAGTATACACTGATGGGATCTGAGCTGTCAGTGACTGACCAGGAGAGGGATCTTGGAGTCGTGGTGGACAGCTTGTTGAAAGTGTTGATTCAATGTGTGGCAGCTGTGAAAAAGGCCAGTTCCATGCTAGGGATCATTAGGAAGGGGATTGAAAACAAAACTGCTAATATTGTCATGCCCTTATAGAAAACTATGGTGTGGCCACACTTGGAGTACTGTGTACAATTCTGGTCACCACATTTTAAAAAGGACATTGTAGAACTGGAAAAGGTGCAGAAGAGGGCAACCAAGATGATCAGGGGCCTAGAGCACCTTTCTTATGAGGCAAGGCTACAACACCTAGGGCTCTTTAGTTTAGAAAAAAGAACACTGCGGGGAGACATGATAGAGGTCTATAAAATCATGCATGCATGGTGTGGAGAAAGTGGATAGAGAGAAATTCTTCTCCCTCTCACATAACACTAGAACCAGGGGTCATCCCATGAACTGATTGCCAGGAAATTTAGGACCAACAAATGGAAGTACTTTTTCACACAATGCATAATCAACTTGTGGAATTCTCTGCCACAAGATGTGGTGACAGCCAACAACCTGGATGGCTTTAAGAGGGGTTTGGATAACTTTACGGAGGAGAGGTCTATCGACGGCTACTAGTTGGAGGGCTATAGGCCACCTCCAGCCTCAAAGGCAGGATGCCTCTGAGTACCAGTTGCAGGGGAGTAACAGCAGGAGAGAGGGCATGCCCTCAACTCCTGCCTGTAGGCTTCCAGAGGCATCTGGTGGGCCACTGTGTGAAACAGGATGCTGGACTAGATGGGCCTTGAGCCAGATCTAGCAGGGCTGTTCTTATTTTCTTATGTTCTCAGTATTGTCTTCACAGACTGGCAGCGGCTTTTCCAAAGTTGCAGGCAGGAATGGTGTGGGGGCTGAGCACAGCCCTCAAGTGCATGTATGCCCATGATTATGTGGAATAACTACTGTGTGAATCAGAAATACTCATGTATACTAGTATATGTGATTGCAGCATTCTTGTCAATCATGGGAACAACAAAAAAAGTGGCTGCGGTGCATGTCTGAATTGATCCTGGACATAAGCTGCCTGTATTTCTCTCACCACCCAGTAACTGTTGCTTCCAACACACATATGGGAGAACATAAGAACAGCCCTGCTGGATCAGGCCCAAGGCCCATCTAGTCCAGCATCCTGTTTCACACAGTGGCCCACCATGTGCTGCTGGGAAGCCCACAGGCATGATCTGAGGGCATAGCCTCTCTCCTGCTGTTACTCCCCCAAGTAACTGCTGTTACTCAGGTCAGAGGTCAGAAGATGTGACCTGGCACCTCTTTTCTAGACACTGGATCTTCCAAGAGGACTTTGCTCCAAATGGCAATGCCTGCTGAAACTCATTTGTTGTGCATGAGGACAGGGCCTTCTTGGTGATTGGCCCTAGGTTGTGGAACATGCGCTAAGATGAGATCCATACTGCTCCCTCCTTCCCAATTTTTTGGTAGATGTCTGAAGACTGTGCTTTTTATTCAGACTTTTGTCCATGCCTGAATACTGAATGGCTGACTACTGCTGCCCTTTTACATTGATTTTATGGCTGCTGCAATTTGATTTGGTAATTTTTATGATGCTTTTTGTTTATTTTTAATTTGTTTGTTTGTTACATTTCTATACTGCTGAATCCAGTAGCCCTTGGTGGTTTACATTCATTAAAACAAATGAACAATCAAATAGAAGTTAAAACAATTAAATTTTTAAAGAAGTAAGGTACTTTGAAAACCACTAAAAGCTAGACTAAAAAAAAATGTCTTTAGGACTCTCTTTAAGGGCTTTCTGTGAAAACTAATGATATGAAGCCTCGAATTTTTGCAGGGATCACATTCCACAGTTCACAAGAGGCTTCGGAGAAGGCCTCACTCCAAGTCACAACCAGAAAAACTGATGGCAGCTGGAGGTAGACCTCCCCAGTGGCATAGCAAGAACTCTGGTGGCTCTTGTCCAGGCTGCCCCCGGTGGCCCCTGCCACCCCAACCATGCCCCCTGCTTCTGACATCGATGCTCCTGCATCTGACACCAATGCAGGGTGTGTGGCAACAATAGCAAATGGGGCCACGCACCCCATTCTGAAGTACAATTTGCTGAGTGCTGGGCTCCCAGCATGGCTGGGATGGCTTCTCCCTGATTTCAAAGGCAGAGAGAGGTGTTCCTGGCCAGGCTGGCAGCTTGGCACTGGCTGAAACCTCTCAGAAATGGAGCTGTGTGGGTTTCAGCCAGCGCAGAGCTCCCAGCCTGGCTGGGAATGCCTCTCCCTGCCTTTGAAAGCGGAGAGAAGCCATCCCACCAACAGCAACGCTGGAAGCCAGGGGTGTATCTAGGGTGGGGCAGGCAGGGCACATGCCCCGGGTGCCACTTGAAGGTGGGCACCATTTAAATAATAATAATTTTTTTAAAAATGGCCGCTGGAAACAAAATGGCCACCGCGCATGCTCAAATAGCCTCTGTGAGGCCCTAGGCCATGCCAGGCCTTGCAGAGGCCATTTGAGCATGTGCGGTGGCCATTTGGTTTTCAGCGGCCATTTCTTTTAAAGAAAATATTTTTTTAAATGGCCACTGCACATTCTCAAATGGTCCCTACGAGGCCCTAGAGGCCAGCGGGGGGGAAGGAAAACCTTTGCAGACCCCCCATGGCCTTTAGGAAGCCCCCTCGAAAGGGCTACAGGTTAAAGAAAATTTTTAATTTAATATAATATAAGTCACTGTACACATATTCAGTTTGGCACTATGTACAGAGAATCAGGGCTTGTGAATACTGAGCTGAAGCTTATGAGCTAGGATTGTATTCATTTGCTCTTACTTTGCTTCTTGTGATAAGTGAGTTAAATGTGATGTCTTTATAATATGGCTGTTAAGGGTGAGTTTATCTTTGAATCAGTGTCAAATCCTTAGTATTAAGGCCCACTGGGAGTTTCCTGCTCTCTTTCTCTCATTTTAACTGTCTTTCTGGAATACTAGTATACATTCCAAGCTGTGACACAGTTTACTCTGCATATCCTTTAATTATTTTCAGACTATCTAGGAAAAGTCAAATTCTCCATTTATTTTTACAACTTATGTAATAATGATGCTACAATGCATAGTAGAGAATCAGACAGGCACTTCTGTTTAGTTTCCCAAGTACACCTCCACATAATATTTGGGTATTTCATGAGCCCCAGCATACTGAAATTTGTAGTTTTCCAGCATTTTTTGTCTGGCTACATCCACTGCTAAATAGTTTTTGAAATATTAAAAGATTAATGAGCTTGACTTGTATTTTTGAGCTGATATTATGGTAAAGTTATCTGAAAGATGGGAGTCAGATGTTTGGACAGTGGGCGCAATATCAGTGCTTGCCCTAGGCACTATTTTCCCTAGATACGCCTCTGCTGGAAGCCCAGCGCTCAGCGATTTGTACTTCAAAATGGGGTGCACGGCCCCATTAATTATTGTTGCCACGCCCCCTGCATCTGACGTCAGCCTTGACATGGCAGCCCTGGTTCTTCGAACCCCTTCTCACAATGGATGCTACACCCCTGGACCTTTCCTGTTTACCTTACTATTTAGTGGGGATTATGAAGGTTGCTTTAAAAAGTTGTTCACCCCTTTGGAGTCTTAGGACAAAAATTGGTATAGAAATGTAAATAAATGAATGAATGAATGAATGAATGAATGAATGAATAAATAAATAAATAAAACCAGTGAGCTAAGAGGACAGGGCATACCACTAAAACTGAGGCCCTTCTCCTCGTCCCAAGATCTGGTTGATTGGGAGGAAAGATCTGGTTGATTGGGAGGATCTGGTTGATTGAGAGGAGAGCTGGTCTTGTGGTAGCAAGCATGACTTGTCCCCTTAGCTAAGCAGGGTCCACATTGGTTGCATATGAATGGGAGACTAGAAGTGTGAGCACTGCAAGATATTCCCCTCAGGGGATGGAGCTGCTGCTCTGGGAAGAGCAGAAGGTTCCAAGTTCCTTCCCAGGCTTCTCCAAGATAGGGCTGAGAGAGATTCCTGCCTGCAACCTTGGAGAAGCCACTGCCAGTCTGTGAAGACAATACTGAGCTAGACAGACCAATGGTCTGACTCAGTATATGGCAGTTTCCTATGTTCCTATGAGAGGGCCTTTTGGTAGTCATGTCCAGACTTTGGACCTTAGTCCCTTTGAAGGGAGGACTGGTTGTTCCCTTCATTGATGACTTTCTGCCCCGCTATGAAAACCATTTTTTCAGAAAGCTTTTGATTTGGCATACCTGGCTTTTATTCCTCTGCTTCTTGGATATTTTTAGGCCCTGTGTTTTACTGTTGTTCCTTTCCTTTGTTTTTATTCATATTGATTATCTGATGTTAGCTGCTTTGAGCATTGTGTATGGAAAGGCAGGTTAAGAATGGTCCACATAATACACAGGATTATGGTTCCATAACCCTCTGGCCCAGGGCTGCTGTGAGCTTGGAATACAGCCTGGACGTGATTAAGAATAGGCAGTTGCACTAGCAGTGCTTCCATAGTTTCCCCCATTGTTGTGCATGGTGGAAACTGTTAAAGCATTGCTAGTGCAACCATCCATTCTTAACCACATCAGGGGTGCATTCCAAGTCCAAAACATCTCAGTGTGCAGCATTGCAGAGCAGCAGCAGCAGCAGCAGCAGCAGTAGTAATAATAATAATGATGATGATAATAATAATAATAATAATAATAATAATACACCAGATATAACTGTAGTCGAGAAGAAAGAAAAACAAGTTAAAATAATAGACATAGCAATACCAGGGGATAGCAGAATAGAAGAAAAAGAAATAGAAAAAATCACCAAATACAAAGATTTACAAATTGAAATTGAAAGGCTGTGGCAGAAAAAGACCAAAATAATCCCAGTGGTCATTGGCGCCCTGAGTGCAGTCCCAAAAGACCTTGAAGAGCACCTCAACACCATAGGGGCCACAGAAATCACCATCAGCCAATTACAAAAAGCAGCTTTACTGGGAACAGCCTATATTCTGCGACGATATCTATAACAATTGACAATAAAATTCAGCCATCCCAGGTCCTTGGGAAGGACTCGATGTCTGGATAAAACAAATCAGTCAATAACACCTGTCTGACTGTGTAAACAAGAAATAATAATAATATAATATGGGACTTCTGACTACAAACAGACAAACGTCTGCCACACAATACACCAGATATAACTAGTCGAGAATAAAGAAAAACAAGTTAAAATAATCGACATAGCAATACCAGGGGATAGCAGAATAGAAGAAAAAGAAATAGAAAAAATCACAAAATACAAAGATCTACAAATTGAATTTGAAAGGCTGTGGCAGAAAAAGACCAAAATAATCCCAGTGGTAACTGGCACCCTAGGTGCAATTCCAAAACAACTTGAAGAGCACCTCAACACCATAGGGGCCACAGAAATCACCATCAGCCAATTACAAAAAGCAACTTTACTGGGAACAGCTTATATTTTGCGACGATATCTATAATAACCAACAATATTGATGATAAAATTCAGCCATCCCAGGTCCTTGGGAAAGACTCGATGTCTGGGTAAAACAAACCAGTCAATAACACCTGTCTGACTGTGTAAACGAGAAATAATAATTATTATTATTATTTGCAACCTCATAGCCCAATCTGATGCACATTTATTTATTGGAAGCAAGCCCCACTGTGTTCAATGAGCCATCAAAAGGTAAACAGAAATGTAGTCTTAGATCACAGAAATTCACTAGAAAAAGTCCACTTGTAACTCTTCTTTCTCAGTCCCCTCCAGATCTTCCAGACCAGCAGCTCTATGCATGAGAATGAAATCTTTCATGTCACTGCAGGTTTGTGACAGCATAATGTGACTTTTGGAAGTTCCAGCAATCTCTGAATGATGTATGGCATGATAAATCCCTATCGTATTCCCAGAAAGGGTGTACAATGCTTGATGACAGGCTGCCAATAATTCTAATCAGTAGCTTCTTAAAAAAAAAAAATCCACATCAGTCAGCAACTCAGATGCCTTTCTCTGAGTAAATGATTCTCTTGCATGCAACCATCCTTTCCAGAAATTCCAGCACCACCAAAAACCTGTTTTGTTATAACACTGGGGGCAAATTCACACAGAAGCTTGGAATGAAGTCAAATGTCAACTCAGAGAGCATAAACCCATGGCGGGCCATATTTATGGAGACCTCAGTTTGGACTCGTCTCCAACCTGCTCATATGGCAAAATAGGAAGCTGTTGTGGAACCAGTGTCTTTGAGCATAAGTAGCATGCCTTTCCCTCTCTATTGGACAATCCTCATGCATCTGATAGAAAGCTGAAGGACATTTGGGCTAGAAGGCATGACTTCCTAACGATTTGGAACCTCGGCTCCAAATTTCCTTTAGAAATTACCCACTTTAAGGAGGCCATCACTTGGGCTGATCTGCTGTCAGGAAAGCAAGCACAAGAGAGAGGGCTATAGGGTTGTCAACCAGTTCAAGATAATTTCACCAGTTAGCTGTCTGATTAATCAAGAGAATTAACTAAATTATATCTTAATTGCAATATATGTAAATAGGTGAAAGGAGGTTTCTTCCTTCTCTAGTTCAGTTTTCCTCTCCCCAGCTGTTTCATGTCATTGAAAGGGGAGTACGGAAGTGGTAGCTGTTCTTACTGACAGGCTACTTTTGGAGGGGGACAGGAGCGGCTTGTCTGCAATCCCACTTGCAATGAGAAAAAAAGTAAAATCCATTGCCTGCCAGAGTTGTACTTATAAAGAAGTTCCATTCTCCCTGGTGATGATCAGGCTTAAGAGCTATATTGGTCAATCACAGGTTGGAAGTGGGAGGTCAGGGTCTGATTGTAGCCCTTTCAGACACTCAAAGTGGGTATACTGGGTGTGCATAGTGGGCAGTATTGTGGCAGCAGGCTTCACTGCAATGTACACACATGCGTTTTAACATCTAAATTGAGTGCACAAGTGTATGCTTAGGCCCCCTTTAGATATCGAAATGTACAAATCAGCAGTACTTCCATCTTCTCTGTATTAATTTTCAGTTTGTTCACCCTCTTCCGGTCCGTCACTGGCCCCAGATACAGTTTCCTAACCTCTACTCCCTCCCCAGGATTCAATGGAAAGGAAAGACAGAGTAGATATCAACATATTGATGACACTGTGTGAGGTAAAACCTGTAAGAATACTTGGAGTGGGAAAGCAACTCCACAACTTTGTCTTCTGGCAGCAGGGATGATGATGATGATTGACATAGGAGCAGCAGCACTTAAAATACTGATCATCCTCCCAGCTGCTAGGCACCATTTTCCTTCCCACCATAGAACCACCATTTTGTGTATATGGAATTCCCAGGGAATGGCTCTGCATCAAGGGGCCATTGTTCCTTGTGGTGCATTCTGTAGCATTGTTCCTTGGTGCATTCTGGGAAGGAAAATGGCTTCTAGATGCCAAAAAAGAGCCAGTGTTTTAAGCACATCTGTTGCAGTCAGTTGCTGCTGCAGCTTAACGTGTAAAAATAAAATAAAAATCCAGGTGTGCTAGCAAAGTTGCAGCTTCCTAACTCCAGAAATGATTTTAAATTTTACCTTGCCCCCAAATCTCTGTAACATTCTCACTCTCTGTCTAAAAAAATTGCCAAATGTCCCCCCCCACCCCATTTTCACCTGCGAATAGGGCAGAAAAAATGGGGGCAGTGAACGTGTTTGGATCGGCACTAATGTAATTACCTCAGAATGATGTGGGAGAAATAATTGAGGTGGCAGCAATCATTTCATTTTGAGTGATGTGTAAACAGGCCATAATTGGGAGCAGAGAGGACTAGCAGCTTTACCTTAATGCAGAATATCACAGTGAATGACAGTAATCACTTAATGGAGTTGGCACAGGCTAAGATGATAACAGCTGCAGGAAAGAGAGAGTAAAATTTTCATTTATTACTGCCCTGAATAATTTTCACCAATACGTCTAAACTAAGAACGATCATAAAACCAAAAAATACCTTTAAAAACATATTCCCCATCTGAGCTGCCCTTAAACTTGGGAATAAGTCATTTAGCTAAATTCAGAATACTAGCAGCTTGGGGCACTTTAGAGAATTCAGCCTGGTGCCTAGACATTTGCAACCAAAATGGAAATGTTTCTAAATGGAATTAGATGAACGAAACTGTGTCATATTGAGATGAAATATAAATAAGTGCTCAGGGCCCACGTTATTAAAAATGCATGCATATTTTCTTTTAAAACATTTTCACTTCTTTAGGATTCAGGGTTTCTTTTTTCATTTGTTTTTCTCCCTGTGTATTTCCCACTCTATAAACATTGCTTTCCACTAAATGTCTGTCTCAGTGTTAAGCCTCCGAGGAGCTGTAAAAGCCAAAGGCAGATGGAAACAATAGGCATTCTCTGTTCAACTCTACAACCTACACTAGGTTCATTTGTCAAAAGTCTTAGGAACATTTCCAAGGAGGTTGTCTTAGGAAACCATGTCTGCACAAGGCAGATCTGACATGCCTTTTGCCTTTCATGCAGATATTCCATTAGGATTTAATGTGTTATTTACTCACAAGTTAATATTTAAAGAAGTATTTAGAGTAACTTGTTCCAAATTTCTAGACCAATGTTTTTCTCCCCTACCCTCCAATCTGCAGCTCTCTCTCTTACGACCTCATGGGCATAGATGACTAGAAGCATATATTGCTAGTGCTCCAGCATTCATCCCAATTTGAATTTAGAATCTTGAAGTCCTACTAGGTTTCCTAAACTCTATAACATTATCATCATCATCATATGCCCTCATTATTACAATGAATGTCCTATGTGCAGGTGTCTGGGAATCCCACCATAATTGCACAGTTTCCTGCATGTCTCAGGCTGGGCATCCCAACTGGAGTGGGGAAAGGGCTTCCTGTAGCTGTGGAGGGGTTCTGTTCTGTTTGGGTGACCAACCAGTGTTCCCTCTAACAGGGATTTCCTGTTGTTGATTACAACTCCCAGAATCCCCAGCTGCAATGGCTTTTGCTTGGGGATTATGGGAGCTGAAGTCAATAACATCTGGGAATCCCTGTTATAGGGAACACTGTGCCCAACATGAGGCATGCAGGAAATTGTATGCCCTCCAGAAGCATGCTAAGGCAGTAGGGATGAGGTGGAGCATGAGCAGAGTTCAACATAACAAAATAATCCATAACCACTCCTGTTTGCAGACTGTACACAACCACAGAGCCAAAAATAATTTTAAAAGGTGATTGAAAAACCATCCAAGAACCTTGATGATGTAATAAGAATCTATTGTGCACCCAGATCCAGAACTCCACCCAGTTTTTTCCATCAGCCCTTAAAGGGTTGGTGGTCTATCCTCTTCTGAAGAAGACTTCTCTCAACCTTGACAATCTGGATAACTACCATCCGATCTCCAATCTTACTTTTCTTGGTAGTTGCAGGGGAGTAACAGCAGGGGTAAAACTAACCAGTTGCAGGGGAGTAACAGCTGGGGTAAAATTAACCAGTTGCAGGGGAGTAATGGCAGGAGAGAGGGCATGCCCTCAACTCCTGCCTGTGGCTTCCAGCGGCATCTGGTGGGCCACTGTGTGAAACAGGATGCTGGGCTAGATGGGCCTTGGGCCTGATCCAGCAGGGCTGTTCTTATGTTCTTATGGTAAGATTTTGGAGAAGGTGCTCAGTTGATGTGTTTGTGCTCAATTGATGAGAGTCCTGGAAGAGACAGATTTCCTGGATCCTTGCCAGTCAGGTTTTAGGCCGCAGCACAGCACTGAAACAGCATTGGTCACCCTGTTGGATGACCTGTATTGTAACCTTGATGTGGGAAGCGCACCTCTCTTGGTTCTTCTTGATCTCTCAGTGGCCTTTGATACCATTGTCCATGCTATCTTTCTGGAGCGCTTAAGTGGGCTGGGTCTTGGGGACACTGTTCTTCAGTGGTTCTGGTCATACCTCATTGGGCGATTCCAGTTGGTGTTGATTGGGGATGAGTGTTCTGTGCCCTGGCCCCTTTCTTGTGGGGTTCCATAGGGCTCCCATTTTCTTTAACATCTACATGAAGCCACTGGACTTGGTCATTTGTTGGTTTGGGGTAAGTTTTCATCAATATGCTGATGATACTCAGCTTTATATCTCTACCCCTGACCAAACAGGTGATGCCATTCATGTGCTGGCTTAGTGCCTAGAGGCTGTCAGCCCCTGGATGGGTCAAAACAAGCTCAGGCTCAGTCCCTCCAAGACTGAGTTGCTCTTGTTCAGTCTGCAATCTGGCCAATTGCCATGTGTGAGTTTATCTCGTGATGGGCTTGCGCTTCCCTTGAGATATACAGTTTGTGGTCTGGGGGTCCTCCTGGACTCACAACTCCTGCTTGAACAGCAGGTGGAGGCTATGGCCAGGGGTGCCCCTGCCCAGCTTCAGCTGGTTCGCCAGTTATGGCCTTTCCTCGACCGGCAGGCCCTGGCAACAGTAACGCATGCCTTTGTTACCTCTTGTTTGGATTACTGTATTGCACTCTACCTAGGGTTGCCTTTGAAAATGATTTGGAAGCTTCATCTAGTCAGCTGCCCACCTCCTCATGGGTGGCCGTAGATTTGATAGTGTCACATCTCTTTTACGGTCGCTGCATTGGTTGCCTGTTTGCTTCTGGGTCCAATTCAAGGTGTTGGTTCTCACCTACAAAACCCTTATGGGCTTAGCACCTGTATATCTCTGGGATTGCCTCTCTTGGCCAGTTGTATCCCATTCTGTGAGGTCTTCTCAGTTGGCCCTCCTTAGTATCCCAGGCTCTGGTGTAGTGTGTGGTGCCTGGGCCCATAGGAGGGCCTTCTCTGTGGCCGCCCCTCTTATTTGGAACACTCTCCTCCCCCAGATTTGTTAAACTCACCCCCCGACTGCTTTTAAGGCCCTGTTTATGACACACTTGTTTCGCCAGCCGTTTGCCCTTTAAAAATTCTTTTTATTAAAAAAAATTGATTGTTGTTCACTGCCTAGAGTCTTTGGAGGAGATGGTATATAAGGAGTTTCAATAAACTAACTAGCTAACTCCTGGATGACATACTGTGCAGCACACCACCCATCAAAGAGAGATACACGCCTGGCTTGCGAACCAGCCAAGATCCCATCCTTGCTGGTAGTGGCAACTACCAATTTGAATCCTCAATTTGTAGTGAGTTTCACAGTCATAACCTCAGGAGTTTGGTTGGAGGCAAACTCAAATTGGAGTTTGGCGAGGCAAACCTCAGGTTGTTTTTGCTGGGAAAACGTGGTTGCATGCATTCGGACGTTCACGAACTCAACCCTCTTCCCCGTTTAACTGTGGTTTTGCATTATGTGTGAATATGGCCACTGTTTCTAGAAAGGGCCACTCAAGTAACCCTGAAGAACTGACACGAAGAATTAACCATCCCAAAATATTTGTGTCCAGCAAATAACTTTGGTATATTAACTTTTGTTATACTTGGTATACTAACTTTTGGAACACTTTTGGTATACTTTTTAACAGACATTTATCAGTTGCTATTAGCTATCCTCATAATCCTTTTGTTGAATATATTTTTTTAAAGCCGTCTAAGCTAACACACATCACTACATCTTGTGGCAGTGAATTCCATTATTTAATTCTGCTCTGTATGAAGAAACACTTGCTTATGTTTGTCCTGACTCTGCTATAAATCAATTTTGTTGGATGACTAAGTCATAGTGATTCAAGAGAGGGTTTCCTCTATTTACTCAATGCCATCATCCATACTTTTCTAAACTTTGGCAGCAGTGTTACATCTGAATGCGGATGCTGCCATAACCATGGTTTGGGGCAGTTTCTGGAACAGCAATCATAGAGAGGGAGGCACAGACCTGCCTGGGCCTGTCCACTCCATGCCTGTGGCCCTTCTTGCCATGCTTGTGGTGCTTCTCACCGGCCACCTCTCTGAGCACTTGCCCCACCCTGTCTCTGATCTAACAAAGCGGTTGCCCAGCAGCAGTTATGCCACCACATCCTATCGTAAACTTGTCAGCCTTTCAAATGGCAAAGTCACACAGAGGCATGCCCTCTTGCCACTCTGTCCCTGTTCGCGCCTCCTGGCAATCAGGAGAGAAAGGAGATGGGATGGCAAGACAGGCACTGAACCAGGTCTCACGATCAGTGAGACCTGGTTCCTAGCGGTGAGCGGGAAGAGCGGGCTAAGCCCACTCTCCCCGCTCACAAGCGGGCAGGGAGCCCTGGGTGGCTGGATCGGCCGCCCATACAATGGCCGGCTCCGAGACAGAGCCGGCAGGGGCTGGGGAGCTTGGGGGCCACGCAGCCCCCAGAAGCCCCAGTATGCCCTGCACGAGCGCGCAGGACATACTGGGGAGACCCCTGAGCCGGGAGGCTGCTTTTAAGCCTCCCGGCCGGGGGTCTACTCACAAATAGCCGCACCACAGAGCTGCGCCATGGAGCTGCGCCGTGGCTACTCACAAGCAGATAGCCCAGGTTTGCAGAGCGCTCGCTCCACAAACCTGGGCTAAGGGGCGGGCTACAGGAGCAGGTTAGCCACTCCAGAACCACTGGGCTCGGCTGCGAGCCCGGTGGTTCTGACAATCACAAAAATCGGGCTAGGATTTTCCTAGCCCGATTTTTGTGATCGTAAGAATAGCCCCACTATGTGCTTTGCTCTTTGAAAACAAAGCAACAAAGTTGTATGTTCACAAGCACATGCATTCGAGGTGGCAACATAAGCAGGGCAACCACATCAGAGCCCTGGGACAGCAACATATGGCAGGGCAGTGATACCCGGGGATTGGCAGTGATACCGAGGGTTGGCAGCTGCCACCAGGAAGTCCTGAATGGCTTTGCTCTATTTTTTGCACAGTAATGTTGGGGAAGGAGGACCCAGCCCCTTCCCCTTGAAAGCATGTTTGTAGTCCCTAGGCTTACTCATGAGAAGGGCTGGGCAGCAGGATTAGCATTGCCCCCAGTAAGAAGAGTGATTTCTTCAATGTGATGAGGATGGATTCTGTTCCTGAGCAGACCACTCACTCATGAGAGTGTAAGGCCATGAGTATATCCCTTCACAACTCACGAGAAGCACCTTCTGTGGGGACAGGGGTGTCTGGGTATATCACTAATAATCCCTCATACTCACACATGCATGAGAGCTATGGTTGCTGTGCAAAAGTTCCATCATTAACCAGAGAGAATGGAGGCCCCACTCAAGAGGCCCCCCCTTTTTGTTAGCTCAACTCATAAGTATGCAGTTCAGTGGAAGACTGAAGGTTGGTGAGCCCAAGGTCCTCCCCAGTGGACTGGCCCTCTCGTGAGAGTACTTGTCCCCTAGCAGCAAGCTGCCACAGGGGCAGGAGTGTGGTTTGGTCTCCATGGACTGCTTGGCTGGAGTAAGCTATTGCAAGAGCATCCTTGGTCATGGTGGCCCAGACCTCAGGATCCTTTTCCCACCCTCATATACATATCCCCTCCTAGGAACTCATCATGTTCCCTTCCCTTTCCCGAGTAACAGAAAAATAGTGCCCCTTCCCAAGATCTGTCACCCACCAGAAATTGTGCTTGTACGAGACCATTCTGTTTTGGGGCTCTTACAATTGCTGTCAGAAGAAGGGCTTGAATGGCATGGTGTTTAAAGGGATTTAAATGCCTTTTCCTTGCCGAGGGTGAGCAGACCATTCCAAAAAGGCACAATCACACTTGGCACGCCCCCTTTAAGACTGTGGCCAATGGCTGCTGTCCTGGAGACGTGCTGATGCCTTGCCCACAGTCTGGCGATGCAAAGCACTATGGAGCTTGCTGGGATGCAGCCTCGGTGGGCCAGCAAGAGGGAGGGGCTCCTCTGCCCTGAAAATGGAGGTTGCCAGAGTGTGGTTGGACGAATGTCTGCGATGTGATTCATGGTTTGAAAAATTAACCACAGGTCCAGCAACCTCCGGTTTCATGCTACGTGCCAATGCGGCCATAGTGGTGGACTAGAGGGGCTTGTTCTGGTTTGTCTTCTTCAGAAAGACAATTTTTTACTGTGTAGATTGATGTTCTCTTAGGATTTGCTTCCCATCTACCAGATATCCAATCAAATGTCATTCAGAGATAACTCTGCTTCTCTCCATATATGTCTATGATCATTTCACTATTAAGTCAGAAGGGCAAACACAGCAAATGTCAAATATATTTAGCAATGCATTTCAAAACACAATTCATTACAGGGCAGAGAAGCAGAGAGCCAACTCTTCTGGTCTGTTTATCCCAGCCCCCTTTTCTGTTGCGCAGGCTGATATATTTATCACAAGGAACTTTAGATCAGGAAATAGAAACTTGGAGTACTCTTGTTGACTGTTTGCATATTATCTGCTTTTTGAGATGCATTTGTTATGAAATGCATTAAAATCGTCATAGTCCGCACACCACATGGCAGCTTTGAAAGAAGGACTCTAAAATGTGCACACAGATGATAAATTGCACACTATGTCAACTACAGCTTGTCATGTGATTTCATTTTCTATTTATAGTTGAAATGAAACACTTGGGTGGGGGGGGGGGGAATCCAACCCGAAGCAATTTTAGAGAAATCTCATAAATTTTTCCTTATGTGTACATCAATTAAAAGACTGCCTCATGGGCTCTGCAGGGTCTCTTTATAACAATCACCTTGTTGTGAGATCAAAGTAGGATGCTCCCATGATCATGAAACCCATAACGCACCCATGTAATCTTGATAGCATGCCTTTGAATGTATGCTTTTTCAACTGCTAAGGGGAAAGAGTTTTTAATCGTGATACAGTGGATACATATTCAGAATTTGATACAGTTTGGGGGGATCAAAAACAATCATCTCCATAACCTACAAGATTACTTGGTTTGCTTCCTGTGGCTTGCTTGATTTCCATGACGTGTTAGGTTCTCTATTGATTTAAATTCTTGCTTCCTGAAGATACAGTTCACATGTTCTTCCTGATTCATATTCACATTTATGCATGTTGGGTGACATACTGCGCAAACCTCTGTACATGTTGTAACACAACGTGCACAACAATTGCACTCTTCCGCCCATGCAAAGATTTTGCAAATATGATTGTGTGATAGTACAGCTATTATTTCCAATGGACATACTATCATATAACCACATTTAAATTATTCTTGCACATTAGCAAGAGCACAATTGTGCAACTGCATGTACGTTGTGAGAGGACAGCTGGTCTTGTGGTAGCAAGCATGACTTGTCCCCTTAGCTAAGCAGGGTCCACCCTGGTTGCATATGAATGGGAGACTAGAAGTGTGAGCACTGTAAGATATTCCCCTCAGTGGATGGAGCTGCTCTTGGAAGAGCAGAACGTTCTCAAGTTTGCTCCCTGGCTTCTCCAAGATAGGGCTGAGAGAGGTTCCTGCCTGCAACCTTGGAGAAGCCGCTGCCAGTCTGTGAAGACAATACTGAGCTAGATAGACCAATGGTCTGACTCAGTATATGGCAGCTTCCTATGTTCCTGTATGTTACAACATACACGTATGTAAATGCAGTATATCAGCTGGTGCATCTGAGCACTTAACTAGATGGGCCAGCATAGTTACATTTGTTGTTTATGTGTCTGCCCTGTTCACACATAAAATGGGGAGGGGAATAGGTTTTCTTGTATTTAAAACAAAAAGTATGCCTAGGTGAGAAAGGCATTTCCCTGTCTTAAATTTTTGCACTCTGTCTCTTCAGCTACTTTTCTTTCAAACCTGGCTTGTATTCTAAAAAGAATAGAAGTTAGTGTGAGAGAAACGTTCCTGAAGCAATGGATGGTGGCAAGGTAATGTAGGGGAGGAAACAGGGTTTCCCTCCCCTCACCTGCAAGCACCTTTTGTGGTAAAAATTAGACAGCTTGCTTTATATGTAAGCAGCCCCACTGGACGACATTGAGAGGATGCAGTGGTGGATGAAAAAAAAAATCATTTCTTCTGTTCCATCACTGCCACAGAGTAGGCTCAATAATGAGCCCTAACCTGTGTTTGCTCAGACTCACCCTGAGTTTTCCTCCACTTATATTCCAGCGATTTCCCAGCTTGCTTCATTTCCCTCGGCTCAGGTGTATACCAAGGTGCTGCATGGGCGCCACTTTGCGGGAAAGGGCACCTGGAAGCAATCGTGTTGACTGCCCAAGCCACCTCTGCATTCTAGACAGCAACTAGAGCTTTGACAGGAATGCCTGCCACACCAGCTGGAAAATCTGCCAGAGCCCTCAGGAATCGATCGGAGTCCATCAGTCTCTGGGGGTGGACCATTTTTATGGGTCCTGACCTTGCAGAGAGCCACCTTAAGTGGCGCAGCGGGGAAATGGTTGACTAACAAGCAGAAGGTTGCCGGTTCAAATCCCCGCAGGTCCTATATCAGGCAGCAGTGATATAGGAAGATGCCGAAAGGCAACATCTCATACTGCACAAGAGGAGGCAATGGTAAACCCCTCCTGTATTCTACCAAAAAGAAAATCACAGGGCTCTGTGGGTGCCTGGAGTCGAAATCGACTTGACAGCACACCTTGCTTTACCTTACCCTTGCAGAGAGGTGTAGCCGCTAAGACTCTAAAGCTCAGAAGGAAGTGATCTGACCATGACATGGGCGTAGACGGCACATCCCCCACTTTCAAATCACCATCCTCCTGTCCAGTTAAAAAAAAAATCCAGAGTGTGCCCCAATTCATGTGTTGGGCCAACAACATGTTAGGACAGCCCCATGGTTGTCATGGCAGCCATAAAATCCTTAGCCGCCCGAGACAAGGCAGCCTTTGCATGGATGTTGAAATCACCCAGAACAATCATTCTGTGAGTCCTCAACACCAAATCCGCGACCACCACCAGGAGCTCAGGCAGGGAGACAGCTGGGTGGGCGGTACACCAACAGAATCCAGCACCAGATACAAGCACTCTGAACTGGCACTCACTTGGACAGGGGGCCTAGAAAGGAAAATTGAGCTTTTATAAATTACACCACCCCCGCTCCCTGGCTCTCCAGCCTATGCTGATGCTGCCCTAAATATCCAGGTGGACACAGCTAGGAAAAATTAATTTTTCTGAGCTCCCCCACCCAGGTCTCTGTAATACAAACCAGGTCAGTTCCTTCCTCCACAATTAAATCATGGATAATGGAGGGCTTATTCTGGACTGACCTGGCATTAAACAGTAGCACCAGCAGGCCAACGGATAGGCTGGTAAAGCTGCCAGGAACCCTCTCATTATGGGAACAACTGTAGGAAGGGGTAGGAATAAAATGCTGAACCACTCTTCCCCTCCTCTGATGTAAGTGAGACCCCACCACGCCATACCTTCCCCTACCCGTAATCACTCTAATTGAAGCACCCCCAGCTCTCCCCAGGTTTACATCCTCACTCAGGCACATTATTAAAACAGCTTTAAAAACGTATTACTCCCAGTCAGCAGAGTGGAGCCCTTGCCCTTGTGGCTCCCAAAGGAGCGACCCCCTTCGGTGTTGACCCACTGGTGGTGATCCTGCTGGCAGTGAGCTTGCCGCCCAGGGCAGCGTGCTAATTTATACTGCCAGCCCAGGAAATGATGCAGGACCCAGCAGGAACTGCTGAGTCAGCACTCTCTGGGCCCTCCTCCAGGCTGCAGCTCTGCCACCAACAGATGGCTACAGCAAAGTTGCCCTCAAAGAGAGAGAGAGAGCCTCAGGCAAGCAGGGGGTCAGCTGCTGGCACTTACTGCAAGCTCTACTCACCACCTTCCAGGGCAGGATGACACAGAGCAAGTGGAACTCTCCCTTCCTCTCTCCTCTTCCCTCTGCTGAAGCTGACTGTCCTGAATCGGTGCTTGGATGCAGTAATGGACTGGATGAGGGCCAATAAGCAGAGACTCAATCTAGACAAGACTGAAGTACTGTTGGTCGGTGGTTCTTCTGCCCGGGTGAATGATCTTCAGCCTATTCTAGATGGGGCTACGCTCCCCTTGAAGGACCAGGTTCGCAGTCTGGGGGTGCTCATTGAGCCAGCATTGTCACTAGAGGCTCATGGCCTCTGTGGCTCAGAGCGACTTTGACTGATACACCAACTGCGACCTTACCTGGATAGAGATAATTTGACCACAATTACTCGTGGTCTGGTAACCTTTTGCTTAGATTATTGCAATGCGTTGTACATGGGGCTGCCTTTGAAAATGGTCTGGAATCTGCAGCTGGTACAAAATAGAGCTGCAAGATTATTAACTGGGACTGGACATTTTGATCATGGTATGCCAGTGCTTTGTCAGCTGCACTGGCTCAGTCTGTTTCTGGGCAGAATTCAAAGTGCTGGTTTTAACCTTTAAAGCCCTAAATGGCTTGAGACTGGGTTACCTGAGAGAATACCTAGCCCCATATGTCCCTACTCGTACCTTGAGATCTTCAGAGGCCCTCCACCGGGTGCCCCTGCCAACCATGGTGAGGCGGGTGGCTACCAGGGAGAGGGCATTTTTGGTGGTTGCACCCTGTTTATGGAATAGCCTCCCCAGTGAGGTTCACCTGGCTTCATCACTTTATTCTTTTAGATGCCAAGTAAATACCTTTTTGTTCACATAGCCTTTTAAATTTGGGTTTTTAATTCAGGTTTTCAGGTTTGTTCTGATTTTTAACTAATCTGGTTTGTTTTATCCAGACATCGAGTCCTTCCCAAGGACCTGGGATGGCTGAATTTTATTGTCAATGGTTATAGATATCGTCGCAGAATATAGGCTGTTCCCAGTAAAGCTGCTTTTTGTAATTGGCTGATGGTGATTTCTGTGGCCCCTATGGTGTTGAGGTGCTCTTCAAGGTCTTTTGGAACTGCAACCAGGGTGCCAATGACCACTGGGATTATTTTGGTCTTTTTCTGCCACAGTCTTTCAATTTCAATTGGTAGATCTTTGTATTTTGTGATTTTTTCTATTTCTTTTTCTCCTATTCTGCTATCCCCTGGTATTGCTATGTCGATTATTTTAATTTGTTTTTCTTTCTTCTCGACTACAGTTATATCTGGTGTATTGTGTGGCAGATGTTTGTCTGTTTGTAGTCAGAAGTCCCATAATATTTTTACATCTTCATTCTCTATCACTTTTTCAATTTTATGGTCCCACCAATTTTTGGCTACAGGTCGCTTGTATTTTTTGCAGATGTTCCAGTGTATCATCCCTGCTACCTTGTCATGCCTTTGTTTGTAGTCAGTCTGTGCGATCTTTTTACAACAGCTGATTAGGTGGTCCACTGTTTCATCTGATTCTTTACAAAGATGGCACTTGGTGTTTGTTGTGGATTTTTCTACTTTTGCTCTTATTACGTTTGTTCTTAGTGCCTGTTCTTGTGCAGCCAGTATTAAACCCTCTGTTTCTTCCTTCAAGTTGCCATTCTTAAGCCATTGCCAGGTCTTGGTGATGTCTGATTTTCAAGTTATATTGTGCAAATATTGACCATGCAGGCGCTTATTTCTCCATTTTTCTGCTCGGTTCTTGACTTGTTCTTTCTTGTAGGCCTGCTTTGTTTCATTGGTGTTGAATAGTTTCTCGTTATTGACCATTTTAAGTGCATCTTCTTCACTGTCCTTGATATATTCTTCAAGGCCTCTTTTCTCCTTCTCTACTCTTTGATGGACTTTCAGCATTCCTCTTCCACCTGAGCTGCGAAGGAGGTATAGCCTATTGACATCACTGCAGGGGTGCAGAGCATGATTGATGGTCATTATTTTCCTGGTCTTACGATCTAGCGTCTCTAGCTCTGCCTGGGTCCAGTCTATTATTCCTGCAGTGTATCTGATAACAGGTATAGCCCAGATGTTTATGGCTTGTATGCTGTTCCCGCCATTGAGTTTGGACTTGAGGATTTTTCTAACTCTCCTGATGTATTCACTTCCCATTTTTCTTTTAACTTCAGTGTGTGCAATGTTATCAGCCTGGAGAATGCCCAAGTATTTGTAATGTTCTTTGTCTTCCAGGTTCTTGATGTTGCTTCCATTGGGTAGTTCTATTCCTTCTGTTTTTCTTATTTTTCCTCTGTTCATTATTAATGAAGCACACTTGTCTAGTCCAGACTCCATTGCTATATCGCTACTGAATATACGGACAGTGTTTAGCAGTGATTCGATTTCTGACTGGGACTTTCTATACAACTTCAGATCGTCCATGTACAGCAGATGGTTGATTTTACTAGATGTTTTTGGTATCTGAGGCCTGTTTTGTTTAGTATTTGTGAAAGTGGGGTCATGGTGATTACAAACAACAGAGGGGATAGTGAGTCCCCTTGGAAAATGCCTCTTCTAATGCTAACCTGTCCAAGTGTCTCGCCATTGATTGTTAACTGTGTACTCCACATGCTCATTGCTTTTTTTTATAAATATCTGAATATTTTTGCTGACACCAGTTGTTTCTAAACATTTTAGTATCCATGTGTGAGGCAATGAATCGAAGGCTTTCTTGTAGTCAATCCATGCGATACTTAGATTGGTTTTTCTTATCTTGCAATTTTCTAAAATCATTTTGTCAATCAACAGCTGGTCTTTTGTGCCTCTGGTGTTCGGGCAATTTCCTTTCTGTTCAACTGGAAGCTGTTTGTTAGTTAATAAGTGTTGCATCACTTCATCTGCTACTATTCCAGTTAATAATTTGAACATGGTTGGCAGGCAGGTTATCGGTCTATAATTACTTAGAACTGCACCTTTTGCTGGGTCTTTCATGATGAGATGAGTTTTCCCAGTTGTTAGCCATTGTTCAATATCACCTCTTTGCAAAATGTGATTGAACTGTTTTGATAGTTGTTTATGAAGGCTTGTTAGGTGTTTAAGCCAAAAGCCATGCATTTCATCGTCGCCTGGCGCAGTCCAATTTTTAATTTTCTTTGCTCTTTCACTTATTAATTCTGGTGTTATGATTAGATCTTGCATTTCTTGGTTACATTTTTTGACCTCTTTCATCCAGCCTGCTTTTTTATTATAATCTATTGGATTGTCCCATAATTTCCCCCAGAATTGCACTGTTTCTTCTTTATTGGTGTTTCTAGGTTTCTTGCAGTTTCTCCTTCTATGCTTTGGTAGAAACATCTCTGATTCGACTGGAATTGGAGATTCTGCCTGTGTTGTGTAATTCTGGCTTCATACCTGCTAATCTTCTTTGACACTGCTGTTATTTGCTGCTTTATTATTTCCAGGACTTCTCTAATTTTCCTTGAATCTAGGTGGTATTTTTGGATCAGATACTGTTTGGTGTTTTCATTCTGTAGCTTCTTGTCTTTCATATCTTTCAGTTTACTAGCATCTGATCTAAGCCTGGAGATTTTAATTTCTAATCTAATCTTCCATTTAGGTGATGTACTGCTTTCTTTTTTTACAGGTCCATTGATCTTATATCCGAGCTCTTGTGTTGTTATTGTTGCTGCACTGTACATTAGTTGGTTTGTTTCTTGTAAATTCTTGGTTGTTATTTCTGCAAGTGCAGCATTTATATCTTTTAATGCCTGAGCAAGTGGTTTTTTGGCAACTGTTTTTAGAGCAGGAAGTCGAACCCTGGTGGTTGTTTGATTCATGTGCTCAGTTATTTTTTGCTTTAGTTCTTGTTGCTTTTCTGTTAAACGGCATTCGGGTTTTTGAGGTGAAGGCAAAGGGGAGGTTGCCTGGTTTTGATTTTGAAACAGTTCAGCAACGGTGGCATCCTCTATTTCTAACACCTCCTCCACCTGCGCCTGAGCAACTTCTTCAGTTGGTGGTAATTCTTCTTCCATATCTTCAGCCTGTGTTGCTCTTTGCATTTATTCCAGCTCAACTCCTGTGAATACTTTATTTCTTATTATGACTCTTCTCTGGTCTGTTAGCCTTTGTTCTGTGATTTCTGTATCTGGATGCTTCTCTTTCCAAATTTGGTACATTCTTTTTAAATAACCTCTTCTAGTTGGACTAGACTTATAATAGCAGATCATTATTTCCTTGTTGGCATTTTTTGTATATTTTTCCGGTTAAGCGACGTTTCTTCCAGTAACCTTGCAGTCTCCAGCCCTGGTTGCTCAACTGAAGATCCTGAGTCCTGTTGCCCACTTGCCACCAGATGTCCAGGGACTCCAGCACCTGGTGTGGTCCTTGTTGACCTGGGCGACGACCGATCTGGTATAGATTTATTAAAGTTACGTCTCACCATATTGTTGATGGGAGAGACACTCTTTGTCTGGCTCCTCTGGTGAGACCTGTCCAGTATGGTTGGACCTCTGGCATAGCTCTCACCTTCCTCAGAGCACACAAGCCCCACAACCACGCCAAGGTAGTGCCTCACTGGGGGTTGTTGTTTAATAATAATAATAATAATAATAATAATAATAATAAACAGGACATACATCATGATGATGATGATGATGATGATGATGATGATGATAATAATAATAATAATAATAAATAATAAACAGGACATACATGTGAATAACCAAATATAGCTGCTTCTGTCATGCCGAGGTCATGACAAGAGCTGAAAGGAAAAAATAGTGTATGGACAAAATATCATTATAAATGTGCACATTTAGAGGAGTTTAGTTTTACTGGAGGCTGTGGATTGGAGGCCAAGGGAGATTGCAGGACATTGTTGGTGGAGGGATGTCAACATGTACTGATTTATCCCACCAATATTTTGAGTGTTCAGGGTAGCAATCAGTATCTTCCTTTTTGAGTGTAAAAACAATGCATCCCACAAAACTAAAATAAGAAATCCATACCAACTCATCTACCTCTTCCCACTTCAGACAAATACTGCACACTAAATGTCAGTCTGCACAAAGGCCTTGGGGCACTTCCTGAAAATATTTGAGGTTGGCAAGCCCTTGAAAGAGAATTTTGCTCTGAACTGGGAAGCTACTGAGAACACAAAGCATGTGCCTTTGGAGTGTATAAGTTACAGATGGATTCAAGGCAACGCTCTTTGTTGAAGTACTGATATGTTTGGGGAAATTGCAGAGAACAAGTCTGAAAGTTCAGTGCTAGCACATTAGCCTGAGAAATGGTTCCTTGATTCAAAGTTCACAAGGTCATTATGAGGGTCATCATGGACCAAGTAGAAAGGCTTCAATGATACTGCAGTCCTTTCAAGACTAGCACTCTGTGATAGGAGAAATGTATTGAGAAAAGTTGTTTTAGGATTGATTGATTCATTGATTGATTGAATTTATATACCGCCTAGTATAGAAAGCTCTAGTAGGTGTACAGAATTAAAACATAATATAAAATATAAAACATTTAAAATTCATAAAAAGATAAAAATCATAATAGATAAAAAAAACTTTCAAATTTAAAAATTTGGCCTCAGTTGAAGGCCTGGGAAAATAGGTACGTCTTCAGGGTCCTCCTAAAAACAAACACAGAAGGAGATGTTCTTATTTCAGCAGGGAGTGCGTTCCAAATCCCTGGGGCAGTCACAGAGAATGCCCGGTCCTGAGTTGCCACCAAACAAGTTGGTGGCAACCATAACCGGACCTCTCCAGATGATCAATAATAGGCGACAAGGTTCACGACAGAGCAGGCACTCTCTTAAGTACCCTGGACCTAAGCCATTAAGGGCTTTATAGGTAATAACCAGTTAATTAATTGATACTGCATACATAATATAAAATGCTCAATCCACTGTAGTGCTAGTTGATTTAATTGTGCTATTTGCATGAAAGCAAGGAGGAGAGGAATGGCAGTGCCATAATGAAATGAGATTTCTGCATATTTGTAGCAATTTGTACAAGCCGTACTTGGAAGCTAGGGATTTATAAGAAATGGTGCGGGGGGAAAGAAATGGGAAGAGGAGTTGCTAAAGCAACAAAGATGACACTTAGCACTTTCTACAGGATGTAATAGCATTAAGTAACTAATCTTCTCAGTTTTTATGACAGCTCTATCTCCAAAAGATGCTCATTTTCAGGGTTTTAAAGAGGTAGCTCTGAAAGGTAATTACATTGCAATGTAATGGTGTTACTTATAGACTACTATTGCAAGTTTGACTTGACAACAGTGACCTGATAGAAGCCATTATCCTAACAGGAGGAAGAGTGTACTGGTAAGCAACACATGGCAGGTATATTGGAATATAGAAAACAATGTTTAAATAATTGCAGGCCTCTGAAAGAAGCAGACATCACATTTAAAATGGGTTGATTATTCTCATCTTTGTCTTGGGTCCATGCTGATGAGAAAGACTGTGCAGTTAAGGTCAAGAGCTCCTCTCGAACTTGTTGACTCAGGATGAGTTCTTCGCACTATGCTGCCCATGTGATGACTGAAGTTGCTACTGGTTGACCTGCATGTGGAGAATTACTGTAATGGCCTCATTTTTACAGATCATGGTCTCTTATGTCAGGCAATTATTTAACAAAAGGATGGAGGCCAAGAGATGATGCCACTTAACTTGACACTTGATATGGCAGAGCAAAAAGATATGTTGTTCTGTATGTTAATTTTTTATTCCTCTTTGTCAAAGTGCAGCGATTTTTCTTGTTGTTGCTGCTGTATAGTGTTATATGCCATACTCAGAGCCTGACAGACTTGACTACCTATGTTGTATTGAATAGAACTGTTGAATCTGCTGCTAGGGAGACATTTTCTGTTGGGTCTAGATCAGTCTGTATTAGGCAAGTGGCCTTCTTTCTTTCCAATAAGAATGCATCCTGAAGCATTTGCTACAGCTTGAAATGTAACCAAGGTTTTTGTTTGGCTCAGAAAACCTGTCTCAGGACTGAACAAGAACAATGTTGAATGCATGCTTCTCTAGTTGCAGGTTTATTTTGACTTTAAAACAGCAGCCTCACAGGGGGCCTGATCAGCACAGGGACAGAGGTGCAGAAGTAGGAACAAATGGTACCTTCAAATGAATGCCACAGCAGCAAATAGCACCTTCAGGGATGCATAGTAGGAAAACAGCATGGAGGTAAAGGGTTAAATTCTTCCTTCCTCTGTTCCATTGTCATGATTCAAATCAGACTCCCGCACAGCTACTTTAAAAAAGTAAAATTAAGCCTCCAACTAGGAATCTGCACAAATTGATTTGGCACGGCCCACCAAATCATTTTGATGGGGTGGGGAGCAGTATCTTTATGCACGAGCAAAGCCAGTCCTTCCCTGCTCCTCCGCCACCCCGCTGCTTTGCAGTGCAGTGCAGCACCACTTGAGAGTGGTGCTGCACTGCTCAGAAGTCCGTGCATGGCTGTGGGGCTTCACTCAGCAGCATGTGTGCACCGGCGGGACACACATGGCCACTGTGCATGCACAGCAGCCATATGCGTGGTCAACAGCACCATGCTGACCACGCACATGATGGTCGCACATGTATGGTGGCCATGTGTGTCCCGCCACACGCAGGCTGCCAGGTAGGGATGTGCACAAATCAATTTTTTCGATATGATTTGTACCCGAATTGAATCACCCCCGATTTGTTTTGGGTCTAAATCTGCCCTCCCGAATCACCCCAGATTTGATTTGTTGTGGTGTAGTGCACATAGGGTGCCAACCACCGACAAGCCCATGGGGCACTGGGTTTTGTTGTTTTCAATGTCTGAGGTATTCTTCTGAGAGTAGATTCTCTGGTAGGAAATGAGAGAATCCACTCTCATTTCCTGCCAGAGAATCAACTCTCAGAATACCTCAGACACTGAAAACAGAAAAACCTAGTGCCCTATGGGCTTGTCATTTCTGTTGAAAAGCAGTATATAAATATTTGTAGTTGTAGTTGGTACAGAATAGACCTGCATTTCAAAACTCTTGAAAATGTTGCCATATTTTTTATGCTTGTTATATTATGTCCGTGAGAACTGGAAACCTATATTAAAAGCTGTAATTCTGTTGAAATGTCATTTTATGAATTGTCCTCTAGGGTCCATGTCTCATTCTGTCTCTGCATGAAACACTTAAATACATATTTACTTAACATGTATTAGCTACCCCTTAACAGACTTCAAAAGCCCTTTCATACCTGAATTATTGAAATGCAGGAAAAAGGTGAACTTTTTTACCCTATCTGTGCCACCTCAAGAAGAAGCTAAGGAAATGAAGAATATGATAGAGAAACAGGGAATCTAATCTACATTAGCAATATGGAGTATAGAACCAAGTAAGGAGAGTTATTGCAGGTTCTTATATCTGTTGCATTATATAGATCTTCAGGCAATCATTCATACTAGCTGGGCCAGGTGCAGAGGATCTGCACCTCTAGTTCTTCTGCCGCCACCTTCTCCCCCCGCCCGCCCACTCCTGTCGTCATTCCCCACCACCGTTTTCTTTGCCCGTCCACCACCACCATCATTTTCTCCCCCTACCCACCTGCCCGCTGGCTGCCACATTCATTTCCCCTGCCCTCCACTGCCACCATCTTCTCCCCAACTGCTCACCCACAAGCCTGTCCAGCACCACCACGTATGGGATTAGCAACAGGTACGCCTAAGAGAAATATATATGTGTGTGTGTGTGTGACCCATGCCCACAAATATATATATGCTGTGTGACCCATGCCCACACAGCAGTGATAAAAGCAGCCTTTCATAATCCTATGCTACTGAAAGCTCTTTTCTTTGTATTATTTGAAACAATACTGAAAATGTTGTCAGTTAGAACTTAATATTTAGAAAATCAACAGAAGTGGGAAGATTCTGTATGAATTTGTGTAGGGACAGAAAAGGTCATGATTGTTGCTAATACAGAACTTTATGGAAAGTCCCTTTGCTAATATGGATGATGGTGATGATGATGATGATGATGATGAAGAAGAAGAAACATTAGGGACTGAAAGGCGTTTTCTGTACTACAAGATTTGCGCTGGTTAAAGTGTTGCAAAGTGCAACGGTATGAGGCAGCCACTTGAAACTGTGAGTGCATAGATTTTTCAATGCGTCATGACAGGGTTAAGGCCATTCAAATTGCCCAGCACTAGTGGGTTTTTCGGGCCGGGGGTCTCCATATCCCACCTGAATCATATTCACTGTCCCCTCCTCCATTTTGGGTCAGTGGGGTCACAGAGGAGGATGACGTGATGAGGTTTGTTTTATTTTAATTTTTTCTCTTGGTGGTTTTGCGCACAGCTGCTACTAGGGGGAGCACCATGGCACAAATAATTCTTTGCCTCTTGCTCAAGATCCTGAGCAAAAAATAAATTTTAAAAATCCATATACGGAAAGGGCTGCGGAAAAATCCATATACGGAACTGTGGAATAAGCCCTCCACACCACGTGGCATTAAGAATTTAATGCAAACAAGCATTTGCAGGCTTGTTGGTAAATGTTCGCTGGGCTTCGTTGCAGTAAGCAAGGGGGGAAAGTCAGTTGCCTTGCAGTAAACAAATGGGATTGCACAGAAGTAAATGATTCAGTTCAATGGGGAAGCGCAGCTCTTTCTGTTCTGTTTGTTCTGCTTTCGCAAGCAAGACCACCAGGAAATGAAACGGGGCAGAAATACATATTTTAAAATAACATATGCCCTTACGTATCAACAGATCCCCGATCTGCCAAATGATCCAGCCAATCCACAGTGCCAAAAAAGAGAGAGGAGGAAACATGAACATGTCTGAAAAACAAGTCTGAAAAAACAAAAACAAATGCGATCGGAATCAAAAGCCGAAAGCAGATTAAAACCGGATTGCACCTTTGCACAAAAACCCCGGCGGATTTTTTTTTAAAAAAATATTTCTTCTGCATGGGACAGAAAGGGGCTGTAAAAATCAACAAATGGTTGCACTGCAGTTTGAACCGTCTACGTCACATCACAGTGCAACGCATAAACTATGGGGCAAGCCTCCTACAATGGAAAAATACAGCTACTTTCCTGCAATGCATTTACAAAATAGGGCTACAACGCATCAATAAAATCTGAAATAAGGCATCGGAAATATGAATGGCACCCTGCTGATAGCGCAGGGACTGTGATGACACAACACGGGCAATATGGTGGGGCACATAGCGGATACATTGCAAATCTGTTGCAGCGTGTAATATGGAAAATGCCAACGTGTATTAATACACTAAAGGAATTGCCAAGGGAAGCCTGTTACTACACACAGTCTCCCATTGAAACCAGCTCAAGTGCTGACAGAAGAGATGATAGCTAGGCAGACAAATTATATTTTCAGTATGTTAAGTTTTCTATAATCACCAACTGGAAGTCCAATTGATTTCAGTGGCCAACATGATGTGCATCACAACACCAGTGTTACTGATTGGCTGGCGCTGCTGCGCATGTAAAAGTCAGCCCCGGTGGTATTGTGCAAGAGTGTAGAAACAAATCTTGCACTGGAAGCAATGCAAGTTATGGGTCGGTTCAGATGATCACAGCCCTCTACATGGGCTAATGTCAGGGCTAAGTTACCCACTTCAGGCAATTTATCTTACATACTTGTCTGCTCTGACCCAAAGGAGAGCATTCTCCCAGGCTCAATTTAATGTCCTGCCATCTATGGTTTTGGAGGGAAGGTATAAAGGTGTCCCTTATAAGGATCGACTATGTCCCTGTGGTGCAGAAGTGGTTGAGACAACTGCACATGTGCTTTTACACTGTCCCTTTTACAAAACCATTTGTACCTCCTGGCTTGAACCTTATTTGTGCAATTTTTTGGGACATCAGGATGGGTTCTATCTTGAGCTCTTCCTGTCATGTCGGCACAAGGGAATTACCTTGGCCAAGGCCAGATTTTGTGCAGCTGCTATAAAAATAAGAAATGTTTTAACTAATTTTAATTGATATGTTTTATATGTTTTTCTTTTCTTTTCCTTTTTCTTCTTCTGATAATTGTATTATTGCCACTTGTTGTATGTACGTTATATTTGGTCTTGTACCGTAAATGAATGAATGAATGAATGAATGAATGAATAATGTCAGGGCTGTGGCAAGAATGCACCCACCCCAATGACACTACAGGATGCACCAATGTGTTCTCAGCACATCCTTTTGTTTTATGTGAGGGGTGTTCATTGGAATTACCCCCTGTATGCTCTGCAAAACCCTGTTTTAGTGACATGTTATCCGAAGTGGCAAGGGAGCAAGTAGTAGGTCTCTGCCTGTATATGAATTGGGCCCAGCTCTTTAAGAGATAAACACCCAGCACCAGAGTATACAATCAGCAGAACCATGTGGTAAAGTTTTTCCAGGATAGTAGCACTTAAGACTGAGGGTGTGTATGTAGGGTTGCATGTCTGCATGGCCAGCCCCCCACACCAACACACAGAAAGAGCAACCTAGGCTGCACCTTTCTCCCATATATTCCTTTTCTACATTCAGAGAGTTTTTTTAAAAAAAATATGAAGCATGTTCAAGTCTGCAAGAATTCCTCCCCCCTCAATCTTTCCTACAGTCTGTACAGTATGGGAAGAACTTTTACCATTTGATGTTGTTGGTTGTAGAAACAGTCATCCCCTCCTGCCCAGAACTGACATAAACTTGCCTCTCTGTTTGATCACAGGCTCTTCTCCATCACAGTTTCCTAGAGGGGACTTCATTTCGTCGTTGTATCTCTCCAACAGTCCCTTGTGCTCTGCGCCAGCACAGCTGCATTTGTTTTTAGCACTGACTCTGGGAGGGGTGTGGCTCGTGCAAACCCACAGTGCCCCATTCGTGCCAACGCAGCCCTGCCTACTGGCTCGGAAAAGACTGAATTATGCCACAAAAGTGATTAAATGGCCCAAGTATAAATTACAGAAGCCCGTTTGCCATTGAAAGCCGCTAGCTGCCCTAGAGGAAATATAGCTCCGTTAGCTCTCTTTGTCTCTTCTATTGCACAAAAGCCATTTCCTCACACAAAGGTAACAGCTGAATGTTTTCACTTGCTGCTCATGCAGTTCCTTCCTCTTGTTGCTGGATCATCAGAAATTCTAATCAACTCTGATCTAATGTAAAGTACTGTGTGGCATTTATCATCTGTTTTAGTCTTTCATGCACCACACAGGGCTTAATCAAAAGTATGCAGCTATTAGCAAAAAAAGGAAGACAAGAACTATGTGGCCCGGTGTGGAGGAGCTTGGATGTCTACAGAACAGGTAGCACGCAGAGCTTTCCCCACTCCAAAACTTGTGTCAATAATACAGACAATTCAGTAGATCCAGGGTTGACTCAGGCCTTGGATTCATATAATACATGTAGCTCTCATGTGCTCAAAGAAGAGTTATACTGTTACAGTCTTGATTCCCTGCATTTTTGGTGCATCATTATGGTTCAAGGTTATGAACCAAGATGGAAAACGTGGAGTAAACAGCAGATCACCAGCCCTCCTTCCGAGTGGGACCACATTTCTATAGCCCAGTTTGGACATTTACAGACAGTGGCAGGCTTTTTGTGGTGGAGGAGCAACCTGGGCATCCCTTTCCGCCCCACCTACCTGTACATGCAGTGGCTCTCAGAGGTTTCAGTCAGGAGTCTCTTTCAGTCATGGATTGGAAACAAAACTTTAGGGCCCAGGAATATGGAGGACAGTGTAGTGTTATCAAAACTCATGAAACAGAGGGCTGAAGGGACAGTGCCTAAAGTCAGGGGTTAAGGCTAGGATAAGATGTGTGCTGCTGGTGGGAAGAGACTGAGCTGGCAAGTACCTATGATCTTGGAAGGTCACTGTGGGGCAAAAAGCCAACAGAGCAGGGAAGCCAAGATGGGTACTGGATTTCACAAATAACCAGCAAGCTATTAGGTTGCAGATTCCCTGTAGTAGCAGCAATAGCAACAACAACAGTGTACAAACAACAGTGTTGAAAATTGTGTCTGTGACTTTCTACACTCCAGTGGAACAATTCTGCTGGATAAATTTTCAGCATAAAATTCAATGGAGATTAAAATAAATAAATCTTCATATATTTCACCAAGGCAGTTTATGGACATCACCCTGTTTGTAAGTATTAGATTTATCACTGTAAGCCATTTTTGGTCCCAGGGGTGACCCAATCTGTAGTACAATATGGCAGAGATTTAGTTCCAGGTCACAGGTAACTAATGAAAACAACAGTCACAGAGAATTTGATTTGCACATTGCAATGACTATGCGATAGCCTCTTTTGTAAGGTAGAAAGCCTCTCTCTGGAGACTACTGCCTAACCTGTGAAAAAACATCCAGGCTCCCTGATGCTTCAAATACCAATTAGACCAAAGCCTCTTATCATATAACATTGGCTTGTTATAATGATACAGCCTAGAACCATCATAATAGTGTGAGCAAATTTGCAACCTGGAAAAGTGATCGATATGGTACTAATAATGCCCTCTCTTAGTCACTGAGAAAGTGATAGTCTTTTGAATACATCCTTCCTACATAGTCCTGTGCAGCAATGGTTAATGACTGGGATGACTGTTTCTGTAGGGATGGGATGATAAAATGAAATCTTTGCTTAAAATGTGATTTAAAAATAAATATTTCACAATTTAGGGGAATAGGGTATAGCAAGATGAAGTGGACAGTTTCTGTATCATTTTGTACAGTTATAAACTCTGCACCGGGGGACACACATTTTATGCACATTAGTGACTGTTGCGCTGTTTACACATGGCAAAGGGCTGCCCTTTCAGTGCATAAGACAGGCTGACAGCATGCACAGACTAATCAGCAAGGTTGACTGACGAAATTCCATATTAAGCCTGAGGCTTTCCATGGATTTGTTTGGGAGGGCTGTCCTTTACATTGTTGTAAACAACACAGATACATTATTTTATTAAAGCAATGAGGCTAGAGGACTTTCCAAACCATATGGGTATTTTCATGTGTCACATTTGAACCTCTGATGTGCTTTTTATATCTCATCTGCATGATGCTGTTATGCCCTTTGTCTGTCAACTCCATCAGTATGCTATTAACATGTTACATTTAACTCATAGTTTGACCTGTTTGTCTGTCTGCTTGATTTTCAGCTGAATGCTTCTCATTGACTACAGTGAGTTTAATATACCTAAAATTCTAATACTTAACTTAGCAGTATGCTGTTAGAGACTCTCTTTTTTTAATGTTAGTATATCTGTGCAATTACATCACATCAGATATACATGTTCAAATGTTAATATTCCCACACTTAGAAATGCCACTCCAACCAGTTTCTTGTGGTGAGGTCTCCAGGAAGAGAGCCCAAGAGTCATGTTTTCTGTGACAAATAAATTGTGACTGGCATCCCAGTGTGTAAACATGCTTTTCAGGACTATTCTTGATGAAATGAGAAATTTGTTTCAAAGATTGGCAGTGTTTGGTTCCGTATTTTACAGATTATTCATCCCAGTAATAATGTAAAGAATGCTCATATGTTTGATAAAGCATCCTAGTTCCAGAATTCATTTGCCATTGTTGTCATACCTTTTTGGACCATAATGAAATGTGTGTGAATTGCTATGAATGTGTGGGCAACCCAGCAGCAGAAAGTGGTGGCCTGTGAAGGAAATGGTGAGAGCAGCAAGCGGCGGGTGTAGGGGTGGAGTGGGGGTTGAAACTAGTGGGAACATTGGCCTTCATTTTGATGGCAGGTTGTGAGAAAAATATGCAGCCCTGAGAACACCCTCCAATTTGGATTCTCCAATATGCCTTGAGCTCTCCGGATGGTACTATAGCCATCCCACAATCCAATGAATGAATATGTGCTTACACATCTATGCAGACAAAGCGCAGGTCTGCTCTTATCATCCAGCCCTGTATATAAGATGAATAATAAAGCCTCCAATTCACAAGAAAAACAAAAGGAAGTCAAGGTAACTATGGCAAAACATACAAACAAAGCCTTCTACATCTGTTGCAATGTCTTTGAGTGAGTTATTTTATTCCCCAACACAGCTAAATGATGGCTTCCATGCTATATTTTGTAACACAAAATGAGAGAGAGAGAGAGAGAGGGAGGGAGGGAGGCTGAATGGAATCATAGGCTTTGTATAATAACAGAAAAGCCCCACTGGAACCTCTTCATTACTGTACTTTTCTGAATAGAGAAGACAAACTGCTTCTGCAGTGGCACAGGTCCAATCTCTAACTAGAATCGATTGCTTTGCCAACACTGAACACAAAAGATGTTCGTTGTTTGCAAACTGAGTTTCGTGCAGAGACACCTTTTTCTCAATGCTTGTACAAAACTGTTGATAGGTGTGTGTGTGCGTCTGTGTGTGCATGTCAGGGCTTTCCTGCCTCCCCCTTTGCAGAGGCTCCTGCGGTGCAGAAACTACAGCTGACTCTGTGCTTCCTGTCCCAGAGGGCGGGAAAGCTTTTCACTTCACAGTATGGTTTCTTCATAATAGCTGTGTGACAACAGCCTGCCAATGTTTCTGAAAAGGCACTGGCCAAAATTATAATGAAATTACTTACGTTAAGATACTTGCTAGGGAGGCTTTTAGAAGAAAAATGACTTCCTTTATATGCGCTCATAAAATTCTTCAGTGCATGCCCAGTTACCTAAGAGAGACTGGGCTATACGAGAAAGGCAGTTTGGGACAGAAAGTACTAGGCACCAGTGATTAGCTACAGGACACACGGATGGTGACTGTGGCTGGAGGATTTGGTGTCACAAGGATTTGGACTTCATGAGAAGTCAGCTAGTGTTAGCTTTGCAAAGCTGTGTTTTTGTTGCCAGCTGTACTCCCATGGGGTGCATTGAATAGGATTCCAAATTACAGAGGGATGCTTTTTGCTGGAGAGCATGCTTTACATGGTCTTTGGAAAACAATGCAAACAGCTGACATGAGACTCCGAACAATCTAGCACAGCATTAGTATGTGTATACACGGGTGCCCGAATGATAGCTGAGGCACTCATTATGGCATGTTGGGCCTGCTCATTACTTGAAGATTGTTTGTTTGAGAACTGGCTACCCGTTCTCCAAATTTTATTTTAAAATTATATTTTTATCCATTTGCTTTGCAATATTATTTCTAACTAGGGACCCACAGTAAAACATTTGATGAATTATTCATACCATATACTTATTCATACCATATACTTTACTCCCCACCTCCTCTTTGGACAGCATATTTCCTGTCCCATCCCATCATAGACTTCAAAGCCCCATCATCATCATCATCATCATCATCATCATCATCATCATTTATTAACAACAAAGCTCTCAAAGTGGTTTACATAGCAAATGGAATATGAAAATGGTTCCTTGTCCCAAAGGGACTCTCAATCAGCCTACTTTCCTTTCCTAATCAGCCTACTTTCCTTCCACAGTCTCTACAACTGGACTAAATTTGGTTCAAATAGAGTTAGATCTCTTGCGTTAGATCTTTTGCGCCTCAAGAGATCTTGCGCCTCAAGAGACAAGTTAGATCTCTTGCGCCTCAAATGTTCATGTGTCCACCATCTTGGACTGGGGTGGATGACATCATTACAAACTACACCATTGAGGTGTCCCTGTGTGTCACTCACTAAAACTGTACCAAATTTGGTTCAAATCAGTTAGACAGTCATCAAGTTAGTGCACTTGTGCCTCAAAAGTTCACACGTCCACCATCTTGGATCAAAGTAGATGACATCATCACAAACTTCACCATTGGGGCATCCCTATGTGTCCATACAGATGTAGCAAATTTGGTTCAAATAGCTTAGACTGTTCACCAGTTAGTGCACTTGCACCTCAAAGGTTTGAGTGTCCACCATCTTGAATTGGGTTGGATGACATCGTCAAAATCTACACCATTGAGGTGTCCCTATGTATCCCTACAGCTGTAGCAAATTTGGTTCAAATTGATTAAGCGGTTCACATGTTAGCCCACTTGCACCTCCAAAGTTTACGCATCCACCATCTTGAATCAGTGTGGATGACATCATCACAAACTATGCCATTGAGGTGTCGCTGTATGTCACTCACTACAACTGTACCAAATTTGCTTCGAATGGGTTAGGCAGTCCACAAATAGGCCTGCTTGCACCTCAGATGTTAACATGGCTGCCATTTTGAACTGGAGTGGATGACATCATCACACACCACTCCATTAGGGCATCCCTATGTGTCCCTAAAGCTATAGCAAATTTGGTACAAATTGGTTAAGTAGTTCACAAGTTAGCCCACTTGCGCCTCCAAAGTTTACGCGCCCGCCATCTTGCATCAGTGTGGATGACATCATCACAAACTACAGTGTTGAGGTGACCCTGCGTGTCACTCACTGCAACTGTACCTTATTTGGTTTAAATTGGTTAGGCAGTCCACAAATAATTCCACTTGCACCTCAGATGTTCACATGGCTGCCATTTTGAACTGAAGTGGATGACATCCTCACACACCACTCCATTAGGGCATCCCTATGTGTCCCTAAAGCTGTAGCAAATTTGGTTCAAATCGGTTAAGCGGTTCACAAGTTAGCCCACCTGCACCCACCATCTTGAATCGGTGTGGATGACATCATCACAAACTATGGCGTTGAGGTGACCCTGCGTGCCACTCACTGCAGCTGTACCTAATTTGGTTTAAATTGGTTAGACAGTCCACCAATTAGCCAGCTTGCTCCTCAGATGTTCACACAGCCGCCATCTTGAATTGGAGTGGATGACATCATCACAAACTATGCTGTGGAGGTGTCCCTGTGCATCCCTACAACTCTTCCTGATTTGGTTCATATTGGTCCAGGCATTGCAAAGTTAATGGGGCGGACACACGGACTGACACACACACAGAAAGCCGGGTGATCTCATAAGCCTACTGGAAAGTAGGCTAACAAAAAGGAGACACCAGCAACAGTCACTGAAGGGCTTGGTTACTCCCATGCTAAGTTCAAGAGAGCAAGCACCTTAGGAGGTACCTTGATCCAGAGGTGCTCTTAACCCTGGACTTGGGGGCCGAAGTCCAGGGCATCCACCCCCCTTGAGGGCCACCAAATCCTCTCTAGTCTGTCTTGGGTGGTGTGGTCACCGTGCCTTGCCGTCAGCCCACACTGTGCTGGGGGGCCAAGTGTGATTGTGACCTGCACCGGTTGTTTTACAGACAGTGGGGAAAGAAATATGTGGGATGGGAATATCTTAAGTTGCATATTGAAATGTTTCTACTAATGCCTATTTGCATAAATATACCTGCTTTATATACTACATTCTTGTGAGTTCAGTTGCTGTTTGTGCCCTCAAGAACCCATGTGTTAAAAATTCTGCATGTGTCACAGTGTGTGTGTTTGTGCAGGAGGAGGATGCTTAACTTACAGTTGGCGGGGGGGTGGGGGGCTCTCCAAAGGCCTTTAGGTCTAGGCTCCAAAATTACCTAGGTGCACATAGGTGCCTTGATCCTTCCTATCCTCCTTTTGTGCATGTTCTGCCCCTCTTGTCCTCTCTGCCTCCTTCATCAGTCCTTCTCTTGCTCATCTCACTCAGGGCCAGTTCTAGTCCAAATGACGCCCCTGGAGAGCAGCATCCTTTGGCACCTCCCCTTCTCGCCCGCTATTTGTTGCATGCACAATTAATTTTGCTTGTCTGGGGCCTCACCTTCACTTCTGCTGCCTCTGTGCCTTCCCCCCATTGGGCACACACCCTTGCTAGTTCCTCCACTTGCCTCACTGAGCCAGGTGCTCCCCTGATTCCTTCTCGCAGAGCTGGCCTCACCTTTCAGGATGCTGCTGCAGCCTCAGCTTGCTTTTGTGGATTGGTGGCAGTGAGGATCAAGCTGATTTCTGTGTCAGGGGACAGGGCTGGTGTCAGCACCAGGAGTGGCACTGGCATCAGGGAGCAGAGCTAATGAGGCAGGGCAGGCAGATTGTGGTCTTCCATCTCAAGCAGTAAAAGGCAACAAACTGGCACTGTACACACTAGGTATGTGCAAACTGGACCAGTTCGAACCTCAGTTTGACTCAAACTGGGGGTGGTGGTGTCCGAGTGGTCCGGGTTTGAACTGGTCCGGGTTCAAACCAGACAGCCCCCCCCCCCAGACTGGCCCTGGTTCAATCTGGACCAGTTCAGACCAGTTTGGGGGTTTACTGGTAAAGGGGAATCTGTTGAGGATTCCCCATTACCAGCAAAGGGGCAGGGGGGCTTCCCTAGGGCTAGAGGATTCGGGGTACTTACAAGAAGAATCAGTGGCAGCAGCCATGGGGGGCAGCAGAGGGGTGGCGGTGGCTCCCCCACCCCTGCTGCCCTCCCCCTTCTCCGGCCCGGTTCAAACCTCTACGCATGTCAGAGAAGGCCCAAACTGGGCTGCCACCAGCCCGGGCTACTCTGGGGGAGGCTGGTGGGGCATGAGCGGGAGCCTCACCAGATTCCCCTTAACCAGTAGACCCCTGAACCAGTCTGAAAACCAATCCATTAACCAATCCGGACCTGTCTGGCAGCCAAACTGGACCAGGTCCAGTCCAGTTTGAATCTGGTTCAGATTTGAACCAAACCAGAAAAACCGGTTCTGTGCACACCCCTAGTACATACTCAGAGTCCAGTGCACTCCAAACCTCATGCCTCTGGCAGCTGTCTGAATTGCCTGCCTCTAAGACTGGCCCCATATTCTCTACCCCTTCTATCATCTACTTTGCTTCTGTCTTCCGTAATTCAGTTTCTTAGCTTCCACTCACTTTAGCTCTGTTCCTATCCATTCCATGTCAGTAGTTTCCCCTGCTTCCCTTCCGCTTCCCTCCTCCTTCCTTCAGCTTCCTTCCTCTTCCATATTATCTTTCCCTAGGCTTCTGCCTCTTTCCCTTATTCTTCCTTTAGATTCCTGCCACTCAATCCATTACCAGTTCTACCCCTCTTAATCTTTCCTCCCAAAGCCAGTTTCATAACCTTCAGCCTCCTGGCCTCTCCGCATTCTCCTACCAAAACATGCTACTCTTCCTTTACATATACCCCAGGCCTCTGAACACAAGATGCTGGGGACAAACAGGAGAAGGCCACCATCTTTTGTCCTGGTTCTGAGAACTCAGGGGCAAAAGACTGAGCTTAGGTAAAATTCAAAAGCATCGTTTTCTGAAGAGAAGAAGGCTTACGAGGTCACTATGCCTGTGTGTGTCCATGTGTGTATTCCCTCTATTTTTTTACATTTATAGTCTGATACAAACCCAATTCACACCACATGGGAGGAAGTCTTAGGGATCCTGACAGGATCTGAACCACTGTGTTGGTTAAAGATCGTGACCACGCAAAGTACAGGTATGATTCTTTTGTAACTCATGTGGAGACAGCTGGATACAAACCAAATTTACAACACATTGGAGGGGCCTAGGGGAACCTGACAACTTGGAGTATATCTAGGGAAAATAGCGCCTAGGGCAAGCAATGAAATTGCGCCCACTGTCCAAACATCTGACTCCCATCTTTCAGATAACTTTACCATAATATCAGCTCAAAAATACAAGTCAAGCTCGTTAATCTTTTAATATTTCAAAAACTATTTAGCAGTGGACATAGCCAGACCAATAAATACTGGAAAACTACAAATTTCAGTGTACTGGGGCTCATGAAATACCCAAATACTATGTGGAGGTGTACTTGGGAAACTAAACAGAAGTGCCTGTCTAATTCTCTACTATGCATTGTAGCATCACTATTACATAAGTTTTAAAAATAAATGGAGAATTTGACTTTTCCCAGAAACTCTGAAAATAATTAAAGGATATGCAGAGTAAACTGTGTCACTGCTTGGAATATATTCTAGTATTTCAGAAAGACAGTTAAAATGAGAGAAAGAGAGCAAGAAATTCCCAGTGGGCCTTAATAGTAAGGATTTCACACTGATTCAAAGACAAACTCACCATTAACAGCCATATTATTAAGACATCACATTTAACTCACTTATCACAAGAAGCAAAGTAAGAGCAAATGAATACAATCCTAGCTCATAAGCTTCAGCTCAGTATTCACAAACCCTGACTCTCTGTACATAGTGCCAATCTGAATATGTGTACAGTGACTTATATTATATTAATTTAAAAAACATATTTTTTTTTACCTGTAGCCCCTTTGGGATGCTTCCTAAAGGCCATGGGGGGGGGTCTGCAAAGGTTCCCCCTCCCCCCGCTGGCCTCTAAGGGCCTCGTAGGGACCATTTGAGCATGTACTGTGACCACTTTTTAAAATAATTTTTTTAAAATAAAAAGTCTTCTGAAAACCAAATGGCCACCGTGCATGCTCAAATGGCCTCTGCGAGGCCTGGCATAGCCTAGGTCCTCACAGACCCATTTGAGCATACGCAGTGGCCATTTTGTTTTTGGCAGCCATTTAAAAAAATTAATTTAAGAAATGGCGCTCCACTTCAAGTGGCACCCAGGGCACGTGCCCTGCATGCCCTACTTTAGATATGCCCCTGCTAACAAGAGGTGTGTGTGGGTCTTTTTGTTTTGTTTTGTTTTTTGTTTTGGCTGATCCACCATGTTAGTTCAAGATGGTGGACACTCAAAGAAGCTATTCACATGCTCCCTGCCAGGGCAGGGAAGGTGGTGTGGGGAAAGGCAGGTTTCTACCTACCTCCCCCACCCCCAGATGATCCCTGAAGGTCCTCAAGGGTGCACTGTTATGCGCCCACACAATCCATGCTGCTCTGAGCAGCATGGATCACTGGAGGCTGGAACGCATTGTCCTGGTCTTCAGGAATCCTGCAATGCACCATGTGATGAGTATGGTGCATTGCGGGATTCCCCCAGGAGCTGGGTGCTCCAGGTGCATGACTCTGTGTATGTCTGGGCTTGTGCCCTTTAACCCAGGTAAAAGTGCGGATACAAAACCCCAGGCTTGTGGGAAAGGCAGCACCGGGATCAGGCTCTATCCTGGCACTGTACATGAACAGCCCTACCCAAATAGAGCTTCCCTAATCTGGGTAGGGCTGCTCATGTGCATAGCTTTGAAGTATAGGCAACACCCATTTGTAACTCAGTGCTGATGATAGATACAACCAAAATTCATAGCACATGGGAGTCACCATGTTAAAGGAAGTGGAAACTATGCTCCATTCTTTCTATGAGAACTTTTTTTTTTCCAGAAGGTTATCAGACTACATGGACTTTGGTCTGAGGTAATCCTTAGATGAAACAAGTATAAAAGCCTATCTAAACTATATTGCCCTTTCAGTTCAGTTACAACAACCAAAAGCCAGCTAAAGTTTTTTAAAAGTCCTAAATTTTTCAGAATATTGCCTAGGCTCTGGTTTTTATGGATCTCCATGGAAAAGAAATCCTACAGTTGTGGAATAGTTTCTGAGAATGCTTTTTTATGCATTTTTGTGTACCAGTTTAGTGCACAGATGGTATCATCAAGAAGGCATTCTCAGCTGATCTTTGCAATTGTAATTGGATGTAGGGGAGGAGGCAGGCTCTTAAGTATGTTAGGCCAAGCTGTTGAGGACTTTATCGGTCAAACTAAATGTGGCAATTTGCCTTAAGATGCCTTTTTCCTCTTGTAGGGTAAAGCTGTAATCAAGTTTCTGGCATGAATATTTGCTTTATTCCTCATATGTTCTGGTAATTATTGGAAATATATAGCCAATGGCTGATGTCCTAAGTAACAATGTGCATGCATAAGGAGGGACTGTGGGTATGCAACTGGAGCCTGGGCACAGTTCTCCCGCCCCTCTACGCACATGTGGTTGTGCAAGCAGGCAAAATGTCCCAGCTCTGCCTGTGCTCTAGAATACAACTGTAACAGAGGAAACATGTTGCTGACCCATGTCAAGTTTCTTCTCTTAGCGATCGTTTCTGGAGTGTGGGCAGACAGGGGTGTAGCTATAATTGAGCGGATAGGTTCAAAGAACCCGGCCCCCAAGCTCCTGAGGCCCTCCAGCACAACCCTTCCCTATCTTCTTCATTATCTCCCTCACTCCTATGGGCCGGGCCGTCGGAGAGAGGGGAGAACATGGGCCCCCTCTCACCTAGTTATGCCCCTGTGGGCAGAGCTGAGAAATTTACCCACTTGTACAACAAGGTACACACAGAGGGACTGGGGGAATTGTGCAACAGGCCTTAGTTGGGTCCATGGAGTCTGTCCTTATGTACACAATTTGTTCTATTAGGATGTCAGTCACTATTCAGATCTCTTCCCACTTGGGGAAAGTGATGGGAAATAAATGAAAATTTATATTGACTGGGGTACATAAGAAGAAAGCTAAAACTAAAAGCACAAGCTGTCTTTTGGGTGACAAGGGACACACAACAATACATGAGCTGTACTTTGTTGTATTCAGGTATCTCTGGACTGGGGTTCTTCTGATTAAACTAATATACTGTATTTACCTTGTAGAGACTGAACTCAACTGACAGAAGATTTGAAAGCATGTGGGAATTGATTAAACCATTTAAGTGCTTTTGTAATTCTACCAATTCATTTTTATTGAATCCTCTGTGTTGTTTTTTACTTTCTACTGTTTTATGGATATGATAGAATATCTTAAAACATTTTTGAGAAAGAATAAACATTAAAAATATAATACAGGACTTCAACATGATATTACAGTCTCATATACAAACCCAATAATTCCTTCTAATTCCTCAGCTGGAATTTTATTAATCCATTCAGCAAAATATGTTTACCATATGAAGTGTTATTAGAGCATATTGGCATTTGAAAATAAAGTATTCTGTAGTATACTGAAGTTATATTACAAAAGTATACTAAGTGGCTCCCAAATTAGGTGACTGGACACAGAAGAGATGGATATGACCTTCTAAATGGAGTGGGGTGGGAAACAGATTAATGGGCTGTTGACTAAATGGGCACATATTCATTTTGGTGTTCCACAGTAGTTTAATAATTATTATTATGTTGCCCAAGAAATCCTTTATCCCCACTGTGGAGAAATACTAAATGAAATATTTAATTCTAACTGATCCTGGGCAGTAAGTCAAACTGTGGGCTCCAAATCCATTTATTTTCTTAATACCCATCAGAAGTTTGAGAAATCCTATGTCAAAAGGGAGTCATTGCATTAGTTGGCTTCCTGGTACTGGCACTCATGTACTGGTTGGTGGAGGAGGGGGTGAGCTTGGCCTTCCACCAGATTTAATTAAAGCTAGCAACTGGCTGCCTTCAGTAAAACATACATCCAAATTGACTCTAGACACACACCTTGGTGATGCATACAGTAAGTGGCTGGGCATGGGGGTTGCTTTGCACACGTCATTTTCCTAAATAGATACATCATTGTGATATTCATGATAGGCAGCAGGCTGGAAATATGTGTATACATGACAAAATAGATCTATCTATCTATCTATCTATCTATCTATCTATCTATATGACATATACTAGTGGTGTGGTGTATATGTTTTTGCATTGTTTTCATCTCACTTTATGTTTCATTTTTTGTATGAAATTTATTCATTTTGTTGTTCCTTTATTTATTAGTTTTATTATTAAATGTGTGCTAGTAATTACTTTATTATTTTAAACTCTGACAAAGTATTATCTGAAGAGTGGCGTATACAGTCACTAGGTAGGTAGGTAGATTCCTCCTATAGCCATATGTAAAAAAAAATGCTCAGTGGTCATCATTACTGCCTATATATCACAAAATCTAGATCGCTACCTTCAGCTTTCTTTCCATTTTTTATCAATAGTGTGTGGAAGATATTAATTGGGTTGTAATAAAACAGGCCTAGGCTTCACTGAAAGCAATCGGACAAGTTAGTATTGACTAATTTTCCCCCATTACTTTCAATGAGACTAAGTAATAACTAACTTTTAAAAAGTATAATCCGTTATTTATAGCAGGAGCAATTAAAAAAGAGAAAAATAATAAACAATTCTTACAACTTTAACATTCAGAAAAGCATACATTATTTCTGCAAGAAAATAAACTCCTAATAAGTAGATTATGCTCTAAAGGTCCAAACCAGGATTTCTTAATATAAACTGTGCTTGCAGAATTATCCAACTATCTAATTAATTATTTGTTCTCTGTGAATTTGCAGCCTAGTCTTCTTTCTTTGTGTTGGTATGTAGGAAGGAGCACGACAAAAAACAAGATGGAAGGAGGAGGGGAATGAGAGGGGACATTGCTCATTTGGACATGCAATAAATGAGAAATTAGGTCACAATGTCTGTTGCTGTGAGGCAATACAGTTGCCCTCAAACTACCCCAGAAAGGTGCCGCATTTGCTTTCTTGAGAGGAGGTGGTGTTGATGAGCAGTTTCATTCAGCCATTTTGGGCATCTAGGACAGCTATTTTTGTTTAGTTTAGTAGGATTAAAAATGGAGGCCAGAGAGAAAACTATGTATGCACAAAGAAGAACTCTAAGGGCCCTGTCAGCCGCAATGCAGAGACAAGTTGTATTTTAACCAAGTTTCTAAAAACAAGCAGAGATTTGCTCCACAGACGATCAGCAACAGCTTGGTTTGTTTTAGCCACCAGTAATTTGTTTGGTCCCCTCCCTTTCCCCAGTCCTCCTGACCACAATCCCAGAGTTCCAAGTCTGCCCAACTCCTGGAAATGCTTCACCCCATCACTCCCTCCCTTACCATTGGTTGCCAGCTTGGCATGGGCATAGAAAAGCTGCATGAGCCGCTTCTGCTCTTTTAACCTGTACTTGACTGCTCTCAGAAGTTCAGATGGGAGTGTTGACACTTTCACTTCTGAAACCTTTGATTTGCAGCAAGTTAGAGTGAAAGAAGGATACTGGCTAATGGCACCCCAACACACAAAGCAGCAGTGCCTTGCTTTCGGCTCCTGTAGTTACTGTGCCCTTCTCCCCATCCCCCAAAACTTCTGGTCAATGTCTGTGCCCAGCATGCCACAGTATAGAAGAGCTGCTGTTGCGGAAAGCATACGGTAACGATGTTAGTAGTTGCTAGGCAGGTTTCTCCCAAGTACATCCAGAGGAGAAACCATGGAGAGGCATTGGCCACCTAGAGTGATCACATTACTCGGCTGCTTCTCAGCCACTCTGCACTGGTGTCTCTGTGGCTGGCGGGAGAACAGGAGAGAGACCTGCCGAGGAGAGAAGAAGAGAGACCGAGGAGGAGGAAGTGCCGCCATTGCAAGTTGCTGAGGATGGCTGAGCATGCGGTGAAAAAGGGGCCCGCTGGCCTCCTCACAAGGAGGACGAGAGCTGGTGGGGAGAGGGAGGCTGGGGAGGTCAAGGAGAAGGCGGCACCGCTGCCACTGCAAATGTCTGAGCAGCCAACAAAAACAGGCTGTTGGGCTCCTGGTGAGGAGGACAAGAGCTGGCAGTGGGAAGGACACAGAGGAGGAGGAGGAGGAGGAGGTGTCATTGTGAGTGGCCAAGCAGGCCGTGAGAATGGGGCTGTTGGCCTCCTCGCAAGGAGGATGAGAGCTGCCAGCAGAGAGGGCAGCAAGGAAGACTGGCTGAAGGGATGGGAAGAGAACTGGCTGAGCCCTGAAATGGAGGGAGAGTAAAGTAGAACTAGGAGGGGCTGAAGGGGGAGAAGGGGCTGAAGTGGGGGAAGAGTCAGGGATAACTAATGGAGCAGACGCTCTGCACCCGGTCAGCTAGTGTGTGTGTGTGTGTGTGTGTGTGTGTGTGTGTGTGTATAAAATTTTGATTATTAATTACATTTCATCATTTGGGGTTATCATAGTAATTTTCCTTATTTAATTAAGGTTTATCCGTTTCAGTTGTTTGTAACATTTTGTAACTTCTTGCTGTAATAAATTAGTTGTTAACCTTGTCATATTGATACATGTTGAGTATTCCTAATCCGGACATCTGAAATCCGGAATGCTCCAAAATCCGGAAACCTCCATGGCATGCGCCCACAACATTATTGCACTGAAAATTTCTCGCAATTAGTTTTTATTACATTTACAGCTACCTGTAGTTATCGTAAATTCAATGCTTATTTGTTTTTATACTTTAAATAAAACCTAAAGAAAAATAAATTACAGTGTACTGTAGCCTTTCGTATTTAGACTTGGATCCCATGCCCAAGATATCTCATTACGGTATGTAAACATTCCAAAATCCGGAGAAGTCCGAAATCCAGAACACTTCTGGTCCCAAGCAGTTTGGATAAGGGATACTCAACTTGTATTTAGAAACATCAGTAAACTTCATGAAACTAATTGTATTGGTCTGATATTTCACTAAATAATGTGCTGCATGTTTGAGACACATTCAAACCTGGAGAGCTGGAAGATTATCAGAAATCCGAAGCACCCATGCAATAGTGGAGAAGATACCCAGTCCCTCAGCAAATAAAGCAGATGCTCATCTGCACAGGAAAAAAAGATATCTAGAGATCGAAGAAATGACTACAGACACAACAGGAGACTGGAACATGCCGTAGCCTGTAAGAACAATTAGATTATAATTCCAAGAGTGCAGTTTTAAGCATACTTATGAGATGAAAGCTTCACTGGAAAAGAAAAGGGCTGTAAGTATGATTTCTTAAGACTAAGTTCCATTGAAATAATTTAACTATTTCCAGTAAACTTGGTTAGCCATGAAGTGTATTAGCACACTCTGATGTTGATGAATCACACCAAATACTTTGATTATAAGGCAATCTGATTATAATACAATTGGTTAATATGATAAATACTATTTTATTTTATTTATTTTTATTTATTTAACACACTTCTATACCACCCAAAACTCACGTCTCCGGGCAGTTTACAACAAACAAACAAAAAAGCTAAAACATTAGTTAAAATAATTGACAACAAAAAAACTTAAAACAGTAGTTAAAATGAAATAAATGACATAGTAAAAGGTAAAACATTACAACAATTTAAAATTTTAAAACAACATTTTAAAACAATGCTAAAATTGTTTTAAAAATATTTAATTAAAAGACTGGGTGAATAGGTGTGTCTTTAAAGACTTTTAAAAAGTTGTCAGAGATGGGGAGGCTCTTATTTCAGCAGCAGAGAAGGCTCATCCCCAAGTAGCCACCAAATGAGCCGGTGGCAACTGAAGACGGACCTCTCCTGATGATCTCAATGGGCGGTGGGGTTCATAATGAAGAAGATGTTCTCTTAAATATCCAGGGCACAAGCTGTTCAGGGCTTTATAGGTTATAACCAGCACCTTGTATTTTGCCCAGAAACTTATCGGCAGCCAGTGTAGATAATTCAATACAGGAGTAATATGGTCTCTCCGAGATGACCCAGAGACCAACCTGGCTGCCGCATTCTGAACCAGCTGTAGTTTCTGGACTACACAGAAGGGCAGACCCACATAGAGCACATCATGGTAATCCAGTCCAGGCCTGTGCATGATCAGAAATATCAGATTGGATCTGATTAGATATTGGCAATCAGCTCTTTTGGCCCTTCTAAATATCGCTATCAGATTCCTGATCAGAAATCTGATAACTATAAAATAAATCCCCATAGAAGTCTATAGTGTAATTTTTAAAATGAGAAAGAAATGACTGACTGGGCAGAGAACTTTGAAATTAGGTGCACATGTAGTCCAGAATGGGCTACTTTCATTTCAGTTACATCTACCCATCCATTGATTTTTAATTAATGTAAGAAGTAAGCCATAAATTGTACTCACATCTAAGAATGTCAAGGGAAGTGATGCAACATCCGAGAATCTAGCACTTGCTTTTTAAAGTATGTAAAAATTAAATTAAAAATAGCCTAAACAAATAAATGCATGCGCAAGCAGGAAGGCAGATAGATGGCAGAAGATGGCTTCTCCCCCGCCCCTCGATCCATGATTGTGGGGGGGATGTGGACTCCATTTGGTATTTCCACCACCACTTTGTGCTTCAATATTTCCGTATTATTTCTGATATTTGACCCAATATCCCTGATACCATATTGGATAATTCTGCTCTGTTGTAGGCTTCCCTATCTCAGATTGAAATTATTTTTGACAGCTCCGATATCGGCCATTTCCAGTATTGGAAATATGATATTGCATAGACCTAATATATACATAGAAGAAAAGATCAAATTATAATAATATACTAGCCCTATTCTATGAGTGCCCAGAGGTCTGTACACTTGTAAATGTTTTAGTTTGAATGACTATACCTGCTTTAATGCTAAAAGTAAATCTGGGTTCAGGCCCTCATATTCATTGTACAGATAAGAAGTGTACTGCTGTACCTGTGTTCATTGTACAAGTGTTGAACTTATTAATGTCTCATTAGGGCTACTAATTTATTTATTTATGCATTTTTATACCAACCCTTCTGCAAATGACCCCAGTGAGGTGTACAAAATCTCAAAAATCCCAAAAAATAAAATCAATTTAAAACTATATATATATATATATTTAAAACCCTACAACCAAGAAACCAATCCATAACAGTAATAAAGCAAGATCCTCACATTCCTGGTGAAAAGCCTGGATAAATAGTCGTCTGTTTCTGGAATGCTGGTAGTGAGGTCATGATACGGATCTCCATTGGAAGTTCAACTGAAGCACATGAAATTAAAATATATTTGCTTGGTGGTTAGCTAGTCTGACTGATAGCCTGTTTCAGCATATCCTATACCATAAAATGGTTAGGTGTGCGGCCGTGCTGCCCGTGTCTTTTTGGGGCAGTTCTGAGCATGTGTGGAGCGCATGTGCAGAACTGCCGAAAAAGATACGGCCGCCCAGACACGGGCGGCCATGTTGTATCTGAGCAGGGAAAGGCGGCAGAGGCAGGAAGGACTGGTCCTGCTGGCGGCGGCCACCACCGCGCCGAGAAGACTGGCCCCGCTGGCGGTGGCCGAAAAGACTGGCCCCGCTGGCGGCGTCCAAGAAGCCTGGCCCCACTGGCAGCGGCGGCCGCCGAGAAGACTGGCCCCGCTGGCGGCGGCCGAGAGGACTAGCCCTGCTGGCGGCGGCCGAGAAGCCTGGCCCCGCTGGCGGCGGCCGAGAAGCCTGGCCCTGCTGGCGGCGGCCGACGCTGAGAACACTGGCCCCGCTGGCAGCCCAAGGTGAGGCCAAAAGCAGCAACCCCCCCCCCACTAGAGCCCGTTATTAAAACGGGCTTACAAATACTAGTACTTTATAATCATGAGTGTTCACAGTAGAGAATGGACAGCTATCTGAAAGCCACATCCCAGCTGGGATGGGTGGGCGGGGAGTCATCACCAAACATCCTAAAAGCGGCTTGATTCATTCCAACCCACAGTTAGTAAAACTGCTGAAGAAAGGTGAATATTAATTATTCTGCAATTTGCCATTTTATGCTCTGCTTTGTTTTATTTCTGCAATGTTGGTATCAAAAAGGCCTATCTTTTCTCTTTCCATTTCTTCCCACCAGGGTCAGTACTGCACCATAAATTCATTGCTGTAAAAAAGTTTCAGTGTTGCAACTCCCATGACAGCATGTGTGGCGTTCTGGGATGTCTGTGGAATAGCTGGCCCTAAAACGATTCTGTTTAATCAGGAGTGAAGCAAATGTCAGCGATTCAGTGTTCTAGATCAGCAGTTACCAGGATTGATACATCTTAATCGAGCAATTAGGTGGCTTTTTGTTGTCATCCTTCCGTGTTTCCCACATCGGAGAAGGGAACAGATTTGCTGCTTTGCTCCGATGACTGCCAGCAGCAGTGTTTGTTGTTAACAGAGACATTTACACCTAACCACCAGTTGGCAGGTGTTAACACTTTGTTACTTGCTATTCCCACATGCTGAGAATTGTGGGAAGGCTGCCAAGCTCTCCGTCTTGAGCAACACTTGAGTTTTACAACAGGAACAACAACATCAACAACAACAGAAAAGCAATTAGAAAAAATGAATACAAGCAATGGGAACAAAAGCGCCAAGCTTCTGGCCTAGTGCCTTTACCTGAAGGGAATATGAGGCTTTGTGAATTGTCTTGGCATTTTGTTCTTTTATGAGGGGATGAAGACCATTGGGATGGGAGGAAGCTGGCCATTCCATCATGGTGGATACAAAATGTGCTCACCATAAATGGCTGATGTGTGTACTCAGGGTGTAACATTCAGATATATTTGCAGTTTAGAGAAGGCACGTTGTTTACTAGTACAGCTTTCAAACTTGGGGAAATATTGGTAAAAGGAAACTTGAAAATATTTAATCAATTCTGGAGGATAGCTCTGAGATGTGGAAAATGGGGGTGGGGCCATATCTCTGTGACAGAGCATCTGCTTTGCATGCCGTATGTCCCAGGTTCAGTCCTTGGCATCTCCAGGTAGGGGTGGGAGAAATTACTGACACCTGTGTGTGTAAGCATAAATCACCTAGTCAAGCCTGATTAAAGTCAGAATCAAGGTGCCAGCCCAGGATTGATTGGCAGAGTCTGCTCTCAGCCAACCAATCCTGTATAAGCAGCCCTGACTGCTTGATTAGTTCCAATCCTCAGCACATACTGCCATGAAGCTTTCTCTGGTCCTCACTGGGAAAGTCCCTATATACTGTAACTAGTAAAACCATCATCTTTTCACCCAATGGTTCATCAGCCAACATTCTCCAGCTACAATAATGTATCTCCTGTGATTTCATCTCCATTTGAACCACCATCTTTCTGCAATCTCCTTACTCCATAAATGTGAGTTATTTGCATGATTTGGAAGTAATTAATTCATTAAAAACTAGTTGGGTCTCATCGTCTGTTCAAGTTGGCACTGATAGGATCTTTCTAAGATGCTCCTTACCTACTGAGCTTGATGGACTAATGGTCTGACTCAGTAGATGGCAGCTTCCTATGTTCCTGCGAAAATGCCATTTCATCTCATTTATGTCCATTCTTCCATCTGTGGACTTTGTCACTTCCAGGAGATTTCAGTCAGAGGAGGAGAAAAAACAGCAAGTTTGGTGGAGGGGAGGAGGAAGATGGAGGAGAGAGTGGGGAGCTGGTGTCAGCAAAAGGCAGACAGGTCAGTGAAGGTGGATGTCTGCTGACTACTACAGCAATCTCTGTTATCAGTCAGAGGCAAATTGCCAAAGAGGTCAGCAAAGGGGGAAAGGGCAGAAATCAGCACTGGGATTTTGGCCCAGAAGGTGGTGGTTTGTTGAGTAGCTGGCAGGGATGTACATCAAGGTGAAGGGCAGTCAGCATCAATGCTGGGCTCTACCGAGGGTAAGGTGTTGCAAGACACCTAAAGTAGTGACAGGCAACAAGCTACGTCTGGTCACTCCCACAGAAAGTGCCAGATCTAAAGAATAGTTGTTGAGCCCAACCCAATTATGAGCAATTGAACTTGGCACTTATGTCAGAACAACACCACACATCAGAAGTATTCTAATAACTCAACTATGTATTGCTAACGACTCACTGGAAATGCCATTGCTTTGATCCAAACAACGCAAACCAAGCATTACTTATGTGAGGACTGTTTCTGGTTACTGATCCATCTGGACTTAGGGGTATCTAGGCTCCTGAGGAGATCATTCAATCCAGACCATTTACATGGCCTTCTGCTACAAAACTGGAACTGGTCTTCCAGTTCTCTCAGATGCCCTTCTCATCCCATGGCTGCTTCTGATTAATCAATTCCTTAATACAGGGTAGTATTTTAGAATGCACTGGCTTGATTACAGACCAGTCCATCCCAGATTGTAGACTGGCCTGGAAAGGTAAGGAAAGATATTTAAGGAAACATATTAGTCTGTTTGTTTCTATATGCAAAGAAAGAACAAGAACATTAGACCCTGTATGCTATTTTGTATTTTGAATATTATTCCTAAGGGACCTTCTAACCATTAGAGAGGCTTTCCGGGTGTTTCTCTTAAGAAGACAATGCACAACACTTGAAAAGAAGTATACAGGATTGGATGCAAAAATTAGGGCAACTCTAAAATCTCACACCTTGTGTTGGCTGTGTGGACAAGCAGCAAGCAAAGCTGCTATGCAGCACAAATAGAAACATGTTAAAGAAAGGGGAGAGGAAGGGAGGAGTGGGGATGAATCTTGTAAAGACTGATCAAAATAAACTTGACTTGTCTGGAGATGATTTGTCTTGCACCATCCTAAAAGCTTTGCAGTCACTATGGAGTCAGCTATATTGGCCCACACTTATGCATATATGTTAATATACTTTCAGTCAATATATTGTAAAAAAATATATTCCACTTTTGTTAACCAAAAAATCAATAAGCAAATGACAAAGCAGGAGACAAGAATTCAAACCTCTGTAGAATTCAAATGAAAAACTAACAGCAGAACAATGGGTCAGGACTACCCCACCTTAGCACAAAAGCAGATTGTATCTGACAAATCCTGTCAGTCCTCACCAAAAGTCAGTCTAAATAGCCAGGTCTTAACAAGACTCTAGGATGAAAATAGAGGAGAAATCAGACAGGCTTTTGGGGTTTCATATGAAACAGTACTTTCCTTTTTGATTTCATATGGAGCGTGATTTTTTTGTTTCAAATGAAGTAGTGTTTCTTGATGCTGACATGATTATCGAAAGGACCTTCCCCACACGCTCACCTACAGCACCAGTCAGCTGAGCAGGACTGTGTACACAGGAAGGTACTTATCGGTGAAGATGAAGATATCCAAAGCCCATCATTTAAGGTAAGAACCAGTATCTTTTGAACTGAGCCTGGAAAGTCTGTGCATGTTCAGAAAATTTGGATTAGGATTCCACCCGCTTTTAATTTGACAATATCAGATTTGGATTATATGGGCTCTGGTGAGATCAGATATCACATCAAATATGGAATTTGAGTCTGAATTCCGACTTAAATTTGGATTTCCCCTCATAGTGGGCAATGGGGAGATGGGTGGGGGGAATAACCAAAAATCACCAGTTGGCCCTAGAGCCTTGAAACTTGCCACACATATGGAGAAGGAGATCAAAGCTGCCTGTAAGGAATTTGAAGAGAATAGGTCAATTCCCTGAGTTTTGAAATCTTTGTTTAAAAAAGGCTAGAAATGGTGAAATCTGGAAATTTTGTTTCCAGATGGTGAAAAATGGTGAAACCTTGGATCATCATTCCACCCCCATGTGGAGGAACAAGGACATTCCTTTGATTTTATATTTTTTCTTCTTCCCCATTGCAGGAACAGGCAGGCCTTTTAAAACGGAATAAAATGATTTCACTCCTTTTAATCCCTTAATGGCTACAAGGGAAAGTGAGAAATTCTTTCTAACCACTACAGAAACATTCAGAGTACTTTCACTTTTACTGACTGTGTGCTTCTGCAATGGGGAAGACATTGCAGCACATGTTCCTCCACATGGTAGGGATGTGCACAAAACCAGCAACTCCTGGTTTGAAGGTAGGGGGGATAACTTAAGGACTGGGGAGGGTGCTCTTACCCCCACCCCACCACATTTCCCTCACTGGTGCTGCCATTAAAATCAGTCCCATGGGGCGGCAGCGTCCCTCCTTGAAGCCCCTGTATGTCGTGGACTGGGAATGGCCAAAAGTGGCAGCGGGGGGGGGTAAGATCACCCTCCCCAGTGCTCAAAGTTATTCCCGACCTGCAAACCGGCTGAACCACCGGACTTTTGAATCGGTTTGGAGGTCCATAAAGGGACTCCGAACTGGTTTCTTGCACATCCGTACCACATAGGGGTCGAGTGATGGTGCTAGGAAGGGCTTCAGATCCAGAACATTTTGTAAAGTTCCAGGTTGAAACAAACCAGTTTTTGCCCCCTTTTCAATTTTTGTTCCCCCTGCAATAAAAGAGTTACCCATTGCCTGGAGTGCAGGGAAGAATCCTAAAAACAGGGACTTCATGTGTGCCAAATTTCATAACTGCATGTACCTCCTTTCAGGAGATATAAAAGAGGGAGCAAAGGGCATATGCTGCTAGCCCTTTTCATGAAGGCAAAGAGCAGATTCCTCCACATGCAAGTGGAATGATGATCCAAAGAGGGGTTCTTCAGTTTCAGAAGCTTTTATAAAAAATTTCTGGCCTGAAACAAGCCCTTGGCAACTCACCAACAATGCTGACTCCTGTTCCATTGGACCACTCTCAGATATCAGGCATCAGTATTTGGGACCAATTTACATTTATGGATGCTTTTCAAGGGCAGCCCATGTAAAGCATATTACAGTAATCCAGACTGGAGATTACTAAACCATGAGGCTCTACACATGAGCGGTGTGTAGAGCCTTGGAGGGTTCAGTGGAGAGAGCGAACTTAGTCCGCTCTCTCTGCAGACAATCAGTCATGAAGTCCTGGGCAGCCGGATTGGCCAACCACACGACTACCGGCTCCATCACAGAGCCAGTGGGGGCTCCTGGATGCCCTGTGGGGCATTCAGCGGGGGGGAGACACCTCTGAGGCCAGGAGCCTTGTTGCTGTCTTCTGGTCAGAGGTCTACTCGTGTGTCACTGCGCGCCCCGGCAACACACAATAAAAAAACAAGGTTAATGGAGCACTCCCTCTGTTAATCTCATTTAAGGGGAGGAGGAATTAGGCGGGCTAGCCACTGTGGAACCACCAGGCTTGCCCTCGAGCCTGGTAGTTCCGACTATCACTAGAAAGCAGGCTAGGCTCCTTTAGCCCGCTTTGTAGTGATCATGGGAATAGGCTCCATGAATGACCATGGCTATGTTAGTAGCATCATAGATGGCCAATTACCCAAACAGGGGCGTAACTACACTAGGGCAAGGAGAGACAGTTGTCTGGGGGCCCACTGCGTTGGGGGGGGGCAGAAGCAAGTTACATGACTGGCTCCCCCAGCCGCACACCTGCCCAGGCTTCCTTCAATTGTATTCATCCTCTGAAATTGATGTGAGTGTTAAGACCTGGAGCTACCAGAACAGCATGGCCTTCTCTAGTACCATTAAATGACTTGCATTGTCCACAATTTACATAACCTTAAAAAAAAATTAGGATGATGTTCTTTTGTGGCACATAGGAGGTGTGTGTGTGTGTGTGTATAACAATGCTTTTTGTTACCACTATTCATCCTCATTTAAGATTTCTCTACTTCATGAGCTGAGCTTCGAGGGGGTGGATTTTAAAATCTTGTCTCTGGGCCCACTCCAACCTTGCTATGCCCCATACCCAAACCAGGGCACTTTCTAGATCACATTCTACCACAGTGTCACTGCTAAGTGTGCTTCTGTTCTTCCTATGTTGTGACACCAAAGACCCTGCACTGACAGCAAGGTGTCATTACCATTTCTGATGCCTTATTTCAGACTTTATCTTTGAATTATTCATTAGGAAGGGGATTGAAAATAAAACGGCTAATATTATAATGCCCTTATACAAAACTATGGTGCGGCCACACCTGGAATACTGCGTACAATTCTGGTCACCACATCTAAAAAAGGACATTGTAGAACTGGAAAAGGTGCAGAAGAGGGCAACCAAGATGATCAGGGGCCTAGAGCACCTTCCTTATGAGGCAAGACTACAACACCTGGGGCTTTTTAGTTTAGAAAAAAGACGACTGCAGGGAGACATGATAGAGGTCTATAAAATCATGCATGGTGTGGAGAAAGTGGATAGAGATAAATTCTTCTCCCTCTCTCACAACACTGGAACCAGGGGTCACCCCATGAAACTGAAGGCTGGGAAATTTAGGACAGACTAGTGGAAGTACTTTTTCCTACAGCACATAATTAATCCATGGAATTCCTTGTCATGGGATGTGGTGATGGCCACCAGCTTGGATGGCTTTAAAAGGGGTTTAGATAGATTCATGGAGGACAGGTCTATCAATGACTACTAGCCTGATCGCTGTGGATTATCTCCAGCCTCAGAGGCACGATGCCTCTCAATACCAGTTGTAGGGGAGTAACAGCTGGAGAGAGGGATATCTCTTGCCTGTGGGCTCCCCAGAGGCATCTAGTTGGCCTCTGTGTGAAACAGGATGCTGGGCTAGATGGGCCTTGAGCCTGATCCAGCAGGGCTGTTCTTATGTTCTTATGGTCTTATTATAGTGCAGGCCTGCTCAACTTCGGCCCTCCTGCAGATGTTGGCCTACAATTCCCATAACTCCTGGCTATTGGCTGCTGTGGCTGAGAATTATGGGAGTTATAGTCCAAAAACAGCTGTGGGGCCTAAGTTGAGCAGGCCTGTTATAGTGCTACCACATTGCAAGTCCTTTGCAAAACAAGTTGTTTTAGTAAGAACTAATCAGCCTACTTCCCTTTCACTGTCTCTACAACTGGACTAAATTTGGTTCAAATCAAGAATCACAAGTTAGATCTCTTGTACCTCAAATGTTCATGCATCCGCTATCTTGGATCTGGGTGGATGACATTATTACAAACTATATCATTGAGGTGTCCCTGTGTGTCACTCACTACAACTGTATCCAACTTGGTTCAAATGGGTTAGACAGTCCTCAAATTAGTGCACTAGCACCTCAAAGGTTCACATGTCCACCCTCTTGGATCAAGGTGGATGACCTCATCACAAACTACACCATTGGGACATCTCTCTGTGTCCATACAGCTGTAGAAAATTTTGTTTCAATTGGTTAAGCAGTGCCCACTTGCACCTCAAATGTTTACGTGTCTGCCTCTTGGATCGGGGTGGATGGCATCATCACAAACTATGCTGTTGAGGTGTCCCTGTGTGTCACTCACTGCCACTGTCCGCAATTTGGTTTAAATCAGTTAGACAATCCACAAATTAGCCCGCATGCGCCTTGGATGTCCAAGTGGCTACCATCTTGAATTGGAGTGGATGACATCATCACACACCACGCCATTTGGGCATCCCTATTTGTCCCTACAGCTGTAGCAAATTTGGTTCAAATTGGTTAAGCAGTTCATGAGTTAGCCCACTTGCGCCTCAGAAGTTTACGCGTCTGCCATCTTGGATTGTGGTGGATGACATCATCACAAACTAATTGTGACATCATCACAAACTAATAAATTGAGGTGCCCCTATGTGTCCCTACAACGGTACCCAATTTGGTTCATATTCGTCCAGGTGTTGCAAAATTGATGCGGGGGGGGGCGGGCAAACGGACACACGGACACACGGACACACACACACACACACACACACAGAGCCAGGTGATCTCATAAGCCTACTGGAAAGTAGGCTAAAAATAACTGTATTTTCCCATTGTAGGAGGGCTGCCACATTGTTTATGCATTGCAATGTGGTGTTGAGTGGACAGTTCAATCTGCACAGACAATTTATCAATATAAAGCCCCTGTCCGCTTTAGAAATAATTTTTTCAAACATTTTTTTGCTGGGGTTGTGTTCTTCCGTGAACATGGCTGGCTGCTGTGGGTTGCGGTGGCTGCGGTGGGGTGCTGGCCATGCTGAGCTGCTCCCCCAAGCCTGCCGCCACTGCACCCACCCTTGCCACTGCCCCTGCAGCCACTCCTCCACGCTCCCCCTAGGAAAAAGCAGGCCCTGTGTGAGCTGCTGCAGGGAGTCTGCTCTGCTTGTGGAGCTGCCGGCCCTCTTCCCAAGCCTCACTGCCAGTGATGTGTTTGAGTAAACCAAAGTAACTCCATTTTACATAGAATACCAAAGCATCTCCAAGTTTGCTTAGAAAACCTAATTCTAACTTAAAGTAACCCCAGCCAAGCTCAGAGACATACGGCCAATGTCGTTATCTCTCTCCACTAAAATGTATCTAAAGAAACTTGGTTCTCACCGTTCTTTGCTGACAAGTTAATAAAACAGGATGTAACCAAATAAGGAATGATCACCAGATGAACAATGAATCATTCACATGCGTACTAGATACTTAGTCCACCATTTTACTGCCACGTATACTATGTCAGCATCATTCAGATTGTCTGTATAAATGTAAGATGCACCTATAACCAATTGGTATTCAATGTGGAGCGTGAGCCCCATTGTCTACCTGCTTCTGCAGAGCATTAAACCAAGCCTCTAATTGATTCCCACTGTGTCTGTTTGATTGGCTTAAGGCGGACCCAGGGACGAACTGAATTCACATCACCAGGGCGCCTCAAAGATGCACAAGTCTGGGACCTGAGGACAAGGTGAAAGGTGGGCTACCCCCCCCCTCCACGGGGTCCCTCTGACTACTTCAGTGGGGGTAGTGCAGGCCTGCTCAACTGGGGGTAGGCCTGCTCAGTGGGGGTAGTGCAGGCCGTGGAGCCATGGCTGCGGCCTGGCCGCCGAAGCCGGGCGGGGGGGAGGCGGCGGGGGAAGCTGGCCGAGGTGGCGGCGGAGCCGCCGCCAAGGCCTGGCACCGCCGCCGCAGCCGGGCGGCTGTGAGTCCTTGGGGCCATTGCCCGGGAGACCAGCTGGGAATGTGAGGCAGGGGCGGCCCAGACCGGACCAGCAGCGGCGCCCCCAGAGTCCGCCCGGCCGCCGCCGCCCGCTCTCCCGCCCTCCCAGCTGCCCAAATACTCCTTCTCCGCTCCCCCGCCCAATGATTAAGGGCCAAAATGGCCCAGAAGAATGCCTCCGCGACCGCCGCCACAGCCGCCAACCGCCCTCCCAGCTGGCCGAGACCGCCTTACCCGAAGCAGCCCGCGACAGTCGGGCGAAATAAAAGCCGTTTTTGCGAAGAAGAGAGGAGCTCCTGAACAGAGCTCCTCTCTGTGCTAAGCCTCTTCCTGAAGTGGTGCTTTGGGCGCAAAGGACGCCTATTGCGTCCTTTGCGTCCATAGCAGCAGTTTGGGCATTGGCTTAGCACAGAGAGGAGCTCTGTTCGGGAGCTCCTCTCTTCTTCGCAAAAACTGCTTTTAGATTGCCCGACTGTCGCGGGCTGCTTCGGGTTAGGAGGTCTCGCCCAGCTGGGAGGGCGTGGGGGGGGCCCAAGGCCAGAGGGAGTGGGGCAGGGGGGGGAAACTCTCCCCTACTAGCGCCCGTTATTACAACGGGCCTGAAAACACTAGTGTGTGTGTGTGTGTGTGTGTGTGTGTGTGTGTGTGTGTGTGTATATATATATATATATATATATATATATATATATATGTATAGTGCTTTCCAGCTATACAGAATTCTTCAGCAGATTCAGGGAAAGATATGTCTATATAATCAAGGGGTTAACTCGAATCTGAAACAAACTGAAAGCAGGTCAAAACAGGTCTTGATTGATTAGGGGCTTGATTCACTTCTGTTCCATCTCAGGGTGACAGAGCACATAAATAATATATTCATAATTCATTGCAAGCAAGCAGAATAGATTGAATTGGGTGCAAGGGCTACATATTCCAGAGACCCCTTGCTTACTTAAAGGTATAATTATTCAGGATAACGTCTCTGAGGCAACAGCTTCTGAAACAATCTAACCTAATGATGTAAACAAGCCGTTGGTGATTGTGAAGTTCTGCAACGAAGCTGGAGGGTGGGGGCATGGCTTCACTAAAGCCAGTGTGAGTCATATTTGCCAAGATCTGCATTTTATTGCCAGTTTATGGGAAATGTTGTACCGAAACCAATTTTTCCCCAAGTTGGTACAAATGAAGTGCCAGCATGGATCTGTGGACGGACATGCAATGACAGTGCCAGGAATCCTGCTGCCAGCAAGAGTAGATGCTGACTCTGAATCTTAAAATGATATAGACCCAGCGTGAACAGCGTGGAGCACTGTATTATCACCCTAGTCGTTCTTACATACTCCTCCAAGTGTCTAGATATGGTTCAATCAGAGGTAGGATATTGGGACTGGAGGGACCATGATTGATATTCACTGATGCATGGGGTACAGATACCTCTTGGATTTTATATATTTGTCTTGGTCCAGTACTACCACTACCAGCAGAAATGTATATATATTATTGAATTCTTATAAACAAACAAACAAAATTAGAAGACTTCAATACTAGTGATACACTTGAAGACCTCACACAAGACTTTACCATTTCTTATTTAAGTGATGGTATGGATTACCTAGAGGATGTTGCATGATTAGAGGGCAGCGATCTTAATTTGTTCAGTTGAGGACTTTTGTAGACTACATTTTAAGACAAACTCTCTCTCTCTATATATAGATATAGATATAGATATAGATTGTATGAATGAATCAATTTATTACAGATATATATAAATTTCACAATGCAGTGTACAAGCAAAGGAAACAAGAAGACATGAACTACAAAAAATTAAAGGAAAAATATAACAAGAATGGATGAAAACACTGATTAGCAGAATAAAGCCATAAACCCAGCATGCATCATCAGTAAAAAGCATGGCGGAATGATTAGGGGCTTGAATACAGGCCCAATAGAACTCCAGCACAGCATCCCTGCAGTGGCTTTTGCTAGTATCTATCTTGTGGGGTTTTTTTAGATTGAGAGCCCTTTGGGACAGGCATCCATCTTTATTTATTTATTTTTATTTCTCTGTGTAAACCACTTTGGGGACTTTTGTTGAAAAGATGGTATATAAATATTAGTAGTAGTAGTAGTTGTTGTTGTTGTTGTTTTCAGAATACAGGTGTTTTCATAGTTCACTTGAAATTATTTAGTCCAGGGACATGATGTATTTCCCTGCAGAGTGAGTTCCAGAATTGTGGCACCACTACCAAAAGGATCCTGCCTCTGGTACCTGAAGACCAAAAGCAAGTAAGTGGAACAGGCCCTGCGAGGCAAATCATAATGCACAGGGAGGTTCATATAGCACAGTCTTTAAGATAACTCAGTCCCAAGCCATATGGGCCTTCAGTTTAGTCTGAAAGTCACCAAGGCATGGATGATGGTATCTATGCCTCTGTCTCAGCAGTTAATGCAATTGGTGAATCAACTGAAGCTGGCAAGAGGCACTCCAGACCACCACCACCACCACCGGGGTATCTAGGAAGCTGCTTCCAGCAGTACTCGCAAATGACAAACCTTTCCTTTTAGGAAGAATGTGATCAGGATGTGCTTGGAATGCAATTTGGTGTCCAGATAGCAGCACAGTACCTTTAAGACCGAAGGCTTCCATGGCCCCTTTAACATGGAGGAGAGCACTCCATCCCTGCTGCTCCTCCACTCACTGCCACTTCCATTATTGTGGTGCTCCCCCCTGCTATGATCACATGTTGGCAGGGCATTTGCCAGCTGCCCCTGTGCAACACCAGCACTCGCATGGCCATCACACATGCGCAGAGGCCATGTGCAGGCTGGCATTGTTCCAGGGCAGCTGGGAGATGCCCCGCCGACACACAATCAGAGTGTGGGGCGATAACTGCAATAACAGAAGTGACAGTGAGTGGAGGAAGAGCAGGAATGGATCTGCCCTCCTCCATGTTAAGGGGGCTGTGGAAGCCCTCCATTTTAAAGGGATTGTGCTGCGATTCGGATGCTGAATCATGTTTCGAGCACATCGCTAGAATGTGATCTTGTCATGGACGGGCATTTCCCCAGCTAGCTAGTCCTCTGAGTCCACCAGCATCATCTGCTCTGTCTTGCTACTAGTTCTTTCCCTGTCTGAGTTTGTATATTTGGGGTGTCCCCCTTTTTTCTGTCAACTTACTAGTTGTCACTAGCTGATTCAATTTCACATTGCAAAATGTGCAAAGGAGAAAACCAAAAACAAAAGAACATCTTGTTTTTAGGGTAAAGGGGACTGTTGAACTGTTTGGTGACGAGATTCTCAGAAATCACCACAGTCTTATATGTCATTGAATCACAAGATATGACCCACTGGCTATTTCCTAGAGAGATGTATTTAACTGCTGAACCATTTCCCAAATGTTCTGAAGTTCACAGACCAGGAATCAGATATAATATCCATTCTGATAATATGTGTGTGGGGGGGTGGGGAGGCTTGTGATACAACTGCTGTTACACAGATAGTAAAGATTCTTTCCTTTAAAAAGAACTTTGCTGGAATGCAGATGACTCATGTACTATGTCATGGAACCGCCATGCCACCCCTTCCCATTTTATTATTGATTAATCAAATTAATACATTAATTATCTGAGTTTTCAAATACTCCTGGGTGCTAAAGGGTAATTTGTTTAAATATCTCAATGCTCATGCATCTTGACGTCAATATTTTTGTCTTGAAAACTTTAAAATTCCAATCTTATTTCATTAAAGTAAGTCATGCAGAAATGTCTCAGCTGTTCCCTTGTCATATGGAAGGGAAAATACACATTATGTTGATTTTTTTCCCTTTGTTTTGCCGAGGACAGGTCTCAAAAGACGAGATACATTAAGCAAAGAAATGTTAGCTGTTCAATCCATTGTTGTATTTTGTTTTCCTGACTCTTTTAAAGGCATCTCTCTATGGCACTTGAAAAACGAGCTAGAGAAAAATACTAGTTGTGGATTTCTGTTTATTTTTATATTACTATGCCTTCAACAATTGATTCACTGAATAAGACTGTGTTCTGAACAAATAGGTATCTGCTGTGATAAGGCAACATTCCAATTACTTTTAAAAAAATAAAAATAAAAGCAGCTCCAGTGGCAATTTTTTTAAAAAAATTACCCATGCCTTTACAAGTTTCCCTGACCATTTCTGCACTTTATTGTCATCCATTCCCTTAAAAGGTTTTCTATTATTTTCATTTTACAGAGTGAGCTTGCCTTCCTAGACCAAGGGAATATTAGGTATGCCTGTGTGAAGACTGGTGTATACCCTTTAAAACGTTTCTTCATGGCCATAAGGACAAGGAACTTGATTTAAAAAAATAGAAAAGGTTGGGATTTCTGGGAACTGAATTCTATGCTCTATACCATATGGATTTGTGCAACGTATGAATTGCACAATTCATACTGTTTTCTGGCTGCAATGGTGTTCCTGGAAGGACTTTGCAGCTATGATTCAGTCTCCCATATGATGATACCAGCACCTTTCCCTAGCTTTTAAACCACCAGATGCACTTGCTGAAAACCAAAGGGTTTTGACCCAGCAAGAACTTGGTATACTGTGGGGCTAAACCAAGTCAAAACAGTGTCACAGCTATTGGGTGATGCCCATGATATCACCATACAAGTTGCTTCAGTTCTGTTTTGTACCCTGACCCTTCCCGCATAATTTCAAAAACAACCCCTTCCTATTATCTTTCCTTATCCCCCCCACCCTTGGCAATTGTATTCTCATTCTCTCCAGTGGTGGAATGTGTCATGAACAGACAGATTAGATACATATAGCGCTAACCTTGGACCCTTCTGTTCTGTCCGTTTGAGGCTCTCCCTAGTGCAAAATCACCACAGGGAAAAATAAAACACCCCTCTATAAATGGACCTTCTTCTAGAAAGACCCCAGGACTTGATGACTATGGAGATGATCACCTGAGTTTTGCTGAAGAGTTTTGCTGTGAATATTTGAAATTGGATCCTTGCATAATTATGCTAATTAATTGGGCAATTATGTTACATACAAGATCGGGTTTGGAGATTTTATGGCCTCACCCCCTCATTACCACTGACTATTATTACTGAGCATTGCCTTACTGTAGCCCTCCTATGGTAGCTTATGAACGACTGCCAAATAAAACAAAAGACCACACACACAAACACACCCATTGGTATCCAGAAATTTCATGTGAGGAACAGAGAGTTCTGCTTAGCACATCTTCCCTTGACTTCAGATGTTTCCCTAAGCACTTAGCAACCTATGGGGACATCCTAACACACCTGCTCGTTAGTTATTTCCTGCTGTGCTACCCAACAAGTTTCTAAACAGTCACAAAATAAGATGATGTTAAGCAAGCTTCTTTAATTTCACAGTACCAGCCTCTTCAGGATCTCCATCTTGTCATCACTTCCAGCGAAACCTTGGCCTGTCACTCGGCAGTGTAGAGATGACAAGCTGAGATGCTTTCAGACCAGCACTAATTATTTTCTGCTCCTGAACCGGAACCACACCAAGGGTGCCTGTGTGCACAGCAGTGTTGCCCTTGCCCTAATTTAGACAGTTCTTCAGAGCCTTATGTAATATCTGTGTAATACTACCTAAAAAGCCTTCTATGGCTTGGGACCTGGTTACCTTAGAGACTGCATCTCCCTCGACAGACACCTCCATGAGAATTGAGATCAGCTGGACCAATCTTGTTAATCGCCCTGAAAATTCTCTGTGGAGGACCTTTGTATTTGCAAGTTCTAGCCAGACATCAGAATTTTTGAAAGGAAAGCAGAGTGTCTGGACTGAATAACTTCTCAGTTCTGCTGTGGTGTCTTTAAAAAAAAAGTAGGAGGAGGATACTGGTGAGATGTGGTCAGTTGCAGCTCTGCACAGAGCTCTTTGGCTGCACTGTACTGCACATGCTGGCTACAATCAGATGTACTTTTCAAACACAAGAAGCAGGTCTGCATTTTTCTGCTGTGGAGTGAGCTCTGCTTCCTCCTCTGCCTTTGTTCCTATAATGACACTTTGAACTGAGCAGCCAGTGTAGTATAGTATCTCATTAATACATGTGTGTCAATGGACTGTTTGTCTGACCCCAACCAACATACTGACTGCTGCATTCTGCATGAACTGAATTGTTTTCCAAGGCAGCCCAACACAGAGCATGTTGCAGCAGTCCTGCTGTTACATCCAGAAGGTTTTTCACACCCACCTTTTAGTTTGCATCTCCTCTGGAATGGAGGTGTGTGTTCACGTGGCCAAATATACCCAGAAGTCCCTGTGAGTTATCAGGGAGCACTTCACACACAAGAAGAGATCTGATCTTGTGGTAGCAAGCATGACTTGTCCCCTTAGCTAAGCAGGGTCTGCCCTGGTTGCATATGAAAGGGAGACTAGAAGTGTGAGCACTGTAAGTAATTCCCCTTAGGGAATGGAGGTGGAGCCGCTCAGGGAAGAGCACTGAGGTTCCAAGTTCCTTCCCTGGCATCTGCAATATAGGGCTGAGAGATTCCTGCCTGCAACCTTGGAGAAGCTGCTGCTTTGTAGACAATACTGAGTGAGATGGACCTATGGTCTGACTCAGTATATGGCAGCTTCCTGTGTTCTTACATTTGGGTTTTCCATCAGGCGTTAGAGTGTAGCCTGATTTATATCCAGGGTTAAAAACAAACAAACCCTTTTTGCATCTGTTTTTTGAGGCAACTTCATACTCACAGTAAAGCCTCACAGAAAACCCATGGTAAAGTCTGTTGTCTGGGAAAGCTCCAGAACTAAGTGACTGATGCTAGATCCGCCAAACCCAGACACCAGCTGAAGCCAGGTGGAGACACTCTGGGCCATAGTAATCTGTGCATCAAGGGAGAGTTCAGGATCCAGAAGCACCTCCAAGCTGCAGACCTGCTCTTTGCACCCCGAGGCCCCAATGAAGACAGGACACACTTGGCTGGAGTAACAAGGGCCACTTTATTAAAGTACAGGATGATTAAACTTGCAATGAGGTCCCAAACCAATCAGAATGCGTGTACTCCTCTGTCTGGTGGTCTATCCTAGTGAAGAGCATCCCCCACCAGGGCAATGGGCTGGGTCCTGATTCAGTCAGGCTCCATGTCCTGACCTCATCTCACCACAAGGCTTACCCCCGCTGAGGGGGCGGGCGGGCGGGTTGCACAGCACACACCAAACCCAGGCCGCACGGCTCTGAGCTGGTGGGCTGCGCAACGCCCCAAGTGGGGGGCCATTCCCAGCCTCCCAAGACTGAAGTGGGCAAACCTCTGTTTAGCCTCGCTTCTCCCACCCAGCTACCACTTCCTGTAGACCATGTTGCAAGTCCCGGAGGAACATTCATTCCCCCAGTTGGAGAGATGCACTCTGTCCCCCCTATACAGGGCTGCATCCTGCACCTGTATGTCAGGATGCCATACCCCGCCTAATGCGATGACCGCTCTCCCCAACTCCAAATTGACTTTCCTGCATGCCCTGTTGAAGCACGAGGGACCCCCCTGGCCTCTCCAACTCTTCCTTGGGAGCAGGTTTGACCATACCAACAGCATATCCGGCCAACATGCAGCTAGGCCCCTAAGATCCTCGATTGCTTGCAGAATCAGTGCTTTGCCCTGCAGCAGACCCAGGTCATTGCCCCCAAGGTGAATGACCAAAACGTGTGGTGCCCTCTTTGCGGCCATGTACTCATCTAGAAGAGGAAGGAACAGGTTCCACAGCATCCCTCGGCGACCCCTCCATTCCACCTCTGCTGTTCCTGCCAGGCCCAGCTGGGTGCCTGCGCTGATCTGCTGAGCCTGCCGACTGGCCCAGAGCACGTAACTGTGCCCATAGATGAGTATCCGCAAAGGGCAAGGGCGCCCTGAACAGTCTGCAAGATAAAGAAGGGTGTTATTTCTGCTAGCCCCCCCCCCTCTCACTGCTGTAGTGGGCGTATGGAGCGGCGACAGGCGGATGAACACCACCTCCGCAGCTCACAGATACGGCTCTCAGGCAGCCCCAGTGCAGCTGCTGAAAATGCCGCCCCAATCCAGAAGGAGTGGGTGCCATACTCTCTCGGGTCGAGGCCTGCTCTTCTGAAGGCTTCCTTCACCAGAGCCCAGAATTGGAATCGTGTCAGAGGGGTGGTGTCTACATGACGGAACAGCTGGCTTCCCCCTGCCCCACGTGCAGCCAAGTAAACTTTTATGGCCCGCACGGGGCAAAGGCCCTCGTCTGGCCCTTCCACCAGCATGATGGTGGCGCCCTTGCCCCTCTGGTCATTCTTAGTGCAGCAAAGGCACAGAAACACCCTGTCCCCCTCCAAACGTGCATCCTTGTACTGCAGTGTTGGAGCCGACACATCAAATCTTGAAGCAGTGACCAACTCGCTGATTTGCAGCGCACCGAAGAACGCCACCAGACAGGAGGCCCTAAGCAGCCGGACCTCTAATTCAGAAAAACAAATATCATTAAAATGTAAGAGCAGCACCTGCAGAGTCACTGGAGCCAGGGGAGCCCTTGGATCAGGTAGAGGGGATTGCTCCCGTGCCCATCCCTCAAGCATTCTGTGTACCCTGAAGTTGGCGGTGGAGTCAGTGAATCCCCCCAACTTCGCCTAGAACGCAAGGGCTCCGAGCCTGCCCCCTATGGACCCCAGCGCCAAGCCCCGCCCATGTAAGTGTATGTTATAGAACATTGCATGCTCCAGGCACAATACACCAGGCACATCACCCAGGGACTTCTACAGGTCCTCTAATTGATCACCTGCACTGTGTCCATGTTGTTGCCCCAGAAGTGAACAGCCTGATCTTTGAACTCCCTGCCCATATGTGCACTGCAACGACTATCGGGGGAAACTCCAGGAACGTCATGTCCCTTGTAACCCCCAATGTTTCCCACTCCGGGGGGCAACTTTCTGCACACCACCTGCCTCGGAAGAAAAGCCCAAAGCCATGGCCTCCTGCTGCATCAGACTGAACCTGAAGCTCAGCCTTCAACAAGAATTTTGAGTGCCAGAGGGAGATTCCGTTAAAGCCCCTCAGGAATTCTAACCACATTCTGGCATCCTCCCTAATGTCCTGGGAAACCCGCACCTGGTGATATGGGGCTCTGAGCCCCTTGGTGGCATCACAGAGCCTCCTAATGAAGGCACGGCTGGGAGGGATTACCCTGCACACAAAATTCAAGTGACCCACTATGACCTGTAATTATTTTAGGGTGACCTTCCTGGTGCCCAGCAGATCCCCCAGGCATTCTTCCAGGGCTAAGACCTTCTCTATTGGCAGCTGGCAGCACTGGGCTACCATATCTATTTCAGTTCCCAGGAAGGCAAGCCGAGTGGCTGGACCCTCCATTTTTTCTGGTGCCAAAGGCACACCCAGCTCCTGCGCCAGTTCCTGAAATGTGCTCATCAGGTATTCTCACGTTGGCAATGAGGCCTGTTCGGGGGAAAAGGTAGTCATCTGGAAGCGCACCACCAAGGACAGTCCCGCCCTGTCCCTAACCGCCCATTCCAAAAAGGAACTGAAACGTTCAAAGACAGAGCAGGAGATGGAGCACCCCATGGGTAGGGCCTTGTCCATGTAGTAATCGCCTAGAAAGGCGAAGCCCAGGAGATCAAAATTGTCCAGGTGAACCAGCAAGAGCCTGAAGGCCGACTTGATGTCACACTTCCCCATCAATGCCCCCCCCCTTCCCTGTGCCCGACCATCTCCATCGCTGCCTCAAATGTCGTGTACTTCACTGAGCACAGATGATGGGATATAGTGTTGTTTACTGATTCGCCCACAGGGAAGGAGAGGTGATGTATCAGGCAGTATTCACCTTTTGCTTTCTTAGGCACCACCCCCAGGGGGGAAACCCTTAGACTGAGTAAGGGCGGCACGGGAAAAGGGCCGAGTACCCGCTCCTCCCATACCTCCTTCTCAATTTTGGCCATGACGACTTGCTCCAAACCATTTACAGAATGCAAATTTCTTGCCCAAAAACACACCCTAGGACCCTGATACGGGATCCTGAAACCCTTCTTGAAACCCTCCCCCAAGTAAAACCTATCTTGCACTATCGGATACCGCTGCAACAATTGTAGCAGGGGGCCCAGATTAATGGGGCTGGGTCCCTTTTGCTGGAGTGGCAGTGTTATGCCCATCCTAGGATCCCTTTACCAGCATGGGGTTTCCCCCTCTGTCCTTTTGGCCGGTACGTGGCCAGTGGCCCCTTGAGCAGGCACTGACAGGTGGTGGCCTCCACAAAAGGCACAGGTGTGCCGGTAACAACACAGGTGGCGGGAGCACATTCCTGAAAATCCGAATTCCCAGCAAAGGGGGTGAAACTGACCCACTGCCACAGGCACCTGGCCCCTAGCGGGCGCAGCAGAAAATTTAACTATTAGGTGCCTGCTGTCTGAGTACTCGCCACCCACCGGCCGGTTAGGACCCATGATCCTTAACCAGAGTTGTTGGTAGTGACAATCCCATGGGAGTCCGGGGTCCAAGGCCATGTACCTTCTAAAGGCTTCATTGTAACACGCCCAAGCTGGCCCACTGAACTCGGAAAAGGCATAGTATATAATATCTAGCTACTTCACCAGGGATGCTCCCTGTGCTGGCTGCTTCTCCACTACCCCCATGTAACCATATACCCGACCGACCAGTTTGACCAGTTTCGGTTGACCGTTTTATACCTAAGCCTTTCTTTGTCTTTAGCTTCCACCCTTTTGTCATCCCTGGGTTCCATTTCCTGGAAAAGCTGCGAGAACATATCAGCATACCTATTCCTCCATATCTTCTCTTTTGTTGCCAAGAGCAAGTGGGCACCCAGTGGCATAGACACCTCCCCTTGGGGGTAATGCTCAGTCTTATGGTTGGTAGCTCCTGATCCGGAGCCTGCTGCCACCTGGCCTTGATCTGCGCTAGCCGCTAACTGACCCCCCCCCCCTTCTGTTCCAAAGGGGTAAACTGCTGCTGTTGTGTGGCCGGCTCTGGCTTATTATCCGCTGTCCCTGACTTCTTGTCCATGGCACCTGAAATGCTAGGTAGGGGTGTGCATTTTGGATTTTTCTTGTTTCGATTTGTATCTGAATCGAAACATCCCCATTTTGTTTTGTACCCAAATTTTCTGAATACGAATCAGCCCTGTTTTGTTTTGTAGCCAAATTTTCCGAATCCAAATCTGAATCAATTTGGATTTTTAAAAAGTGTCCCAGGGCAAAAAGAGTGTGTGGGGGGTGGTAGTGTCCAATGGGTGGAAGCTACCACCCAAATTTCAAAGGAATTAGGCAAAGGGCTGATTTTTTTTGTGAATTTTTTTTAAGTTTACACATCTTTAAGAATTTTCCCATAGGGAATAATGGGGATTCCAACAAATGTATCGCTTCAAATCAAGGGGAAAGGGATGACCCAGAGCAGAGTGTGGTGGGTGGTAGTGCCCAATGGGGGCAAGGAAACTTCCAGAATTATTTCAAAGGAATTGGGCAAAGGGCTGATCTTTTGTGATTTGTTGAAGTTTACGTGTCTTTAAGATTTCTCCCATAGGGAATAATGGAGATTTCAGCAGTCCCATAATTCCACTTGGGGGGCACTGGGGTTGCCCAGAGTGAGGGTTTGTGTAGTGCACATAGGGTGCCAACCACCCCCATACCCACAAGCCTGTGGGGTACTGGGTTTTGTTGTTTCTGAGGTGTTCATTGTAGATTCTCTGGTAGCATATGAGATTTTCAGTGAAAAACAAGAATCCACTCTCATATGCTACCAGAGAATCTACACTCAGAACACCACAGAAACAGCAGAACCCAACACCCCATGGGTTAGCAAACCTTCCCTTGGCCAATGTGGGGTCAGTAAAGAGTGGGAAGAAGCCAATGGGGAACAAGGAGGGAATTGTCAGCAGGTCAGCCCATGATTTAGGTCACCGATCAGAAGGCTGGAAGGGTGGGAAATTCAAAGAGATGTCAAACACAAAATGGAGACTGACTCAGAGATCACCACAAAATGGAGGTCCAAAACAACAAAACGTTTTGTAGCCGAAACAGGGATGTTTTGTTTTGTATACAAAACTTTTGGATGTGGAAAATTGGTGTTTTGTTTTGTTTACAAAACACCCGAAACAGGCTGTTTTGGGTACAAAACGTTTTGTATCCGATAGTCATGTGCACGGACCGGTTCGGAGGCCATTCTAAAGGCCTCCAGACCGGTCCGGGCACGGGGTGGTTTTGGTTCGGGTGGGGGGTTCTATTCAAAACAGGGGGGGCTCTACTCACCCCTTCCAGTAAAATCCCGTATTTCTTGAAGTAAGCGGGCGGCATACCTCCCTGCCGCCCGCTTCATTCCCCCTCCTCCGCGGCTGCTAGTGCTGCTAATCTATCTTCGCTTTGAATCAATACTCAATCGGGCGGCAGGGTATCTCCCAGTCCCTGCCGCCCGGCTCTTCAATGCCCCCCAACTTAGGTTGAATAACCCTGCCGCCCCAGGACCCCTGCCGCCCCTTCCCTTCCCTTCCCTTCCCATGCTCAGGGGGTCGGCAGGAGAACTCCCCCGCCGACCCCGTCCCCTTCCCCGGGCGGCTGCGCTCTAAAGTTAGAGTGGGCGGCGGGAGAGCTCCCAGCCGCCTGCTCGCTTCCCCGGCTGCGGCGCTGCAAATGGCTTCTTGGAAGCCTTTTGCGCAGGCGCACTTCCAAGAAGCCATTTGCAGCGCCGCAGCTGGGGAAGCGAGCGGGCGGCTGGGAGCTCTCCCGCCGCCCGCTCTAACTTTAGAGCGCAGCCGCCCGGGGAAGGGGACGGGGTCGGCGGGGGAGTTCTCCTGCCGACCCCGAGCATGGGAAGGGAAGGGAAGGGAAGGGAAGGGAAGGGAAGGGAAGGGGCGGCAGGGGTCCTGGGGCGGCAGGGTTATTCAACCTAAGTCGGGGGGCATTGAAGAGCCGGGTGGCAGGGACTGGGAGATACCCTGCCGCCCGATTGAGTATTGATTCAAAGCGAAGATAGATTAGCAGCACTAGCAGCCGCGGAGGAGGGGGAATGAAGCGGGCGGCAGGGAGGTATGCCGCCCGCTTACTTCAAGAAATACGGAGGCATTCTTGAGGGGGTAAGTAAAGCCCCCCCCCCGAACTTGTTTGGAATCCCCAACCCCAGTGCCGGACCGCAACTCCGCGGTTCCGTGCACAGCCCTAGTATCCGAAACATTTCGCACATCCCTAATGCTAGGGGCTGCATATCCTGGCCCTACAGGCCAGGCTGGCATTCCCCCCCAGACACTGGCCAGGTGCCCCGCCCAAAGGGGGTGATACCAACCCCAGTCAGACTCACCAAACGACCCAATGTCTGTGTTCCAAGTGTTCCTTTCGGAAGAGGCTTCAGGCCTCATCGCCTCCGAAGACCCGGTGACTTCTGCCTCATCACTCTCCAGCACGGCCAGCCTCGCCTCAATGGACTCTAAAAGTTGCAGCTGATGGTTTGGGAGGGTTTCCAGACCTTTTTGCGCATACCTTTTCAACTGATTTGGATCCCTCCCCCCCGGGGGGCCTTCCTCTTGGCCTCCAAAGCTTCTAAGCAGGACAGGATCCTTGCCATCGCCAACTGCCCCTCATCCTCCAACTTGGAGGAGGGATCTGGATCACTGGGCCGCAGTCGCTGCCTAGGGGCCCTCCCCTTGGGGTTAGGAGCAATGGGCCATGGTGGTCATTTGGGGGCAGGGGCCTTGTCCTTCTCCTTGCCAGGTCCCTTCCTTGATGGCATGGCTCACCTTTTAAGGTAACAACTGCCCCAAACGCCCTGGCTTGTAAGGTAACTAAGCCCCAAATGGCTGTAATGCAATATGCCCAAATCTCCATATGGCGTATTCTTCCCATTTCAAACTGGTTTCCGGGTGGGCTACGGGGTGGAGACTGCCTTGGTCGGCCTGATGGATGATCTCCAATTGGGAATTGACAGAGGAAGTGTGACTTTGTTGGTCCTTTTGGATCTCTCAGCAGCTTTCGATACTATCGACCATAGTATCCTTCTGGAACGTCTGAGAGTGTTGGGGGTGGGAGGCACTATTTTACAGTGGTTCCGCTTCTACCTCTTGGAAGATTCCAGATGGTGTCAATTGGAAACTGTTGCTCTTTGCAATCTGAGCATAAGTATGGCGTCCCTCAAGGCTCCGTACTTTCTCCAATGCTTTTTAACATCTACATGAAACAGCTGGGAGAGATAATCAGGGGATTTGGAGCCGGATGTTACCAGTACACTGATGACACCCAGATCTACTTCTCCATGCCAGCTTCTTCAGGAGTTGGCATATCTTTTCTAAATGCCTGCCTGGAAGCAGTAATGGGCTGGATGAGGGCGAATAAACTGAAGCTGAATCCAGATAAGACAGAGGTACTTATTGTGCGGGGTTAGAACTCCAGAGATGATCTTGATCTACCTGTTCTAGATGGGGTCACACTTCCCCAAAAGGAACAGGTTTGCAGTCTGGGAGAACTTCTGGATCCACATCTCTCCTTGATTTCTCAGTTTGAGGCAGTGGCCAGAGGTGCTTTCTATCGGCTTTGGCTGATACACCAGCTGCACCCGTTTCTCGAGATCAATGACCTCAAAACAGTGGTACATTTGTTGGTAACCTGCAGACTTGACCTTTGTAATGCACTCTATGTGGGGCTGGCTTTGTACGTAGTCTGGAAACTCCCGTTGGTTCAGAATGCGGCAGACAGGTTGGTCTCTGGGTCTTCTTGGAGATACCACATTACTCCTCTACTGATGGAGCTTCACTGGCTGCCAACAGGTTTCCGGACAAAATACAAAGTGCTAGTTATAACTTATAAAGCCCTAAATGGCTTAGGCCCTGGCTATTTAAGAGAGTGTCTTCTTCACTATGAGCCACACAGCTCATTGAGGTCATCAGAAGAGGTCTGTCTCCAGCTACCACCAACCCATTTGGTGGCTACACAGAGACGGGTCTTCCCGGTTGCTGCCCCAAGATTGTGGAATGCGCTCCCTGCTGAGATACAATCATCCCCATCTCTGGCAATTTTTTAAAAAACACCTGAAAACCCATTTTTTCACCCAAGCTTTCCCAGCTTTTAAAAACTGTCTGTTTTTAATTTTATGGCCATTTTAAAATTGTTGTATTGTTTTAACTTTTATATGTGTTTTAATTGTTTTTATGTTAACCGCCCAGAGACAAAAGTTTGGGCGGTATAGAAGTTTAATAAATAAATAAAATAAATAATACAATGGTCAGACTTTCACTGCTGAATTGTAAGCCAATGATGAGACTTTACTGCTACCAGGGCAGACCCAGCTTAACTCTCAATCAATAAATCCCAATCAACAAATCCCCCCAATGCCCTCAATCATTAAGCATTGCTTACAAATAAGAAATTAACAAATAAGAAATAAAGTGTGGTTAGCTCCCCACCACTTTTCAGAATTAAGGCTTGATCAATCAATAAATCCCTTCAGTGCTCTCAAACGTTAATAACAAATAACAGAAAAACAGCTTGGATATCACCCAGGCCAAGAGGTGGTCGCTCCGTCAGGCCCAGAGGCCCTCTGTGGTCGCTCTCTCGCTGCTGGTCTCCTTAAGATGGAGGGGGGTGATGGCTCCACCAGCTATGGAGATCCCTGTTTGTTTCTTTCGCTTTGCCTGTCCCTGCTCGCAATCGGCCTTCTACTGCTGGCCTGTCCCCGCTCGTGATTGGCCTTTTGTTGCCGATCACGTCTCCCCCCACTACCACCGACCAGGAGGAAGCGTGTGGTCACGATTGGCCTGCCCACGTGGCTGATCGCCTCTCCTTCTCCCTGCCAGCCAGCACCAAATGCCCCCCCCGACGGTCTGCCAGGAAGGATGAAGGGAAGCTCCTCGTCAGCCCACCGGCCTCCCTACCCGCTGCAGCTCGCACATGGCGAGCAAAGAGCCAAGAGGAGTGCAGAGCCAAGAGGAGTGCTCCTTCTCCTTGCCCGGCAGCTGAACGACTGACTTCAATGGAGGCTGCCGGGTTGCTTGTGCTCCACCCCCTCTACTCATTGGCCAGTCCCTGGCATGGTGGCACAACCCCGCCCCACTGCGCTGTTGCAGAGATGAGGAGCGGCATTTACTAAGTGTGACGCCATCCAAGAAAGGCTGAACACCTCCAGCCAGAAGGATCCCCAGCCAGCAGAACCTCTGTCTTGCAGGGCCAGATTAAGCTAGTGCAGGGCCTGTAGCATATGTTATAAAGGGGCCCTAATTTTTAAAATGCACATAAATATTAAAACATAATTTACTTGCATAGTAAAGTAATTCACTGAGTCATGAATGAATGAATAAAACAAATGAAAACAAATATTCTTATTCAAATTCATCCCCAAAGTAAATCTTGCTCTGATATTAACAGCAGATGGTTTTTCCTTGTATCGGCTTTTTAAAAAGCTACTATTTTAATGTGCAAACAGTAGATAAGGCTATTAGCACCTTTCAGGGTACCGGGGGCGGGGCAGTGGGACATGGGCATCACCATCTCATCCAGCATCGTAAGGAAAGCGACCGTGACAAGAAATTTCCAAGAGTCAGGGGTGGATCCAGCAGGAAATTACAGGAGGTGCAACAATAATCCCTCCCCAGTAAAAGATCCCCCCCCACACATATAAACATATTGGGGCTTGGATTTTATCTCTCTCTTACAAATGCACTATGCCAGGGGGTGTCAAACTCAAATCTGGTGGCGGGCCAGATCAGATTCTGATGCTCCTCTTGGGAGCCACACATAGCCTTGCACCCACCTCACACCACCTTCTGTTCTGTCTTCCTCCTCCTCTCTGCTCTTTTTCTCATTCCTTTTCTTACACACACACACACACACACACACACACACACACACACACACACACCCTTGCCCTGCCACTTAAATTAGCTGAATTCACTGCTTTTTACACTATAATACACTCAGGGAAAGATTGGTTTAATTGAGGGGGGGTATTTTTAGAAGAAATTCTGAACATTATTATTATTATTTATTATTATTATTACATTTATATCTTGCTCTTCCTCCAAGGAGCCTAGAGCGGTGTACTACATACTTAAGTTTCAATAACCCTGTGAAGTAGGTTAGGCTGAAAGAGAAGTTACTGGCCCAGAGTCACCCAGCTATTATTATGGCTGAATGGGGATTTGAACTTGGGTCTCCCCGGTTCTGGTCCAGCACTCTAACCACTAGATTTTGCATGGATAATCCTGCCACTCTTCCCTCTTCTCTCCCTTACAGAGGTGTTCTGATTTGCAAAGTCTTTTTTTTTGAAGCAAGTATACAAAAATAGACTTTTGGTCGGGGAGCATGTTACAAAGCAAAACAAAACAGCAATGATTCAAAGGGGAAACATGTTGAGAGAGAACCATTTTCTCATATATTGCTATTTAAGCTATTTTGAGAACTCTGTTGCTAAAAAAGCAGCATATAAATATTTTTTATAAGGGGGGTAGTGGGGAGAAAGAAACACAGAGAGACCAGATTAGAGCTATAAACAGCCATTTTGTCAAAGCATTCCTCCCCCCGCCAATTATTTTTTAAAGCTTTTAATACATCTGTACTGACTAATTTCCTCACAAGAAGGTGGGATGTGGAAGGCTTTTCTGACAAACTTGTACTAGAACAATTTTGGCATACTTTGAAAATGCTTTAGAAGAAGAAGAAGCTTAAAACTCTCTCTCTCTCTCTCTCTCTCACACACACACACGGTGGGACCTCTCACATGTACACACACGGTTCATGGGGGTGTGAGGGGGAGAGAGAGAAACACTTGACCAAGGGCAACAAATCACATACAAACAGAACAAACAGCAAAGGGCTGGTTTATACAAAATGTTTGACCTTCCTTCTTCAAGCGAGACCACCAGCAGCATCCTTGGCTCTGCAGAGTTACATACCAATTCCAAGTCGGGGAGGAGCACAAGACTCCAGCAGAACCAATAAGGCTGGGAGAGGGCAGGACAGAATGAATGAAGCTGCGAGGGCTGGGTAACCGGTGAGCACTAAGACCGCAACAGCTCTTTTCCTGCCTAGGGTAGATTGCCGAAGCAGAGAGGAGGAGAGATCTCCAGACACAAGAGGAGATTATAGGTAGGAGAAAAGCTTGCAATGCAAACATTTAGTGTGGGGCCCTTGAAAGTGTGGGGCCTGTAGCAAATGCTACCTTCACTAATGGGTTAATCTGGCATAGTCGTCTTGCCTGGATTAAGCTTCAGCTTGTTCATCCTCATTCAGACCAAACCTGCCTGCAATCTGATTTTGGATTTTTACTGACTTCCTAAGATAAGAAGATGGAAATGAGAGGTAGAGCTGTGTGACAGCTGCACAGTGGTGTCATTCCAGCTCAAACCTCAGGACAACCTCTCCCAATAGTTTTGTCTGGTTCATTGGTTCTGGAGCTTACTTCTCTTGTACCCCCCATTGCGCCTTTAGCTGTCTCAAGGAGCTGTTTTAAAAACAAATCACAGAATACCCATGATGGAACTATCCCCCTTAAATTAAAATACAAAATAAAACAAAACACCTTCATTTTTAACATCTTTGGTTACATAGTCATTTGACTCAGGGTACAAAGTCAATTACTCAGGGTACATATGACACCTTTATAGATTTGCCACTGATCTTTAGCATGTTTGTGCCCCAGATTTACAGAAAAAATAACCTTGGGCTGTAAAACCATCAATCTACTTCTTAACACTGAATTCTCCTCTAAGTTTCTGCAAGTTGAATTAAAAGTTTTTATTGTCATGGTACACTGATTCATCTTTATTGGAGGCCCTCTGAGCATTGTTTTTGAATGTGGCTAATAGGTGTTCCAGGTTTCAAGATATATTTTCAAATTCTGCAGATTGACTTTAATGTTTGTGCCATTAAAAGGCACTGAGGCTGTTCTCACGAGTAGCCAAAACCAGGCTAGGGCAGCTAAGCTCGGGCTTGGCTGCCCATGGTAGCTACCAGGAGCCACCAGGAGCTGCCTGTAGGAACCGAGCGGGCACCATTTGGCTCCTGGTGGCACCTCAGCAGCAAACCTGGCTAAGAAGCCAGGCTGCAACGAAGTTTAGGGAGCAAATGCTTAACCCCATTTAATTGACCATGTGTCAGCACTGGCTGCTTCCAGATGGCGTTGAAACACTGATGGTCACCTGTCCATAGTTGGGGGATCCCCAGAATGCACCGCACACTCATGCCATGCAGTGTGGGATTTCCAGGGGCCAGGATTATGCATCCCAACCCCCACATCTCCTTGCTGCCGTCTGGGCCCACAACTCACATGCCCAGCAACTCCACATGGAATATTTACGGGGAAGATGAGTTTCTGCTACCTTCCCCACCTCCCACCCTCCAGACCTCTCTCTCGGTCGTGAGAAAGGGCTCACTGATTAGCTTTGAATTCAGTGACCATAACTTTTTGTAGTGGGTTTTCACATTATCCAGTAAAGTGGCGAGACTCCCTCATCCTTCGGTATAATATCAGTGATATATGCAGAAGGTTCAGGAAGGAACATCTGATTCCAATGAAGAAAATTTGTTAGTTGGCACACCAAATGCATCTTTCTCCTTTGACTCAGCAGCTCCAAGATACAGAAAATTATTGATCCTAGATTGCTTGGGCTTCTTAGGAGCCAAATTGAGGGAGAATCAGAACTATTTCAATTTCTTTTCTGACCCCCGCCCCTTACTCCTAGATTTAAGATTTGCATACAGACATTCCTATTAAACTCCAACCCTTATTTTCAGGATCAAGATCTGACCAGCTTAAGTCATGGCTCAAAGTGGTTTTCTCTGTCTCAACCAACTGTAGAGAAGAAAAATCTTTAAGAGGTCTAATGAAAATATTCTTTGCAGCTCCACTAATTCTGCCACCAAATCCTCAACCAGCAGTTGAAGGCTTGGGGGTTTCAAAGCTCCAAATGCCTCCAAGTGTGTCACTTGGAGACACATTTGGCATGATGCCAAGCTGTGCCTCAGGCAACTTCACCCCTTTATACCTGGCAGCTGTTTTCCTCCTCCTCTGATTCTGTTGCTCTGATATTTTCAGAAGCCAGAGAGGGAAGGGAGAGGAAGGAAATGTGGAAATGCAGCCCATGGAGCCAAGGCCTCTGGAACAACCTCCTATGTTCACCTGGCAGGTGTTCTGCTAGCTTGTGTAGCAACAGTCCACCAGTCAATCTGGACTCTCCCTGACTAAACTTCTGGGGTCAGGAAATGACATCGGGCAACACGATGAGGAAAATTACTCAAAGTAGTCCATTGAAATTAAAAGGACATATAAGGTGTCCCCTAACATTCCTTTTCATTTCAATGGGACTACTTTGAGTAATTTTCTTCATCATGTCTCCATTTTGGCTTAGGGGACTCTTGAGCAGCTTAACTGGAGAAAATCTGGCTCCCTAGGAGCTGGACACCACTGCTTTAGGAAATGGCAGATTTGGCAAAGTCCAACCTAACATTTCGATACCTGAGGCAGAAAATCCAAATTGTATCCTCCTTCCCATTAATTAATGCTATATGTGTGTGTAGATCCCATTTCTTTCAAGAGGGAATTTCATAGTGGATAGTGCCCTGTGGATCAGAGCTACCACTCTGTTGATCTTAATGGCTCCCAAAATCTGCAGGCTGACATTAAATTGTAGGGATGTGTATGAATAACTTCGGCACCAGCGGGGGTAGTACTTTAATGCGCATGACAGGCGCACACGCGCTCGCTACTTCTGGCCACTTCTGACCAATGAGGGAAACGGGGTGGCAGGGAGGAATGCTGCTGCCTCGAAGGGCTTAAAGATAACAGAGCGCCGGCAGGGGAAATGCGGCGGAAGGGGTAAGTACACTCTCCCCCACCCTTAAAGTACTACCCCCACCGGCGCAAAAAACCACCACCACCCCAGCGCTGAAATGTTTCGGAGGCCTTTATAATGGCCTCCAAAACGTTTCGGGCACATGCCTATTAAACTGTTGTCCTACTCTGCCTCCAATTTGCTCAGGACATCTTATATGGTTTCCCTCTCACAATAACCCTATGAGGTAGGTTCAGCTGAATGACCCAAGGTCACCCGATGAGCTTCATGACTGAGTGGGGATTTGAACCCCAGGCTCCCGGCTAGAAGTCTGACACTCCATTCACTACAACATACTTTCCTACCTTGCCTTATGTTAAGGCCACTTTTGCATTTGACAGCCATGTAAGTGCTTCTGCTTTGACAATTGGAAACAATTCTGCATTGCCAACCTGAAGAGTTCCATGATCATATGTTGGCATGTCCCCCAGAGCCCTCTTGATCTTATGTAGTCATAGATGTTCAGAAACTAGAAGTTTCTATGGCATTTGCCTGGCACTTCTTATCACTTCCCACCATCTTCCGCACTATGCCAGTTCTTTCCATATTTGCTCTTGTCTCCTACTTGGTGTCTACTTGACTAACGTTTTCCCTCTCTGTTCCCATGGCTACTGTGGTGAGTGTCAGTTGGCTGGGGAAGTGGAAAGGATTAATTTCCCTTGGTTTAACTAGGCCTCTGCTTAGCCATCAGCCCCAATTTAGTGCATGGGAGAATTGCCTATTTAGCCTTCGTCAACAAGAAGTGAGTTGGCTATATAGCCTTCTCATAGCAAAATTCGGCATTTATGTGGTAAACTCTGCATGGCTAATTTGTCAAACTTTACTAGTTTCCACAGTAGTGTCAGAAGGATTTCATCACAAGCCAAAAAGAGAAGACCTGAACAAACTGCTTTTACTAGCTGGCCTTACCTCAGAAATTTGTATAGGGCTCTTTGGGTAAACCTTGAAAATGACACCGCTTCAACAAAAGTTTGGCAAACACACTTCAGTGATGTGAGGCTGCTGGTACAGTGAATTGGTTAGCACATTATATCTGAGTGGCAAGACAGGAGGGGAGAAATTGTTAAAGAAGCTTTGTGTTTCATTACTTTGTTTTTCCCCATCCTGCATGCCAAGAACACTTAGCAAATTCATGGCTGTGTATGTTTAAGAAAAGAGAGAGGGGGAGGGAAGGAGAGAGAGAGAGAGAAAAAACCAAGGGAATCCATTAGAAATTGCTTCTGCTACCTCATTAATCTTTTACAGCAAATAATATATGCAAAACATAGGCTTGAAGAGAGTCTCAAAAGAATAACATTTTTCTAAGGTTATAAAACAAATTAAAGAAATAAATTAAGTCACCAGAGCAGTGGAGACAAGCATTAAAACCTCCAGGCTTCTTGTGTTTTGCTGTTCTAAAAATAAGTTGGGGGGGTGGGGAGAGAAAAGACTCCATTGAAAGATAATATTTGTTTTAAATGGTTGTGTTTTATTTTGTTTTGCATTGCATTTCACAACTGCCTGCCTCTTCTATGCCCCACAGTTGGCTGCCTGTACGAAGAGGGGGGAACGAAGTAATTTAACCTACAGGTGACCTGTCGTGGATGCAGGGTCGTAGCCAAGTTGGAATGGACCCTTGGGCAGAAAGTAACGATGTTTCCCCTTTCTTCTTCAGAGAAGTGCAAAGGGGAGAGCAAAGAGCAAGCTGTCATTGAGCCAGGTGGCTCCCTCCCCCTGGGGCCCAGGGACAGTTGTCCCCCATTGTTCCCATTGTAGCTACACCCTTACATAGATGTGCATGTAAAAATAATAATCATTATTAGGGCTATAATTCAATTAAAAAATCATAGTCAATAAATCTGCATGTATTTGCATATGAATAAAGTAACAGTTCATTTATTTTATTTGACATTTTTGTAAACTGCCCAAAACACAAGTCTCTGGGCAGTTTACAAAACAATAAAAACAAGCAAAAAGGTTAAAACATTACAACAATTAAAATTTTAAAACATTAAAACTAATAAAAATCATCAAACTATTAAAACAGTATCTAATTAAAAGGCTGAGTGAACAAATGTGTCTTGACTGCCTTTTAAAAAGTTGTTAGAGATGGGGAGGCTCTTATTTCATCAGGGAGCGCATTCCAAAGCCTCAGGGCAGCAATGGAGAAGGTTCGTCCCTGAGTAGCCACCAGATGAGCCGGTCCTGAAAAAATAGTTTCTTTTGCTTTTAGATTATGCATGTAATTATATGTGCCACAGTAGGCACAATCTCAGGAGAGGTATTATCTCCTGTGTGTGAGAAAAAGAGGAATATCTCTTCTAAGGACTGCTATCCATGGATATGTAAGATAGTTTATATTAAGAAGAATTAGAAGTATCTAAAAATTCTGCTGTCCAGTTAATCCAGAGCACCTTTTAAATCCAAATATTTTTAAATTTACTAGCCTAATCAATTAATTGACAAGCAGAGGCGTAACTAGGGAAAACGGCGCCCGGGGCAAGCACTGAAATTGCGCCCCCCGCCCCCGCCACCCCCCCAGCATACATCTGACTGACACACATGTTTCAGAAAACTTTTATTTTAAAAATTTAAAAAATTACAAAAATTACCAAAAATTTTAAAATGCGATAAATAACCAAAAATGCGATAAATAACCAAAAATGCGAACTCTCCCTCCAAGTAGCCTAGAGTGGTGCACTACATACTTAGGTTTTTCCTCACAAGACACAACCCTGTGGAGTTGGCTTGTATCTCAAACAACAGAATTATGATGCAATGATGATACACACCACATTATACTTAGGTTTTTCCTCACAAGCAACAACCCTGTGGAGTTGGCCTGTATCTCAAACAACAGAATTATGATGCAATGATGATACACACTACATTATACTTAGGTTTTTCCTCACAAGCAACAACCCTGTGGAGTTGGCTTGTATCTCAAACAACAGAATTATGATGCAATGGTGATACACACCACATTATACTTAGGTTTTTCCTCACAAGCAACAACCATGTGGAGTTGGCCTGTATCTCAAACAACAGAATTATGATGCAATGATTGATGATACACACCACATTATACTTAGGTTTTTCCTCACAAGCAAGAGACAATCTCCAAAGGTCCTGGCATATAACCCCTCCCCCATTTTTCTTGCCAAACTTTGTGTCTTTAGCAGGATACCACAGGCACTTGTTAAAGCTAACACTGCAGGTTTTTCTGAGATGGAGCTGTTATAGGAGCACTTCAGCGCAAACTGAGATCACAAGGCAAGCTTTCACAGTGCAAAAATGAGCATGCCAGCAAGCAGAACTCATGGTAAAACTCTCTTGGAACACCTTGTAACAATGCACAGGCAGCTATGTTACACTGCTTGAGTCAACTCACACTGCTGTACTACCCAGGCTGTGGGAATTGACTCTCAGTTCCATATACATGCTTGCATTTAAGATTGAGTGCCAAAGAATCTTTATGATTGTTTTTCTTTCTTTTGGGGCGGAGAGAGGAGCGTATAATGCAAACATTAACACCTGTTAGGCACCTGAGACCATAGTTGGGCAGCTAAATAAAGCCTGATTCTTTAATATGTTTTTTTTTCACATGTGGCTTCTGTAGTTTTTGCAACTCATTCTCACCCTGACACTTGGTCTGCTGCTTCCACCTGCCCGCCGCCGAATCCTTTCTTCTGTGCCGGGTTTCCGTGTGTGTCCTCGTTGTCCTGCCTGTGCCTGCTGCAGTGCAGCCCCAGCCCCAGCAATGACGCTTTCCTCCGCGACGGCGACCGCGCCACCACGTGCAGGCATGTGCAGCACGACTCGGCACGCCGGCCGAGTTGCGCGTGCGTCACTGACTAGAGACCCTCTGGCTGGCAAGCCACTAGAGGGCCTCTTTCTGGCTGTTCCAGACTAAGCGAGCGACGGAGCGGGCGAGCCTCAGCCAAGGACAGGCGCAGTGAGCAGCATGAAGGGCGCCCGCCGCCAAGCCAGGCCACTGACTGGCTGCCAGCAAAGCAATGGGGGTGTGTGGGCGGTGCGGAAGGGACCACTTGTGGGGGAGGGGGCGCCGACGTGCTCCCTTGACTGCTGCAGCGCCGCTGCACTGAGCAGGAGAAATGTGTATTTAAAAAAGTGTTGTTGTTTTTTTTAAAAAATTTTGGTCATGCGGCGCCCCCACGTGACCTGAAAAGATGGCGCCCGGGGCACGTGCCCCCCTGCCCCCCTATAGTTACGCCTCTGTTGACAAGGTTATGTGCATAACAGTGATCCATAAGCAGTGTGTAAGCTGCAGGAGTGGCATAATTTGTTGCAGCGATTCTCCCCTTGTACAGAAAAGAAATGGCATGAGTTTCCTCAAGGGTAGCCCAAACATAACCTGAATTAGAGGATACCACAGAGCCTGTCTCAGACACAGATTGAACAATAGGGTAGGGAGTGAGGATGACTGCATGGACTGACAGTCCACTCTAAATGTTCTTGAATAAGGGCCCCAGCAGGGCAAATAGACCTTGCAGACATCTGATGATGGCTTTGTACCAGCATCCTTAAGAAAGAACAGTTTAGTTAGCTCATTGATACATTCACCAAATATGTGAAGGAAGAAGGTGTTGTACTTAGGGGAGACAGAAGAGCCATTGCTCTCTGTTTGCTCCTGTCCTTGCATTTCAGGCCACATCTGATCATATACATAAGGACAAAGCATATGTGCTGGACATCAGTTGTGACAGGTGTAGGCACTTTGAAATAGCCACTTTTCTTGGCACAATCTCATGAGCAGGGACTCCAATCCTTCCTTGTAATCACTTCTGCATATTTTGCCACATAAAGCAGTGAAATAAATGTCCATGCAGTATTCAAACCTGAACCAGGCCACATGGGTTTTGCATTTGTGCCGGAATACAAAATGCCAATTGAGAAACCACACCATCACGCAATGTGAAAAATCAAGCCGGAGATGCATGTGATCTTGAAGCATATTTAAACATGGCCTGAAAGAAGAGGGGTAGGTGAGCAGAACTGATGATGGTTTCTCTACCTTCCTTAAATTCCATTTCACCACCGTGGCAGAACTCTTGGACCCAATGGGGATCTCTCACAAACAAACAAACAGGCAGGCAGGCAGGCAGGCAGGCAGGCAGGCAGAAAATTCATTCTCACCAATACATGCACACTGGTCTCAGTGGGAACTATGCCCAAGTGTGTACTCTAGGGGTTCTCAAAAACTAGTTCCCCAGATGTTGAACTAGAATTCCCATTATCTCCAGCTACAATGGTCCAACAACATCTGGAGACCCTAGTTTTAGAAACACTGGTGTCTAGGATTACAGCCTGTTTGGGCTTTTAACCGGCTGACTAGATGTATAGACATCTGCTTAACTGCAATACCTCAACATACTTTGGGAGGAGAGCTGGTCTTGTGGTAGCAAGCACGACTTGTCTCCTTTGCTAAGCAGGGTCTGCCTTGCTTTGCATTTGAATGAGAGACTACATGTGTATTTACCCTTAGGGGATGGGGCTGCTCTGGGAAGAACATTTGCATGAAGAAAGTTCCAAGTTTCCTCCCTAGCATCTCCAAGATAGGGCTGAGAGAGACTCCTGGCTGTAACCTTGGAGAAGCCACTGCCAGTCTGGGAAGACAATAGTGGGTATTGAGTCCACTGGGTAGACAATATCGTGCTAGATGGACCAATGACCTGACTTGGTAAAAGGCAACTTCCTGTGTCCCTCTGTTCCTAAAAGTGATTACAAGTCACGATTGTTGTTGGTTGGTTTGCTGAAATCTGCCCATATGCAGCTGAAATCAAAGCTTGACATTCCTACTTGGCCATGCCCCTCAAAGCTGCCAGTAGCCAGCCATGCTGGCTTCGCTGTGACATCTTTGCTGCTGTCTTCCTTTGAGGCCTGGTCATTTCAAGTATAGAGAGTGAAGTTTCCTCTAGTAATCTGACTAAAACTAACCATGATTTTGAAAAATCCAGATAGCATAAGTGGTGTATAGTGCCACTGTGCAAGAGCACAACAAAAACACACAAATGGAAAAAAATGTGTGCAGATAGGTACAGAAAGCTTGGGTAGATGCAGTGAGAAGAGAAAAGGTGATCAGTGAGAAATCTATTTTGTTTGTGTGTTAAGACCATTTCAATGTTAGTACAAAGACATTATAAAATATTTATTATCCTCCAATTTTGTATTCTTATTTTTCTGCTACCTTAAAAAAAAGGATAGGGTGAAGAAGTGGGGTGAGCTATTTCATCGGTGTGGAAATAAGGGGGGTGAAGACCACAAAGTTAGAATTACAGCTAGTTTTATAACTCAAAAATCATACCTTCTCCCTCCAAAATCACCCTCTTATATGACATTCCGGTAAAAGGGTAAATTATTTTTATTTGATTTTTATTTGCTTTCTCCCCCACCCCCAGAAAAGAGAAATCTCTTGAAAATAAAGAGTAACCATTATTACATTTGAATGGTTTAACTCATGTCTCTCAGGTAGATTGTGCCTTTTCTATCACATTGGTCTCAAGAGCATAACAGTGTAGTGTTGCTTTTCTATATGGCCTCTTCATTTTTCTTCATTTTACAATCCTCATATAATAGGTAAAGTTGCACCAGCTGGATGTCTGCCTATCAAGCTGAAAAGTCTTGGAGCCTCTGTCTCATATAAGGAACTTAACAACTCCTTCTGTTTATAAGGTACAAGGTTGGAGGGTTGTAAAAGCCAAACAGGAATACTGAGGCCTAGCAGTTCTGAGCAAAAATGAAGGAAGAGGCCACTTTCACAGCTAGGGAGCCAAGGCCTATGTGATTGATCCTGTATCCCTATTTACCTAAGATACATGAGTTAAAGTGTAATGATGCTTGCCCTTTATTTTCAAGAGGTTGCTCATTCCTTGGCAGATAGGCAGATTTCACCAGTCCTGACAAAATTCTCAGCTATTACTAGGGTGAAAGACAAAAAGAGCAAAAATCAGACACTATTCACACCACCCTCTTTTCTTCACCCAGGTATTTCATTATTTTTTTTTAAGGGGGAGAAAAATAAATATTTCCTCCCTGATTTGCAGTAATCAGTGCAAATCAAGTCTACACAACTCAGTCAGGGCCTGAGGCTGCAGGGAGGTTGAGCAGCATTGATGTCATAATCACCTCAGCCAATGGGACAGCATTTTTGCTCTGCTAAAGAAAAGTGAATATTTAAACAGGATTTTAAAACAAATTACTTCATGCAGGATGGGGGAAAAAATCACACCGTTGCCTAATAGTGAGCTGCTTAATGGATTAATGCTAGGGATGTGTGAGCCAGCTTGAGGACGAGTTGGCTCGCACTCGAACTGCCCCGGCTTGAGTGCTCGCCCTCAAGCTGGACTAGGCCTGTTTCAGCTCAAGGTCAAGCTGAACCTACTGAACTAATCTGGGGGTCGGTTCAGGGTTGTTGTTGTTTTTTTTAAAAAAACAGAAATAAATAGCTGACTTACTGCCATTGTGGGGCTTTGGGGGGGGTGTGCTGTGCCGGCCTCCCCCCGGTCATTTTAGCCTGTTTTGGGTCATGTTTTTGGCCCATTATGGGCCTGTCTGCTCTGGCAGCAGCCATTTTGGAGGCCTCCACACATGTGCTCTGGCCATATATGCATGACCTCCAAAATGACCTGGCCACACAGAGGGCCAGTGGGCATGTGCGGCAGCCTCCCAAATGGCCACTGCTGGCAGTGAGAGGCCCATAACAGGCCAAAAACATGGCCCCAAACAGGTTGAAAATGACCGGGGGGAGGCCAGTGGGGTAGGGGGAACCTCAGGAGAACCCCCCTGGCCACGGCAGCACCCCCTGAAGCTCTGCAATGATGGTAAGTCCACCATTTTTTTGTTTACATTTTTTCCATCCCCACAAACCGGTTCGGACTCAAGCTGGACCAGGCCCAGTTCTAGTGTGCACAGATCTGGACCCAGTTCGGTTCAAGTCTGGTTCTGCTCAAACCTAACTGGGTTGTGCACACCCTTAATTAATGCTACAAAAAATGATGCATGAGATTTAGGAGTCATGCCCATTTAACCAGAAGTTGCAAGGGCAGAAGGAGAGAAAATGAAGTGAGAGGGACTTAGAGCCAGATGTACTCCTGTCCTGCACAACAAACTGCATCTATTCTATGGTTTGGATCCAAGGGACAGGATGGGAGGATATATTCCCTACCCAAACTGTACTTTGTAGATAGGGATTTAATCAGTTGCTTTGTATCAGGATGTGCAGTTAGACAACCAACTTATCTTTGCCCACGATTCTCAATCCAGCAAAGGACCTGTGCACAGAAGCCAACTTCTGTGTTGAATCTTCCTTTACTAGATTGGCTTGATTACATTTTTTTCTTCAGTGAACTGCTATAGCTGCATCCTCACCCCCAACCCCACCATTGTGATCTACGGAATTTTAAGGTCAGAACTGGGCATTCACAATATCTTCAAACATATAACTAGTTTTCTTGACCTAAATAAAGTCGCTTCATTATTTTATTGTTCTCTCCCAGTTCTATCTTTCCAGGCTAGCTCTTTTGTTGTTTGGCAGCCATTAAGTGGCATGCAAGGCATCTGTCCCAAATGCATACTAAGAAGTAAGAACACAGCATTGTATTGCACTGTATGTTATAGAGCAACATGATAAATTATATTAATTGCACCTTGCTGAACAGCACACTTGCCCTTTGCTTCCTCCTGCATCTCTCTGGGGTTTACTCTGACAACTCACACCCTTTAGCAGCTTGCAAAAGGAACCCAGCCTGCCCAAGAATTTCCAAAGTATGATGCTCATGAAGCATAATCACTGTCCATCCCAAGCGAGAGCAACTTTTGCCCCATGGTGAACAAGATGCATTACAGCAGCAGTGAGAGGCTGAAGACCTAGTTTTGCTGTGAGTCATCGGGACTATAAATGGGACACTTATCACTTTAAATTCCTTTTAGATTTTTATTGAGAGAAAAAAAATCTTTTTTTCTTCTGGACCAGGAAATGGATGAGGAATCAAACTTTACACTGGGAGGTTTGGTTTATGTAAAGATGGCATCTCTAGGATTGCCACTGGAAATTGTACAGCACAGTCCTATGTACGCTTAGTTGGAAGTAAACCCCACTGAGTTAAATGGGGCTTACAATCAAGTAAGTGTGCATCAGATTGCAACCTTAGTCAATTCATCTCATAAATTTTAGTTGATTGATTAATTGGTGAATGTGCACAGGAGGGGGGAAAAAACCCAATAGTTCTTTTAAAAGAAGCATGTTTAAAACATAACTTCTATTAAAGAATTTTTATTTTAAACACAAAACCCAAGAAGCAGCATTTTTCATTTTATTACGGTTTACAGATCGATTCACTTATAACTTTACCTTTTCACTTCCTAAAATAAATATTGAATTGAGTCTTAATGGTCTCTTATGTAACATTTGTGCAAAGTCAAAACAAATGAAAAATGGCAACCACCATTCAAGAAATGCAAGTACCACAGCAATACATCCTTGTAGAAAAGGCATTTCTCTTCTTGACCCAGGGAAATGTCTCTTCTAATGGTGCATGCCATCTGCAGTTTTTTGAAAAAAAATATATTTCTATTATGAATAATTAATTTTTAAAAACTGCAGCCAGATCAATTGGGATATCTCTTTAATTAAGAAAAAATGTTTTAAATTAGTTAATTCTGTTGGTGAATTGAATAAGGGCAGGTTGACAGGTAATGGCAACACCTGAGGTTTGCACAAGCACCCACAGCCTCAGGAACATGCATTCCCATCACCACCCATGCAAGCCTCTGCTCTGTAACTTACTTCATATCTCAATTACAGATGTTGGGTCCTTGACATAAGGAGGGCAGGATATGCCAAGACTGGTAGTTTGGCCATCATGGCCAATCTTGGCATATTGGAACCTGGACAGGAAGTAGAGGTTTGTGTGAGGATGGAAGAGAGCACAGGCTTCCAGGATGTGGGTACCAGGGGTGTAACTACTATTAGGCAGGGGGAGGCGGCTGCCTGGGGGCCCCCACGCCTCGAGGGCCCCCCCCAGAGGCAAGTCACATGACTATATATTGTGAAGTGTGTGTGTGTGTGTGTGTGTGTGTGTGTGTGTGTGTATCAGCGAGGGGCCCATTTTAAAATTTTGCCTCTGGGCCCACTCCAGCCTTGTTACGCCCCTGGTGGGTACTCATGTGTTCCTCATTAAAGCTGAAATCCTAAATGTTGTAAGCCCAGTTATCAGACATTGCCTTTAGATTTCCTGAAGGTTTTTGCTCATATTTTTGAGCTATTCACTTCAGTCTTCTTGTTCTTGGAGGAGCTTCAAGCAGCACATAGTTCTCCCGCAAATGCAGCTCCATGCATGCAAATGTCCTGATGTTGGTCTGTAGGCAGCCTAGACAGTTCAGCTGGAAGAGCAGAGCTGGAAGAATAATAATAGAAGACATGAACAGAGAAAACATGGGGCTGGGATAGATCGAGCATATGTGAGAAAAGAGCCCAGAATAGCAGCTGGACTAGGTCAGGTTGTCCCCGAGGCAAAGTTTAAACCTGTCCTGTGAGCTTTGATTGCCTTATGAGATCAAAGGAAACTAAAGGGCTAGATGGATGGGTGGGCGGAGTCACACTGGATCTTAAAGAACCTCATTGTCTTAGAGCAGGGGTAGGCAGCCTTGGCTCTCCAGCTGATGCTAAACTAAAATTCCCAGCATCCCCAGCCACAATTTATTGAGGCTGGGGGTGATGGGAGTTGTAATTCAGCAACAACTGGAGAACCAAGGTTGTCTACCCCTGCCTTAAAAGAACAGCATAGTTTTGGTCTTCAGTCTGCAGCCCTGAGTGGCTCACTGTAACAGGCAGCCGAGCAAAATTAAAGGTCTGGTTTCCTAGCCCTGGTGGCTTTTGACAGATTATGAGGCTGCCTTCCCTGTTGAAAAGTAGAGAAGAAGCCATAAATTTAACACACTGTTGTCAGGAATGGGTAATAGAACACACTAATGTCTATACACCTGCCAACCTTGTATCAAGTCAACATTATAATTTCCCAACTAGACTATTCTTGTAGGGATGTGCAAATTGATTCGGTTACAAATTGATTTGTACCTGAATCTAGTTGATTCGGGTGATTTGGAGACAAAACAAATCACCCCTGTGGTCCATTGGCTAGATTTGGGTACAAATCGAATCATGCCTGATTTGAATTGAATCAATTCAAGATTCAGATCCCTCCTATTTATTGCCCCAGATTCCCAGCTTTCATTTAAAAAACAACAACAACACTAAGCTCTAGCCCTTGTAGAAGTGGAGTTATGGAGAAAAATGTGTGGTCACTATTTTTCAAGTGTTTGGATTCTTTGGTATATGATAACTTTCCGTCAATGAATCCCTATTCACTGCCATGTGCCAACTACACCCCACTCCTACTTGCAAGGCAGTGGGGTACTACTCAGTTTATGTTCTAGGATTTTTTTCAAGTGTTTAGGCTCTTTGGTGTCTAATAACCTTTCCTCATAATGAATCCCTATGAGGATTCATTACACACTAAAGAGTCTAAACACCTCAAAAATTTCTAGAATATAAACTGAGTACCCAGTGGCTTGTGGGTTACAGGGTAGTTGGAACATGGGATGCCACTAATTCCTCACCCTCACCTGCAAAGCAGTGGGGTCAAAATGAACAGAAGAAATGAAGGTGTGTAATGAAGACACCAAAGAATCTAAACACTTCAAAAATACATAAAGAAAAAATTGAGTATCGCAGTGTGTGTGTGTGTGTGTGTAGTTGACACTTGACAGTTGACAGTTGGCACTGTCCAATGATATTCAAAGAAGAAATGAATGTGTGCCATGACTCCTCATAGGGATTCATTATGAGGAAAAGTTATTATACACCAAAGAATCCAAACACTTGAAAAATAATGACTGCACATTTTGCTCCATAACTCCACTTCTACAAGGGCTAGATCTTAGCTTTTTTAAAAAAATGAAAGCTGGGGATCCATTTTAGGGTTACAATATGGCAACTTAACTGGCCCTATTCACCCCCAGCACAGTACCTCCAGTGACTGTTGCTGGTGTCTATCTTATGTTTCTTTTAGATTGTGAGCCCTTTGGGGACAGGGATCTATCTATCTATCTATCTATCTATCTATTCTGTGTGTAAACCACCCTGAGCCATTTTTGGAAGGGTGGTATAGAAATCAAATAATAATAATAATAATAATAATAATAATAATAATAATAATAAGTAGTAGTAGTAGTAGTAGTAGTAGTAGTAGTAGTAGTAGTAAACAGATGAAACCATGGACGATACACTGGAACATCTGCAAAAAATACAAGCTACCTGTAGCCAAAAATTGGTGGGACCATAAAATTGAAAAAGTTGAAGAAAATGAAGATGCAAAAAGACCAGAAAAAGACCAAAATAATCCCAGTGGTAATTGGCGCCCTGGGTGCAGTTCCAAAAGACCTTGAAGAGCACCTCAACACCATAGGGGTCACAGAAATCACCATCAGCCAATTACGTACAAAAAGCAACTTTATGGGAACAGCCTATATTCTGTGATGATATCTATAACAACAGCAACAACATTGACAATAAAATTCAGCCATCCCAGGTCCTTGGGAAGGACTCAATGTCTGGATAAAACAAACCAGGCAATAACACCTGTCTGACTGTGTAAATAAATAATAATACCTGTAGCCAAAAATTGGTGGAACCATAGAATTGAAAAAGTGGTAGAAAATGAAGATGCAAAAATATTATGGGACTTCCGACTACAAATAGACAAACATCTGCCACACAATACACCAGATATAACTGTAGTCAAGAAGAAAGAAAAACAAGTCAAAATAATCGACATAGCAATACCAGGGGATAGCAGAATAGAAGAAAAGGAAATAGAAAAAAATCACAAAATACAAAGATCTACCAATTGGAATTGAAAGGCTGTGGCAGAAAAAGACCAAAATAATCCCAGTGGTAATTGGCGCCCAAGGTGCAATTCTAAAACAACTTGAAGAGCACCTCAACACCATAGGGGCCACAGAAATCACCATCAGCCAATTACAAAAAGCAATTTTACTGGGAACAGCCTATATCCTGCAACAATATTTATAATAACAGCAACAACACTGATTATAAGATTCAGCCATCCCAGGTCCTTGGGAAGGACTCGATGTCTGGATAAAACAAACCTGTCAATAACACCTGTCTGACTGTGTAAATAAATAATAACTTCAAATCCCCATTGTTTCCTATGGCGGAAATGTTCAGAATAAATAAAAACTGAAAAAAATCATTAAAAGTCAACCAAGTGTCCCACTGCCTTGAAATTTGGGTGGTAGGTGGCACCGATGGGGACCTACCCACCACACATATTTGGTGCCCCTAGGACCTTGTTAAGTGGTCTAAATCAGTCTGAATCTGAATCGAATCAAAGCCAATACAAATTGAATCTGGGGTGATTTGGTGGGGGGTAGATTTGGATACAAAACAAATCAGGAGTGATATGTTTTGGGCACAAATTGAATCATAAAAATAGATTTATGCACATACCTATATTCTTGTATTGGGGCTGTAGCTCAATGGGCTGTAGCTCTGCTTTGCATAGAGAAGGTCCCAAGTTCAATCTCTGGCATCTCCATGGAGAGCTGGGAAAGATTCCTGCCTGAAACCATAGCAAGTCACTGCCAGTCAGTATAGACAATACTGATCTAGATGGATCAATGGTCTGACTCTTTATAAGTATTGTGAAACATTCACACCTGTTGTATAGCTTCTTTTTAATAACAGCTATGGCCACCATGACAGACCAACATCCCTTGAGAACTGCCTAATTGTGTTAATCATAATTGGCATAATTAATGCTCCTTTCTCCTGTTGTGCCATTAGCTGAAGTGTCAGGGAAAGGAAAGGGTGAAAGAGAGAAGGAAGAAAGGGGAAATCCTTAGGAAACTGGTATTCTGTATAATTTAGTGACACATTTTAGAAATAGCAAACATGTCTTCCTTCCTTCCTTCCTTCCTTCCTTCCTTCCTTCCTTCCTTCCTTCCTTCCTTCCTTCTTGTGAAAATTGCTGAAAGACTGCAAATTTTGTGGTTGTATTAAAAGTTGATAATGCAATTGCAAAGCTTTATCTCAGCAAAGAATGAGGTATTCTTATAGTAGGGATGTGCATGAAACAGATTTTGTTTTAAGTTAAAAACAAAATGTGGATGTCTAAAACGTATCATCGAAACAGCGGCCAAACCGGCTGTTTCGATGAAATACTTTGTGTTTTGACATTAAAACGTTTTGCACATATCTATCTTATAGTTCTCATCACAGAAAGCATTGAGCAGGCAGAGAATAACATACTGCTGATTAATTAATTAGCCTCAGCAATAGAAAAAAAACATATATATTTTTCAAAAATGGGCCTGATTTTTTTCTTTTTGTGGATCAATATAACAAATGTCTGCATATCCTATAGTGCACATTCAAGCAGAAAGCAAGATGTATTTCATTTTAAGGATGGCAATTACTCTGTCCTCTCCAAATGGCAGTAAAAAAAGCCTGACATGGCATTAATATTACTTTCAGAAAAGGTTCCATCTGACCTGAATCAAAGAATCCTAGAATTTATAATTGAAAAGCTGTCAAGTAATTTATAGCCAGCATTGCCCTAATAAATGAAGAATTGTGGCCTGGCTTGTGTGGTATTGGTGTAGAAGAATTAGGAAAGGTTAGAAATTCCCTCATGGGGATGCAATCATAGAGCTGGGTAGAACTTCAAAAGTTACATTACCTAGTTCACCCTTTTACACTGTCAAGATTACCTGTGTCTGAGTCATTCCCAGCAGATGCATTCCATCTTCAGTTGTCTCTGAGGATGGTCTGCAGCTGATGCAAATACGGCAGTGCACTTTCTGACAGGTGAATATCGATTGGTGGCACTGGAGAGGGAGGGCATCAGAGGAAGCAAGCAGCAACCCCCAGATAAATACCCTTCTCCCCCCACCCATCCCCACTGCTGAACCCCAATTTCACATATTCATAATGCCTTTCTTTATCATCAATATAGCTCATGTTTGGAACAAAGCTCCTACCCCCCACTGAAGAAATATACTTTGTCCCTGCTGTGCCCCTCTCTCTATTTTTTCCTAGTGCAGTCACTAAGCATATAACTTCTTTTTGGCACAATTACATTGTCTGCTTTCAGGCCCAATTCAAAATGCTGGTACGAGCCCAGATCCTGCATACCTGAGGAAACATCTTCTCCCATAAGTAATAGTGTTCTCACGACCAGAGCTACCTGGGTAGGAGAAGGTTAACCAGGTAGCTCTGGTTGTCTGTGGCAGTGGGTGCCCTCGCAACCCAGAAGCTCAGACCTGGGGTGGCCCAGATTGGCTACCCAGGCTAAGAGAGAGGTAGGACACTAGCAGAGCCTGTTCTATTTTTCATTAGGTCATCTGGGTTCCCACTCCATTTTAAACTGTTCGTGGGAGCCTTCATAGAGTCCTGTGCTAAAAAGGACAGGCAGAGTGGAGCTGCTTCAGTTCTGCCTCTCTACTGCTTGTGCAGTGAACAGTGGGATACTGGAGGGTTCAGCCTGGGTTTGTTTACATCCCCAGAGCACACAACAGGAGGTTGGGCAGGTAAGCCCAACTGGGGGTTTGGGTCATCTGGGAGGCACGGGATGGGAATATGGCTTCCCTCCAGCCCCCCCCCCCCATTTGATTGTGTGCATGAGCCAACTGTATTGATGGCTGAACCAGACCGGACCCGATTCGAATGAGCCCGGACTGGGCTGGGTCAGTTCTAATCCATTCTGGATTTAAATCGAATCAGTCTCACAGCCGGAAAGGTTAATGAAGCCATCAGGCCTTCTCCCTGAGATTTTCCACTCCATAAAGCGGTTTCCTTCACCATTTTGTTTTGTTTTGGGTTTGCGTTTTTTTTTGTTACAGCTGAAAGCAAAGCTGAGATTGCACAACTCCCTGGAACCTTTTTTTTTTTAAACAGACTTTGGGGGCCTTTGTGCTGTTCTGGATGAATCAAAGCAGTGGTTCTGCTCCTGTCTCTCGAGTAGATTCCAGATGATGGAGCTTGGTGACGATTGCTCTTCAAAATGGGAGTTATTATATGGAGCCCCTCAGTGCTCCATTCTTTCACCAATGCTTTTTAATATCTATATGAAACTTCTGGGTGAGGTCATCAGGAGATATGGTATAGGGTGTTATCAGTATGTTGATGACATCCAAATCTATTTCTCCTTGTCGTCATCGTCATCATCAGGAAATGGCACTCATTCCCTAAATGCCTGCCTATATGCAGTAATTGGGCTGGATGCGGGACAACAAATGGAAACTGAATCCAAGCAAGACAGAGGTGCTCATTGTGGGGGATCGGAATTTGAGGAATTAGTTAGAGCTTCTTATGCTGGATGAGGTTACACTCCCCCAGAAGGAACAGGTACACAGCTTCGGAGTGCTCTTGGATCCAGGCAGAGCTGGTGGTGGCCATTTTGGATGCCTCCATGCATTCGCACTGGCCTTTTGTGTGGCCAGTATGCTAGTGGCCAGTGCACATGTATAGAGGCCTCCAAAATGGCCACCACCATCACAGAGCGGCCTGGAAGGGGCCATTTGAGACCGGGGGGGGGGACTGGCAGTGGGAGGGAGAACCTCAGGAGACTCTCTCGTGGCCACAGCAGCACCCCCCGAGCCCGCAATGATGGTAAGTCTGCCATATTTTTCATTTTTTAAAAAACAGTCCTGGACTGACCTGGTGAGTTCAGCTCAACCTCAAGCTGAACCGGGCCCAATCTGGCTCAAGGCACGTGAGCCAGGCCAGTTCGAGCACATTCCTAGCACAATGCAAGCCATCCCTGCACACTGATGCGCTCGCTGACCACACACCTTGGGCCTCCATGCATTCAATGTTTGTCTGAAGAGAGAAGACAACAAAGGTTCATTGCTCAATTCAGTGGTACTACATCACATGGAGGAACCCTCCTGTGTTTGGCATTCTGCAGACAGGTTCCCAGGGCCAGTGCCTGCATCAGTGTGTAGGAGGGGTGCTAGCTGGTGTGCTCCCATGTTCCCGCTTCCCCCTCTCCTTCTTCATTGAAAATGGAGAGCTAGGCATCCAACAGCTTCTGTTGGTTTGAAGGGAAAAGGTAAAATGGGCTGCATTCCAGGACATAACCAATAGAGAAAACTTTCTCCAGGCACTCATCAGAGGCAAGGGGGTGGGTTTATCCTCCACATCATGTAACTTTCTCCCATGTAACTACATGGCTATGGGGAAAATTTTTCCCCACTTCCTCTTATGGGGAAAAGTGCTGCACTTGGGGACACCAATGTAGGGGTGGGGGATAAGCCTGCCTTCAAAGCTGCCTTGACTGACAATGACCCTTCCAAGGTGTGAAAAGTGTCCCTATTGAGAGCCCTCAGGAATCCCTGCAGTGCACTGTCCCTTCCTTGGCCCATCTTAATCAGGGACATGTTGCTAGTTCTGTTCTAATAATAAGTTACCTCAAGTACCAAAAGCATATTTATGTTTCTGTTGTAATGTATACATCACTACACATCATTTTGGACAACTTAATCATTTGGTTTCTGTTTATTGTTAGCATATAATTGCAGGCGAGTGCTCACCAGCGTTATAATACTCTAGAGAGAGATATCCATTCTTCATGGCACTTCACCCAGAGGTTAAAAAAAAATAAATATGGCACACTTCCCTTGTGGTAGAGAAATTAAATGTTGTGAAATGGAGAGCAGGACAAAGTGACCTAGCTGCATTCTGAGAGATGGTGTTTGGAAAAGTCAGACACTTCTAACAGCATTTGGATGTGAAACGTGCACTATAAACAATGTAATGTATGGTGCCTTCATCATCACTCTTCTTTTAGTACAGAAAACAGCAAGGTGAGTGTATATAGATATAATAATTAAAAGTGCAAGACGTATATCACAATTTTCATTTCATAAAAGGTCACAGTGAAAATGAACCATGTCTTGATGTGTTAAAGGGGTCCATCTTTCCTTGCTGTCATTAGTTCTCCCATATAGGCTTAGTGAGATTTTGTATCATTACTGAGATACAGTTTAATCAACATGAAAGCATGGTGCAGCACAGATTGCTCCCAGAGCTACAGCACAGTGTGCCCACATAGTCATCCTGATGTTCAGTAACCCAGAGAAGAAATGCATGATTTCTCTCACAAAGAAATGCACTAAAGCAAGTGACATCTACTAAAAAGAAAAAAGGGGAAAAAAGATTTCACCTGAGCTCCAAGACTACTTTAGGGTTTGGGTATATCTCAACATTTTGCCTTTGGTCAGCAGGCAGCATCCCTCACCCCCACACCATTTCACAAAGGCTTTTGGAAAGCAGAGTTCTGTGTGTAACTGAGGTGGGGGTGGGGGGACATGTCCCAATCCCAGTTGTATAGTTCTTTTGATCAGGGTCTAATTGGTTTCTCTGAATGAGTAATTTTAAAAGTGGAAACAATTATTTTGGTCAAATTGTTTGTTTTCTTGTTAACAAACACTGCTTAAGCTCTTCCATATCTGGGTTCATCTGGAGGCGGAGGGGTAGCACTGCTTGCAAATCAGAAAATATAATGTCAGGTGGTTTTGTTTGTTTGTTTTTTAAACAAAATGGCTGCCTTCAGACCTATTTTGTACCACTTTCAAAGATGTGTGGGTATTTTTGAGGGCTTTTTCCTCAGACAGCTTAGTGTAAAGCAACTCACTGGAAATGCGTATTATATACTGTTGTAAGCTCTCTTGGATGTTAGCTATAGATATAACACTTTCTATCTATGTAATAGAATCCTGGCTGCAATAGGGCAGCCAACAGTTGGCTATATTCCTATGGTCCTGAGCTCTATGTATACTCCAGTGCTCCGTCTAAGAACTTTCAAAATTCCCATTCACTTTGTTGGGAGGAAATTCTGCACATGTATCCCTTTCTCCTACAAAGTGTATAATGATCCATGAACATGTTGATCCATGAACATGTTGAAAAAAGCTTCAAGACGAGAACAAAACATATTCTCCATATTTTCATCTGGTGTTTTCACCAAATATTCTGCAAAAGTCCAATGAACCTGATGTTGGCCCACATACTGCACATTGTCCTCCCAGTGGTTTCTGCACTGCTGCAAGCATTTTTTTCCTCTTTAAATCTGAAAAAGCTTAAAATTGCACAAACACAGTTGCATGACAATACAACATTGTTCCCAGTGGCTGTAGTGCTGTGCAACTGAATTTGTGCAATTTTAGGCATTTGCAGGACTGCACTCTTGTGCAACTCCACCATTTTTTTTAAATGTATGCAGCAGCACAGGCAGTGCAGAAGCCACCTGCAACAGGGCACTGCACAGTATGCCAGCTGCTGTCACTATTCAATCCATCTCTCAAGCATCTCTTCAACCACTACTCAAGCATATCTCCCAGTGGCTGTTGCTGGAGTCTCTTTCTGTTTCTTTTTTTTTTTTAAAAATTGTCATGCCCATTGAGAAACAGAACCATCTTCCCATTCTTTTTGGTATTAAATCACTTCAAGAACTCTTCTGTTGAAAAGCAGCATAAAAATATTATTCATAATAAATAAGAATGGGTTGATTTTTAAACAATGATATTGCTTTTTAAAGCTATTGCTGTGAACTACACCTGGTTTCACACTCTGTACATGCTCAGAGGGAAAGAGGCAAAGTCACATCATACACAAACTGAATTGGTTCTTGGAGATGGTGACCATGTAGGATCTGGGCGTGCAAACAGAGACAGAGAGAGGCACACTCAGAAAGTTCAATGGGCTTTATTATAGAAAGTTGCTCATCAGGATAAAATAATCCACATTAAAAACATGTTTCCGATTCAAGTGTAGTGTAATGTGCCTAACTAACATATGTGTGTGCAATCGGTAATTACAGCTATCTAATAATCTAACAAATCCTAATAAAACATTTAGAGAGAAGCAGAGAGAGAAGAAGGGGGGGGGGCTTAGGAAGGGGGTGGCAGTGATTAGTAAGGAGGAGGAAAGTGGGATCCAAGGCTTGTGGAGCAGCATATTACCAGGGTCAGAGGCTTTGAGAGCGGTGGGACTTTCAGCTGAAGGAGAGAGGCTGTGGCTGGGAACAGCAACTTGGGAGTGGTGGTCAGGCTTCTGGTCAAGCGGTGGTCAAGCGGGCTGGTCAAGCATATGGTTTGCTCAGAGCAAGACTGAGAGTCAGAGCACCATGGCTGGGGAAGTCTTTACTTCTCACTACACAGCAGAAGTCACAGACAGTTCCTGTCCATGGACAGAGTTCCTGCTTCTTGCCCCACGGTTTAGCAGCAAACTCTGGGATGGCTCTTGAGCAAGTATGCTTGTTAGGCAAGATTACTAGGGAGTATCATGGTTGGGGAGTCTTGACTTCTTACTGTGCAGCAGAAGTCGCAGACAGTCCCTTCTCCCTGGAAAGAGTTCCTGCCTCTAGCCGTGCGGCTTGGGCAGCAAACCCTTGGATTGCTCATGAGCAAGTCTTGCTTGTAGGCAAAAGATTGTGTGTAGGCAAAAGACTGCTAGCTCTCTGTCCAGTAAGCCTCATTCTTTATAGTTGTATGTTCCTTTGATCCCCATAGGGTCTATTCAAAATATCCTCATCCTTCCTGGGTCCCCAGAAAGGTGACAATGCTGTTACCTGCTGGACATTGTCTTTTGATTAGTCAGGATATTAGCCCAATCCAGGGAGATCTTAATCTCATCTTCTGTTAGCGGCTATCTTGAGGAGGGGACATTGCCCAAAGCAAATCTGCATCTCTGAGCTGCAGATGGGCCTCTTCTCTTGTCCCCAGATTTGGGCCTGGTCCCAGAAGGTGTTAGTAAAAGGACTAAATCTACAGGTGCTTTCCTAGAGTGGAATTTCTATAGACAGCAACTGAGTGTCCCCTTTGGGCACAGCAGAGCAATCATTGACAAGGATTAACATAGACTTCTTGCAACAGGAAAGGGGGACCAGCCCCTGGCCTCTTCCACAGACATTATCTGATAGTGAGTTACATTTTAGCATATTGATAGCCCATTTCACAGTACAATGCTGGATTGCCTCTCCCTTCACAGAGCAGTTAGCTGAGGCAGTCCTGAGATCTGGGTGTCAGTTTACCTTGAGTTCAGGCATTTAATTGAACTCTTATAAAATGGAATCAGACACAGGCCTGGGTTCCATATACTTCTGGGTTGGTACCTCTGGGTCTAATGTTGGGGTACGGGCCAGGTGTCCCCAACACTATGCTGTGATGGTATGGTTTATATACATTGCTACCCTTTGAAATCTTTTCTATTGCTACACAGTCCATCAGCTAACATAACTATTATTTTACCAATTTATCACTGCAGTCTACCGCAACTCACTCTGTGCTAGGTATGGAAAAACATATACTGGAATAGCTAAGCACTCACACCTAGTCTCTGCTCTGTAAGGGTGTGTGCATCCTCATTCCCTCTTCCTACTAACCTCTACCGACTCCTGCCCACTTGGCCTGCAATTAGGATGCTATACTTTGTCTTCCACAGAGAACCGTAGAATTGGAAGAACAGATGCCCACTGGTTCTTCAGATCCTATTTCCACCCTAAGACAATATATCAAACATTATAATCCACATTTAGTGCATAGAATTGTACTAAAGAGAAATGTGGTTATTTATGCTTAATTACCTTAGCCCCTGTTATAGGCAGATTTAGAAAATACTGACTAATAATTTCAATATATGAAATAGTGTGATCTCTCCAGTAACCTTCCCCTCTCCTCTGCCCAAGTCCATAATGGCCAGGCTTTCAATCTTTCATTCTTTTCAAAACCAACCAGTGTTCTTGAATAAAGCCCTTTCTCCTTTATAATTTTTAGGGTCACTAGGATAGGTCATAGTTCAGGATGGCTGAATGCCCCAGATTGAATAGTGTTCACTTGGGAGGTAAAGTTCCAAGGAGGTAAAATCCAGTGGTTGGTACGGGGTGGGGGTGGGGTGGGGGCTCAGATCCAAAAATTGTTTTTAACTTTCTTTTGATCCATAAGACTCTTTCATCTCCCAAACTTTCAAACCTCAATGCTGCATCAGTTATTACATGCAAACAGTGGCAGATAATCATTTTTGTCTCACCTGCATGTACTGCAGCTGTTCCTCAAAAAGTCCTGTAAGCAGTTCAGCTTTGGCTGCTTAACTGAGGAAATGGCCTTGGAGAATATGTCATGGCTAACGCTCTTGTCTCGTTTTATTTCAGCTTTTCCCCTCACAGTCAATCTTTGAGGCTGTTCTCACAAGCAGCCAAGACAGGGCTTGGCTGCTTGTGAGAACCGCCAGGAGCTGTGCAGCTCCCGGTGATGCCTCGGCAGAAGACCCAGCTATGAAGCTCGGTTGTTAAACACGGTTAAGAAAATAAGCTCTGTCCTGGCTCCCTTAAATCTGTTTAACTGACTGTGTGTCAGCTCCGGCTGCTTTCAGCTGGCGCTGAGACACTGAGGGGGGGATACCCACAATGCACTGCACACTTGTGCAAAGCATTGTGGGATTTCCAGGGGACAGGACAACGTGTCCTCGCCCCTGCAACTCCACGTTGCCTGGGTGTGCAATCCACTTCCCCAGCAACTGGGACCCAGTCATCTGAGGGGCAGGCAAGCTTCTGTAGCCTTCCTCCCCGCGCACCTTCCCACTGAGATCCCTGATCGTGATAAAGGGCCCTTTGTATAAATCCCATATATACTTGCTTCCTCCTCCTGGAATTCTAGGTTTGTGTTTTTAATATTTTCCCCTTAACTAATACTAACTTGGGGGTAATTCTATTCATGCATCCATACACTTCACAGTAAATGAAACCTAAAAGGCAGGGTATTAAATCAATCAATCAAATCAATCAATCACGTAGAAAAACTTCTGATACATTGGGCAATATAAGAGAGGACTCTATAGAGAAGTCATAAAGCAGCCAGACATTAGTAAACAGTTTTGTGGGTGAAATGATGGCAGAACACAGAAGAATGTCTTGTGGACTGCACCACTTCGTGCAGTTTTCTGCAGCAAAATACATGCTAAGTCTGGACATTTTGGAGCTGGTGCCTGAATGCATCACTGAGACACCTTAATGGCCAAGTTGAAGACAGATAATCCTGGAGAGAATCTATCTATGTGGTTGCTATGTGGAGTCAACACCGACTTGATGGCACTTCATCCATCCATCCATCTATCCATCCATCCATCCATCCATCAATCACCTGAATTTCAGCAAAAGCAAAAATGGAAACAAATGAAAGATACTGCTCAGGAATACCTGTAGGGATTTTGAAAGAAGCCAAAACATTTTGTAGAAGTATTCCTTGGTGGGGGGCGGGGTGAGGTGGAGCATTTCACAAATTTCTTTGTTGTCACCAGATTTCACTTAATGTGAAATCTGAGATGAATTTGGGTCCTCCACAAGTGAAACATTTGTATGAATTTCAATGGAGGAGGTGGGGAAAGCAAAATTCTTCAGGATGGGAGAAGAAAGGGGATTTGTATTTATCTATTCTCAATGCTCATTTTGCCATAATATCTAGGAGCTCCAAGAGGTCCCAATAACATCTACTAGTCTAGAAAGTGGAGAACGCACCATAAAGAAGCAAAAGTAAATTGCAATACTGTAGCATCATAATATGTTCTCACAAGGATAATAAAATGTATTTATGTACAACAATTCTAAATCTCTAAAATATATAATTTTTAAAAGAAAAATCACTTCTATAAACAGCATAAAGAGGGCATCTACATGAATGACACAAGCTAGTCCCCATCTAGGAAATTCATTGGCTCCACAATTCATATTCAATTTAGTTATTTCATTTAAAAAACAACTCGATTTCAGAGCCAGATGAAGCGGTGACTTGACTGCAAGATTGTATAGTATTTTAGAGAAGTTTTCTTTTATTAGCTACCCTATAATCATATTAAGTTCAGCTAAAAAAAAAAATTAGCTAATTCTTTTTTCCCTAAGCCCAGCTAGCAATAATAGTAAAAATCTGTGAAATAGGATAAATACAATTCAATAATTATATTGATAAATAAAATGAAGATCAACTAATTGTGCCTTTCACTCAGATGCTTGCCTCCGTTGTTGCTGCCTTTCTGCTTCAGTGCTTGCTAAACTTTTTCTGTCACACTTCAATAAATTTAATTGTGCAGAATAAATGAGCTAATTTTTGAAGTCACAGGCTCTGTTTGCAAGATAAGGGTGGTGATTTATTGACCTCCTCAAGCTCTGCAGAAGTGTCACCCTCCTTTTCTCTGACAACTGTGTGAGAAGACTCCTCTCTTTTTTGTCCCTCTCCTGCATAGTCCTGCTAAACCCTGCTTTGATTTACCTCCCAGACTCATTTTGTAAAATCACTTACTATATCACAATAGGCCAAAGCTTCCTGTTTCACTGTATGGTTATGGCAGCAGAGCTGGTGGAATTCTCTGGCTCACAGGAGGGTGGGCTAGAGGCTAAAATGTTTGCTATCCTGCAGCTTCAGCTTCCAGATATCCTATGAAGGGTATGCTCCAAAGGAAAGACTAAAATTGGGCCCATATAATATGAATACAAATACAACAAATATTTATATACTGCTTTTCAACAAAAGTATATAAACAAACAAAATAAAAACAAAATAAAGTAAAAACAAAACAAAAACAAAACAAAATGGCTCCCTATCTCCAAACGGCTCTCAATAAAAAAAAAAAAGAAACATAAGATAGACATCAGCAACAACCACTGGAGGGATGCTGTGCAAGCATCCCTTCACACACTTCACAAAATCCCTAATGGAACTGATCATTAGTTCATTTCTTCACATTAACCATAACTCTTCTAGGGATGTGCAAATTGATTCGGGTACAAATTGATTTGTACCTGAATCTAGCTGATTCGGGTGGTTTGGAGACAAAACAAATCACCCCTGTGGTCCATTGGCTCGACTGGCAGAGATGAGCCCCTGGTGGCGCAGTGGTAAAACTGTCGCCCTGTAACCAGAAGGTTACAAGTTCGATCCTGACCAGGGGCTCAAGGTTGACTCAGCCTTCCATCTTTCCGAGGTCGGCAAAATGAGTACCCAGAATGTTGGGGGCAATATGCTAAAATCATTGTAAACCGCTTAGAGAGCTCCAGCTATAGAGCGGTATATAAATGTAAGTGCTATTGCTATTGCTATTGGGTACAAATCGAATCAAGATTCAGATCCCTCCTATTAATTTCCCCAGATTCCCAACTTTCATTTAAAAAAAAAAAAAAAAGCTATGGAGCAAAATGTGTGGTCACTATTTTTCAAGTGTTTGGATTCTTTGGTGTATAATAACTTTCCCTCAATGAATTCCTAGTCATGAATCCCTATTCATCATTAGTTCATTTCTTCACATTAACCATAACTCTTCCCTATGCATAAGGTAAGTTATAGCGTGTTGCTTTGTTCAAGTGCTCCAGGCAGGTAGCCCTGCTCTGACTGCTTTCAGGCGTTACCATTTTTGTGGAGGGGACTCGGAACAATGCCTTGCCTGATGATCTCCATGGCTGTGATGGCCCATCTGCAGAGAGGTGTTCCACATGACAGCTCACACAGGTGTGCATGGGGCTTTCCCTACACCCCATCATATTACAGAGCCATTTCATATGAGGAACTTTGTATTGGGGCAACAACAGACTCCTGAGTACAAAATACATTTGCTTCAGTTATTACTCATATGTAGAAATCATGCTTTCCCCTTCAAAGAACACCCATGGGCCAAATTATATGTTGCTGCTGCATTGCTGACCTTTTATAAACATATGCATCTGCAAAGACTGCAGAGTGACACAGAAGGCCATATTCTCAAAGATTTCACCAAAGAAAATGGGGACATGCCTGGGACTGCATAGGAAGTACAGCCAAGCAACCTGGGAGGTGTGGTGTACAATGCGTAGGCAATGTGGCCAAGCAATGGAGGCACTGCATGCAATTCTGATGACAAGCATGGCAGAAATTGAAATCAGATAATATATTGCATGCACACAGTACATTATTCCAGTTTATCAACAAAGATGAACCAAACCAAGCCTACCCCCCATCACCACCATAGGCGAAACTAGGGGGGGACAGCCAGGGCATGTGCCCTAGGCTCCACTGTGGGGGTGCCAGTGCCATGCTGCCCCCCACTCCCTCCCCAATTCATGAATTAAAAAAATTAAAAAAATTTTTTTAACCTATAGCCCCTTGGGGGGGGGGCTTCTTAAGGGCCACGGGGGGTCTGCAAAGTTTCCCCCTCCCCCCGCCAGCCACTGCCACAGCCTGCCTCGGGCTAATTTTCAGGTCTGTTTGGGCCTACAAAGATCAGTGCGGCGGCCATTTTGGAGGTCGCCACACATGCTCAAAAGCCCTCTGTGAGGCTTGGCAAGGCATAGGACCACTCAGGGACCATTTGAGCATGTGTGGTGGCCATTTTTTCAATTTAAAAAAGGCTGCTGAAAACAAAAATGGCCACCGCACATGCTCAAATGGCCTCTGCAAGATCCAAGTCTAGATTTTTCCCTGATCTAGGGAGTCAGAAGAATGCAAAGTTGTTGGCAAGGGACCTGGGCATTTAAAAAATAGGTATAAATGGCACAAATGTAAGTGGACAAAACATCCCTTAAAAAGACAATGTTGGTTTAATACCTTGTAAGCTGGTAAAACTGAAGGGTGTGGGGGAGGGGCAAGGAATAAAATAGAAATATTCACTTGGATGCTGTTTAATTCTCTATACAGAGCTCTATCTTTATCTGAATATTTGTCAAGCAATCTGATTATAAAGTTTGTGGGATATCAAACTTGGAAAGTGCCTGCCTTTAACTTGTGTGGTGCTTTAAAACAACAACCACTGACTATCACACAGTTTTGCAGTTCTGTGGCTAGTTGCAGCTTCCACCTTCTTCCTGCTCAGGCTGCTGGATCCAAGCCTATTGTAAGCTGCTGGATGATTTCAGATTGTTTGGGGCCCCTAGGATTTCCCATTGCAGCCATCTCCCTTTAAGGCAAAAGCTGTTTGGACAGAAAAAACCCATCCTTGAATTTCTTGGAGGCAGCAACCTGTAGTGAGGTGTGCTGTGGTGGCAGAGCATTTGCTAAAGAGAGCTTTCACTGCTTAGCTCTATGGAGGCATGCCCAGCACACAGATGTGCTGCGTTTCCTTGGGAAGGTGACTGGCACATATGTGCCACATGTGTGGTTGTGTGTGTGTGTGTATGCATGTGTATGTTGCTTACAATCTGTTTCTCTTGAAAGTGTCTGAACTTGTATTTTTGAGCTGATATTATGGTAGCTATCTGAAAGATGAGTGTCAGATGTTTGGACAGGGGCGCAATTTCAGTGCTTGCCCTAGGTGCTATTTTCCCTAGATACACCTCTGCTCCCCACCAACATTCCACATGGAAGTAGGGAAACATTCATAACAACCAATTTTCATACTAAGGATTACTGCCCAAGCCACTCCCCACTATTACAACATCGCTGGAGACTGAATTCCACTGCTATATACTGTGTACCATATCATGTCAGTGTTGTACAGATATTTACATGCAGGTGCTCTAGAGACATGATGCATCCACACACCTACTTGGAGATTTAATTTCTAGAGATGCTGGAGATGCAACTGAATCCTGAAGAATGACAGCTCAAGCAACTCGTGTGAAAAAAACCCTGAACCAGACATTCCCAAGAGGCAAAAATAGAAGATTGGCATGGGTGGGCGGATCTTCCTAACCTTTTCCACTCCTGTGATTATTGGCTAAAAAACCAGCAACCCTGCAGCTGCCTTTTCCACCAGGGGAGAAAAGAGACCTGGAATGTTGCATCTCAGATGCAAAGGACACATTCACACTTCACTCAGAACCCAAGATTTGTGCCACCTCCCTCAGCCCTGGTGAGATAGAGTTCAAATGAATCCCAGATCTCAGGTTCCCAGAGGCAATATGCCAAGAATGATGGGTTTGTACATTGTGACCAATTCTGATATATCCTAACTTACAAAGGAAGTAGGCATGTGCATGAGGATGGGAGGGAGAGTGCGTTCTTCTGGGGCTGGAAGAAATGGGAATAGAAGAATTTCTATTCTTCTGTAAGGGGCTGTAAGGGAGGCTGGTGGCGGGTAGAGGCTGGAAATTCACAACTGAAACATCTTTCAGATGGTGGGCAGAGACATGGGTCATGGACAAATCTACAATTCCATGAATGGTTCTCCTCAATGAAATATTTGGAACCCAAGCTTACAAAAGCCCTCTTCAGTTGTTATGAGTGCCACAGGCACTCATGCTTACAACAGCAAAAATGGGGAGGAGGTCTCACCCCTCTTCTGTCATTCAACCCCTCCCACCGGGGGCACTCGTTACAGCACTGTTTGTTGAAGGGCCATGCACCATAACCATGATCACAGCAATTCTGTGAGCAGCAAGCTGGATAGATCAAGCTGGATAGATCAAGGTAGATCATGGAATTGCCAGTGAACATGCTTATGTTACCAGACAAATAGTGCCGTAAGCATTTGTGCCCGGAGGAAGAGGGTAGTGACAGTGGCAGGGTGGGACTTCCTTGCGGTTTTTACCATTGTAAGCGTGAGCACCGATGGTGCTCATAATGTCTAGGACTGAAGTGTGCAGTAGATCCAGTCTGTCTCTGATTATAGGGGTCTACACTAACTAGAAAATTTGGGTCACAAAGCTCAAGTCAGAAGCTGAACATTTTGTTGCATGCCTGTGACAAATACCTGCTTAAACAAGGCATTTATCTAAATATGCTTTTGCATGCAGCGATCTATGCAAAACTGTGCATGGGGATAGTTTCTAGGTGGTAGTGATGTGTAAATGTCAGTAATGTATGTTGATAAAAATCTAACAAGTTCTACTCAAGGTGATTTAAACCCACTTTTACTTCTCCAGGAAAGGACAATTCATTCTCACAGGGACTGCCATGTAAGGCCATTGCTAATTTCATTTGTGTTATATGAATGAGACAGAGAGCTCATTAGGGCAACCAGAAGGCTGAGCTAGCAAAACTGATGATCAAGCAGATAAGCAGGATAAAAATTACAGAACCTGTGAAATTAAATTATAAAGTGGCAGAACTAGGGAGGTTCACAAAGTGACCCTCCACAGAAGTCTTCAGTCCTGCTGAAGAACCTGAAATTATATTACACTGGCCATGGCAACATCATCCAGGATGTTCAAAAGAGGTCAGACCCAAAACAGACAGATGTTGCATGATGGGTAAATGCGATATTGATCAGAGGCAAGCAATACAGAACTCTTGACTTGATGCTTCATAGACTGTCTAGTAACAAACTCTTGATTTGGATTTTGGACTTTCAAAGAATGATCGGGTTCTTAAAATTGGGTAGGAGTGCAGAATATCAAAATCTGGGGGAAAGAAAGAGAAAATAAACCAGCCTATGATTATATGAAGCTGGATTGCTTTGTTCTGAGTCATAGCATCCTGCCCAGAATTGATTGCTCTGGCTGGTGGGGAATCTCCAAGGGCTCAGGAGATCTTTCCCAATCCTGCTAGCTAGAGACTGAACCGGAGCTTTCCAAATGCAAAGCATAGGTTCTACCACTGACCTATGGCTCCCTCCTGCTAAACATATACAGTTGGCTAAAAATAGCCCTTAAGCTTTTTGTCGCCCATAGGCAATGAAAAATTTGCTTCCCCAATTTCCCCAGAGACTGATTCTTCTTCAGCAGGGTTGCAGTGGGAGGAGTTCTTGGTCTTTCTTAAAATCACCTTTTTAAATGCGCTGCTGTGTGGCATTGAATGAAGAATAAAGAGCAACCACTGACCAGCTGGTGGCTGCAGCAATAGCAAGGGTGGCGGTGGCAGTGGAGGCGGGGACTCCTTCCTACATCCTCCCACCCTCCCACATGAGTGTTCGGGCGGCTGCGGTCCATTTCAGAGGTGACAGTGGTGGAAGCTCCTTCCCCCATCCCTCCGCCTGCCCTCCCAAATGGCTGTCCCATCCATCCCGGGATGGTGGGGATGGTGGAGCTTTCTGCCATTTCCACAATGAGAGCTCCTTCTCCCATCCCTCCACCCTCCCAAATGACGGCTCCAACTGGCTGCAGCCCATGTTCTGGCCTCTCTCTGCATGCGTGGGTGTGTGTGCGTGCATGCATGCGCGCAGAAAGAGAGGCCCCAATATGGGCCACAGCTGGCCAGAGTAATCATTTGGGAGAGTAGAGGGATGGGAGCTCCCGTTGCCGACTCCGCCGTCCCTGGGATGGATGGGGCAGTCATTTGGGAGGGCAGGTGGAGGGATGGGGGAAGGAGCTTCCACCACTGCCACCTCTGATTCTCATGTGGGGGGGAGGGATGGAGGAAGGAGTCCCTGCCTCCTCTGCCACTGCCACCCTTGCTACTGCTGCGGCCACTGACCGGTTGGTGGTCACACCTCATTCTTCATTCTGTGCTACACAGTGGCACTTTTAAAAAGGTAATTTTAAGAAAGACTAAGAACTTTCCCTCGGCCCCTTCCTCGGCCATCAGAATTTGCCGCTCCCAAAAATTTGCCGCCCTAGGCAAGTGCTTACTTTGCCTATGCATTAATTCACCCCTGTAAACAGCACGAGACTACGCCCATCCAAGTTGCTGTAAATGCAATAGTTTACAGTGACTGAGGCCAGCAGATCAATTGTTTGTGGTTTGCAGGCCTCTTCATCAAGATAGTTGCCTTTTCTCAGTCCCTGCTGGCATGGTATTGGGGTAAGCGTTGTCCCTTCAGCAATGCAGTTCCTCGTCAAAGACTCCTGAGGAAACTTAGCAATCATGGGATAAGGGGACAAGTACATGTGTGGATTGCTAACTGCCTGAAAGACAGGAAAAAGAGGGTAGGTATAAATGGAGAATTTTCACAGTGGAGGGAAGTAAGAAGTGGGGTCCCCCAGGGATCTGTACTGGGACCGGTGCTTTTAAATTTATTCATAAATGATCTAGAAGCAGGGGTAAGCAGCGATGTGGCCAAATTTGCAGATGATACCAAACTCTTCCGGGTAGTGAAATCCAAAATGGATTGTGAGGAGCCCCAAAAGGATCTCTCCAAACTGGGGGAGTGGGCGACAAAATGGCAAATGCATTTCAATGTTAGCAAGTGTAAAGTGATGCACATTGGGATGAAAAACCCCAACTTCAAGTATATGCTGATGGGATCTGAGCTGTCGGTGACGGACCAGGAAAGGGATCTTGGGGTCGTGGTGGACAGCTCGTTGAAAGTGTCGACTCAATGTGCGGCAGCTGTGAAAAAGGCAAATTCAGTGCTAGGGGTCATTAGCAATAGCACTAGCAATAGCACTTACATTTATATACCGCTCTATAGCTGGAAGCTCTCTAAGCGGTTTACAATGATTTAGCATATTGCCCCCCAACATTCTGGGTACATTAGGAAGGGGATTGAAAATAAAACGGCTAATATTATAATGCCCTTATACAAAACTATGGTGCGACCACACTTGGAGTACTGCGTACAATTCTGGTCACCACATCTTAAAAAGGACATTGTTGAACTGGAAAAGGTGCAGAAGAGGGCACCAAGATGATCAGGGGCCTAGAGCACCTTTCTTATGAGGCAAGACTACAACACCTGGGGCTTTTTAGTTTAGAAAAAAGACGACTGTGGGGAGACCTGATGGAGGTCTATAAAATCATGCATGGTTTGGAGAGTTTGGAGAGAGAGAAATTCTTTTCCCTCTCACACAACACTAGAACCAGGGGCCACTCCATGAAATTGATTGCCAGGAGGTCTAGGACCAACAAACGGAAGTACTTTTTCACACAACGTGTGATCCACTTGTGGAAAACTCTGCCACAGGACGTAGTGACAGCCAACAACCTAGATGGCTTTAAGAGGGGTTTGGATAACTTCATGTAGGAGAGGTCCATCAATGGCTACTAGTTGGAGGGCTGTGGGCCACCTCCAGTCTCAAAAGGCAGGATGGCTCTGAGAACCAGTTGCAGGGGAGTAATGGCAGGAGAGAGGGCACGCCCTCAACGCCTGCCTGTGGCTTCCAGCAGCATCTGGTGGGCCACTGTGAGAAACAGGATGCTGGACTAGATGGGCCTTGGGCCTGATCCAGCAGGGCTGTTCTTATGTTCTTATGCAACATTTTATTTTATTTTTTAATGTATAAGCCACTATTCAACAGAGGTCCCCAGAGTAGTTTAAAAGCACAATAAAAATGGTGGCCAACATCCCCATTAAGTGTGCAGCTGCACACCAAGGAAAGCTAACCCCTTCCTTAGTAGTAGACCCCTTCCTTAGTTGCACAGACAAAAATCACCCTCCCTTTTGTGATCAGCTCTGCAGAGCTAAGGAAATGGTCCACTGAGGGGACACTTCTTCCCACTGCATGGCTGCAAGGTTAATGGAGATGTTGGCTAGTAACAATATACTAGAATAGAATAGCAGCATATCTATCTATCTATCTATCTATCTATCTATCTATCTATCTATCTATCTATCATATTTTTGTACTGCCTGATATGTAAATCTCTATTTTCATGTCTAATAATTAGGCATGTGCCTGAAACGTTTTGGAGGCCATTGTAAAGGCCTCCGAAACGTTTCAGCGCTGGGGCGGTATTCAGTGTTTCGGCACTGGCGGGGGCAGTACTTTAAGGGCGGGGAGGGTGTACTCACACACACCCCCGCCGCATTTCCCCCGTCGGCGCTCTGTAAACTTCAAGCCCCTTGGGGCGGCAGCGTTCCTCCCTGCCGCCCCGTTCCCCCCCCCCCCCCCGTTGGCCGGAAGTGGCCGGAAGCTGAGAGCGCGTTCCTCCCTGCCGCCCCGAGGGGCTTGAAGTTTACAGAGTGCCGGTGGGGGAAATGCGGTGTGGGGGGGGTGTGAGTACACCCTCCCCCGCCCTTAAAGTACTACCCCTGCCGGTGCTGAAGACTTTTCGTGCACATCCCTACTAATAATGACATGAAAATGCCTTCCAGCTAATGACCATCATTTGGGGGGAGAAATTAAACCTCATTAAAGGTCTGCCTAAACAAGGTGTTCTTGACTCACCTTTGATCTATCAGAAGAGAAGAGGCTAAGATGGTACTCCCAACTGATGTCTAAGGTTTGGGTGCCACAACCAAGAAGGTCCTGTTTGCTAACTATACTTCACAGAAGAGGGAGACCCAAATTGTTTAGGGCTTTAATGGTTATAATCAACACTTTGAACTGGCCTTGGAAACACATCAGGAGCCGATGTAGATCTTCTGAGTATCTGGAAGCAAAGATGGATCCAGCAGCATCACCATACTATGAATCTGAGTCTTCATAGTGAGTGCTACCCCATCCAAAATAGGATGTATCACTAATCCAAGGGATTGGCTTTCATACTGGCCCAAAGCATTTCTCCTTGTCTGGATTAAGTATCTGTTTGGCATCCTACACCCAGTTTATCACAGACACCAATCACCATTTCACTTATCACAGGCAGAATCTACTACCTGAGCAAACTATCAGCTGACAAGCCATCAAGCTTTGGGGTTATTATGGTAAGAAAAATAATTTCCCACCCTTTCACTAGAAAACAAGAATAAAATGCTAACATACAGTATTGTAGTACTTGGATCTCTGTGTATTTTCTATCTCTGTGGATTTTGGGACTGGATTAAGACATATTTTACTCTGGATTTTAGGAACTTAATTATTGTAGGTTTTGTGTTAGCATTTTTAGGAATCACAAGTTCTAGTTTTTAGCTTAGTTTATATAAATTAGTTTTTATAACTAATTTGATTTGTTGTAAGCCACCCTGAGGGCTCTTGGGAGCCATGTTCGCAGGGCAGAAATGGAATGAATGAATAAATAAATAGATATTTTGTGTAATTGGAACAAGACAATTATGAATATTAATGACTTATATTGCAATTTGATTTGCAGAACACTTTATAAAGATAACCTCTCTTACATGACAATCATAAGCATATTTACTCAGAAGGAGGTCCTTACTCCACAATAAATGTGTTTAGGATTGCTGCTTTAATGAAACAATATTCACAGGTTTCAGGGGAAGAAATGAGATTTCAGACATTTTTACCTGTCCAGGTTGGATTGAGGAAGATTTGGGCCCATCAGAATCTGCCACTTTAACAGATGGATCTCATAGGCTCTCACATCTAGTATGCTCTGTTTATTTGTACATGAAACCCATTTAATGCCCCAAAGGACATACCTGACCAAAATGACATTTGCCCACCTTCCCATCACATTATCACAGAGGAACAGAAAAGATTGCACTAAACTGTGAGACTGCTATATTATTTCAGTGAGAAGATTGCTTGGGATATTTTCAGCGACATTAGCCAATGTGCAGATTTGTGTATTGTATTGTAATTACCTAAATAGGGATTTTGCATGCTATAGCCAGTGATTCATGAACTGCGGGGTATCTGCAAAAACAGGCTGTCATTGGGATTAAGGGATGTAAAATGCCTGAAGGTTTTTTCCCTTTGATAGCAGAACTGTTATTGCATCCTCATAGGCTTTGTCTAATAAATTGTATTAGTGCTTTGCAGAAGCATCCTGCATCCTTGCTCCTCAGTCTCTGTTTTTGAAGGGAAAATACATTTATGTGAGCATTTTGACTAAGACTGCTAAAATATATAATGTACTGATCCCTGCTTGAAATTCTGCTGCTCTGTATTTGAAACAAAATAGGGGAAAACGGTATTTTGGCTTATACGCATGCCTTAGTTTTACCTTTGGTGCTTGCTGCACCAAGCGATAAGTATTGTGTTAAATGCAGGGTAGAGAGAATTCACCGGCAGCAAGCAAGCAGGACTCTCTCTCTCTCTCGAGGTGGTTATTAAAATAAAATGAGTTTATGCAAAAAAGGGGTCAATTAAATAACATTAGAAAACTGAGGAGTGGTTTTTATCTGACCTTGCTATTTGAGTCTTAAAAATACATACATTTGTGGCAATAACCTCAAAGCATGCCAGAAATTTAAAATAATTTGAATATTTCCAGTGAGGATTATCTATCTATCTATATATTTCTCCTGGGTGTGCCCAGGAAAAATGCGTCCCGGCAGCCCAGCTGATTGGCTGGGCTGCAGGGGCGCCTGATTCATCCTGGCGCACCCAGAAGAATTGCCTGGCTGGGCGGCTGCAGAGGCAAGGCGGTGGGCCCGGCCGTGGAGGGCCAGGCGGCGGCGGCGGGCCCGGCCGCGGAGGGTCAGGCGGTGGCGGCGGGCCAGCTAGAGACACAGATGCTCTGTGCCCGGGCCCACTAGTTATTATTATTAGCTGTATTTATACCCTGTGTTTTAGTCAGGATCGTTTCCCAAAGCAGCTTACACTTGCAATCCATCACAAAGATGTTTCAAAATGGTGTGTATATGGCAATCTCCTTCTAACCCCTGGCAGCTGAGGGCAGACAGAGCCCAGCTTCTAGGCTCGTGCCAGGCAGAGGAGCTATGCAGGGGTAGAAGGAGCTGAACTTTAACCATTCAGGCTGGCTGATGGTAGGGATCTGTGAACTGGCTCAACCTTGAGCCAGTTCGACATCAACCTTGAGGGCTTGCCAGGGCCCAATTTGGCTCGAGGTTGGGGTGCCAAAACCAATCATGCCCATTTCGGTTTCGAGTCTGATTCAGACTTGAACTGAACCAGGCAAGGCAGTTTTGTGCACACCCCTAGCTAATTGCTATAGTTGCCAGTTAACAGAAGTGACTCTTCTGTTGACCTGCTGACTGCTCTGACCCCTGTCAAGGGATGGCATGCTACATGCTCCAGGCTCTTCACCAACTGCAGTTGCTTTTTTGTTATTAAGTTACTCTGGGCATGGCCATGTTGTTGTTGTTTTTTCTGTTTATGTCACTCAGTAATGTGCCATGCACAGTGATGACACTACATTAATAAATGCATAATAATTTTAGTGTGGATAAATATCATAGAACTGCAAGAACTCCAATCTAGAGGCTCCACTGTGCACATGGAGTTTCTCATGAGCAAAGGATGATCATTCAGGGCTGGAGAATGCTCTGTGCATGTAAAGGGTTATGTATACAGCCCTTTCCCCAGCAGTGAGGCAAATGGGGCAGCCTCTGCTTGCACAGAGCTCTGTAAATGTAAATACTAGGTCTGTGTGCATTTAGAAAATTTGGATTTGTATCTCACTCAATCTGACATTGACAATGTCAGATTTGGATTCTATGGGCTCTGGTAATGGAGGCAATCAGATCAGATTTAGAATCCAAATCTGAATTCCAAGTTAAATCTGGATTCTCCACCACCCCCCCAGGTGGTCAATGGAGAAATTGGGGTGAGCGGATCACCAAAAAGCAGAGGTTGATCCTAGAGCCTTGTAACTTGCCACACATGTGGGGAAGGTGGCCAGGGCCACCTGTAGTGGGTTTGCAGATAACTGGTGAATCCCCTAATTTTTCATGATTTGAGGGGGCTGGCCAATGGCTGTAATAAAAACTGATTGATTGATGATGGGGGGTGGGATTTTTGGTTTAAAATGTTGAAATGGTGAAGCCCAGCTTGTTTCAAGACAAAACCTTACAAAAACTTCTGAAATTAAGACCTTCTTGGAGCATCATTCCACCAGCATGTGGTGGAATATGCCCTTTGCCTTCATGGAAAGGTGTAACAGCATGCCTCTTTTGTATTTCCAGAATGGGTGGGCATACAGTTATGAAATGTGGCACATAGGAATTCCACATTGGCAGGATTCTGTGTTGTTGTTTTCAAAGCTATGGGCCACTCCTCTGATTTTTGATGAATTTTGGGGGGGTGGGATAAAAATGACTAAAAATGGTGAAATCTGTCTTGTTTCAAGCCAGAACTTTACAAAAGGTTCTGGGTCTTAAACCCTTCCTTGGACTGTCATTCCACCCACATGTGGAGGAAAAAAACATTCCTTTGATTTTATATTAATTTTTTTCTTCCCCAGAAACAGGCAGTATTTTAAAAAGGGATTAAAAGGACTTCACTCCTTTTAATCCCTTATTGGCTAGAAGGGGAAATAAGAAATTCTTCCTAACCTCAAAAACAGAAACATTCAAAATACTTTCACTTTTACTGACTGTGTGCTTCCGCAGTGGGGAAGAAAAAAAAATATAAAATTAAAGGGATATCGTTTTTCCCTCCAAATGGGGGTGGAATGATGGTTCTAGGAAGGGCTTCAGGTGCAGAAACATTTGTAAAGTTCTGGATTGAAACAAGCCAGTTTTAGCCCCTTTTCCCACTATTTTTAGATTCCCCCCACCAAAATAAAAATAAAAATGTGGACTTTGTGTGGGCCAGATTTCATAATTGCATATGCACATCCATTCAGGAGATATAAAAGGGGGAGCAAACGGGGCACGGTGTCACCCTTTTTCATGAAGGCAAAGGGCAGATTACTCCACATGGGGTGGAATGATAGTTCAAGGAGAGGCTTCTGATTCAGGACATTTTGTAAAGTTCTGGCTTGGAACAAGCCAGGTTTCACCATTTTTAACCTTTTTATTTAAAAATAAACAACAACCCAAAAGCATTGAATTTTAAAACCTTTGCATTTTTCTCAAGCTTCCCCCACAAAAAAAAAAAAAAAAAATACACTAAAGAACATGATTTTAGCCACTTTACTGAATCCTGGGTGACAATCCTGCCAAAACGAATCATGAGCACCATTTTGTGAATTCTGAAATTCTGACATATTTCCGCAATTAATTTTGATATTTCAGAAATAATTCTGACTTTACCAATCTAATTTTTTTGGGGGGGGGTTGGATTTCTATTTTACTGATTTTTACTGATTTGGGGCAATTTTGGATAAAATCAGAATTTTTGTATCCAAATTTGCAGAAGCCTAGTAAATAAATACTATTTCAAAATATCTTCGTGATGGATTTCAATTGTAAGTTACTTGGGGAAACAATCTTGCCTAAAAAGCAGAGCTTTGATTCATTGTGATAGTGTGCACAAGTTCTATAATTTGGTAAATACGTAAAACACTTTGGGTATGATTTAGCAATAATTAGTTAGCTAGTTACAGGTAGTTAAAAATTATGTAGTCCCACTCAGATCAAGAAGAATTATATTAGTCATGTTTGGGAGTTCCAAATTTCATGAATCCAATGCAATGTCAGACCTGAAATTTTTCATTTTGTACAACATTGACCTATGTATTGAGAGAAAGGAACAATTCCCCTTGCTGCAAAATGTAATATTTCTCTGAATTGGCCTTTAATCATTCTAAGAGCCCATAATTTTGGTATTCATTTCAGTATATACTGTGGAATAGAATGGCACATGGCTTTGAAAACTGAAGTCACAATCCATAAATATTACGATATTTCAAAGTTTAATGAAGCTCTGTAAGAAAAGGGATAATAAAAAGACATCGTTTGTGTTAGAAAATTCACATTGTTCTAGCAGAATCTGTGGAGCTAGCTGTGCCTATTCAATGAATTCATCTTTTTAGTTCCTTCACTCAAATCCAGGAGAAAGTATGGGTAGAAAACTAAAAAGTACAAGACAGATTGTAGTCTCTTCTAGCTGTTGCTAAATGTACACAGCATGGCCTGATAAAAGCTTCAGTTCATGCAACAGATGGAATTTCACAGTGGACTTTTGTCTATCAACTCAATGTTTGCTCCTTATTCTGATTTCTTTTTATTTTGTTCTGAGGCAGCTTGTAAATTCATATTATTGTAAGCAAACTAGTTGATTTTGGGTCCCCCACCCCCCTTTTTGTGTAATGTTGATAGATCACATGATAGGTTGTTGTTGTTTTTTATTGTCACCCTTGGTGTAGTGGTTAGAGTGCTGGACTAGGACCGGGGAGACCCGAGTTCAAATCCCCATGCAGCCATGAGACTTGCTGGGTGACTCTGGGCCAGTCACATCTCTCTCAGCCTAACCTACTTCACAGGGTTGTTGTGAAGAGAAACTTAAGTATGTAGTACACCGCTCTGGGCTCCTTGGAGGAAGAGTGGGATATAAATGCAAAATAATAATAATAATAATAATAATAATAAAACACCTGTCTGACTGTGTAAACAAGAAATAATAATAAATTTGTACAAAACTCACTCTAGTCATTCCACAGTTGGTATCATCACTATTTTTTCATCCAAGCTTTGGTTCCATCACGCTTGTTACAAGGAAAATACATGGAGTAAAGTATTTGCAGCAACTAGCTGCTTCATAGGCCAACAGCCACTTGGGTGGTATTTTCATCAGGAAAATGGCATGGGTGCGTGTGTGTGCTAATGCCCCCTGTCTGCACATCTTGGTCCTATGCTGGATCACGCCCTTTGTGATTGTTTTTTAAATATATATGAAATAGGCATTTCCAGCATAGTTCTATTGTTAAACTTGTTATAGACTTAATATATTGTGTAGTTTGGCACTCAGTTTTCTGGTCATTCTTCTTCCTGGAGAACAGGCAAGATGTTCTTGACCAATGAAGAATAGATAGCTCAGAAAGAAAGAACATTTTGAAATATTGGAGTCTAAAACAAGGGCATCGCTTTTGTTGTATGTGCTTGTGATGTTCTAAAAGACAGAACCAGCCTTTTAAAAAGCAAATCTGTTTCCTAAATGAAGGAATGGTTGCTAACTGTTTGAGAAGTTTGTATTTTCCATGAATAGGAGGCTAATAATAAAGCTACACTTCACTGTTTGGCAAAAGTTATTCAAAGGGAAGGCATTTTAAAGAGAGCAAAGCTTTCGCTTTTCTTTGCTGTTCCATTTCACTGTTACTCAGCCATGCAAAGCAGTTCCTCAGGACAGGGCATCACCGAAAACTCAGCTCAGTAAAGCTGGAGGTGAAACAGTATGCCCTGTTGACCTTCTCCCCATGTGCCCGGTCTACCGAGGCTTGACTGAACCTTGACCTAGAGAACAAATAAAACTGCACGCCAGCTAAGATACAAGAAGTATATGCCAAGAACTAATATTTGATCCTGGTGGGGGGAAATTCCATATTTTTTTTAGTGCAATGATGTTCTGAGAAATGCTACTTACATTTTATTTCTTAGCATTTATTAGGTATGATTAGCGAGTAATTTAAATGGCTAAGGGCCTGTTTACACAATCTGTTTTCCGGGGGTGGCAACTCTTGAACCCACTTTACTTTGCTAACATGTTCAAGGGCTGAATCAGGGCACTTCAATATTAGATTGTTTTCTTATGAGGAAACAAACTTTGTCTAGGAAAAAGCATACATAGAAAATATTGTTTGAAGAGGCTAATGGGTGCTTCTTTCTTCGGTGAGCACATTGTTTGGAAAGCCAATGAATGTATCAGCTTCTTTAACAGTGATAGGCAAATTATTTCCCCATCTTGTTTCATCATTGGCTTGGTCTTTCTGAGTCATTTTGGAGAAAAATCAAGGTTGTTTTCTTTCTTTTTCTTCTTTTTAGAGTTCTCCTAAGCTTGGAAACACCCAGAGCCGGGTCTCACGATCAGTGAGACCCGGTTTTGGAGACTGCGCAGGGAGAGCGGGCTAAGCCTGCTCTCCCCGCACACAAGCAGGGAGGGAGCCCTGGGCGGCCAGATTGGCCGCCCACATGATTGCCAGCTCCATGATGGAGCCAGTGGGGGCTGGGGAGCTCGGGGGCCACGCGGCCCCCGGAAGCTACAGTATGTCCTGCATGAGCGTGCAGGGCATACTGGGGAGACCCCCAGAGCCGGGAGGCGGCTTTTCGCCTCCCTTCCTGGGGGTCTACTCATGAGTAACTGTGGTGCGGAGCCGTGCCGTGGCTACTCACAATCTTCAAAACCAGGTTTGTGGAACACTCGCTCCACAAACCTGGTTTTAGGGCAGGGGTAGTTAGGCGGGTTACCCGCCTAGGAACCACCAGGCTCACAGCCAAGCCCGGTGGTTCACATGATGGGGCGAATTCGGGCTAGCCTCCGCTAGCCCGATTTCGCCCCATCATGTGAATAGCCTCCCAGTCCAACTCTTCTATCTTTGCTAGCCCTTCAATGAAGGTTTCCTCCTGTGTCTTTCCCCACATTTACCAAGTTGCAAGGATGGGGGAAAGAAGCCAGCAGAATGGATGACTGGTGAAAGCTTAGGATTCATCCTAAATTCCCATGATTCCTTTCTGCAATAAAGATTTGCAGTGTAGTCTCCATGAGTATGCCTGGAGGATGAGCATTAACAGGAACTCTGGAAACAAGTTTTTTTTTAATTCCCCGGGAACACAGAATAGAAAAACCACAGTTCCCAGAGTCCCCATTGGCAGAGGAGTCTCTGGGCATGCTCAGGAACCCTCATTGCAGACCCAAACCATAGGAATTTCGGATAAATCCTTGGCTTTCGTCCACCTTTCCTGCTGTCAGTTTCCTTTCTGCAGTCTCATAACTTGGCAAGATTGGGAAAGGAAGCAGAAGGGAAATGATAGGCTGGAAATGGTACTGGGCTGTCATTATGAGCCAAACCAAAATGCTTAGCTCGGAGTGGTTTGGGGATTACAGAACTAGGGGGGCTTCATTTCCTGAAGCCCTCATTTCAAAGACTTCTTGCCATGACTTTTCCAACCGATATATTTGTGGTGGCAAACACTTATGGCACCCTGCAGGAATAAAATAAATGTTTAAAGCAGACATTGGAGGTTGACAGAGAGTCAGCATTTGTGGCAATATTAGGCTTTTGACTCACCTCTTTTTCCTCTCTCTCTATACAAATATATATATATATATATATATATATATATATATATATATATATATATATATACACACACACACACACACACAACTATATATACAACTATATATACAAAAGCAGGCTTATATCAAATGGAAAATGTTGCTTTAAACAGAAGCACTCAGGAGTGAGTAAGTATGCCTAGGTTTGACCTACTGCGTATTTAAGTGCAAGTACTCCATCTTAAATGGTTGATAGATAGGCCAGGCAGGTCATCAGTCACTCTGTCCCATTGACTACCAGTTAGGTGGAAGATGGAGTAGCTACAGTCATTTCTTGCCCAGTCCTTTTGTCCACCACTTCCCCTGCCTGCTGAGCATCATACTTGGGGTCAACAAGCAGTGTTTACGACAACAAGCTGTGTGTGTGTGTGTACAATGAATGGGGATAGAAAGGAGTTGTAGCTGCTTTGGCTCCTGCTTATAGCAATTCATCAGGTTGGGAACCCTATTTACTGAAGATCACTTATATGTGTATACATGTCATTCATTCATATAGGCTAAGGATTAGGATACCTCAAGACCTGCCTCCCCCTACATGAATTTACTGTTACCAGAGCACCCCCTCCAGCAACACTTTGTAATTTAGCCTCTAAACTGCTGCATGTACTGGAAAGTGTGCTTTGAGGGTTGGCCTCCTTTTGGGCAAGCAAGATAGTAATGTGGGGAGGGGCTTGTGCTTTGAGCCTGGGAAAGATGGAAATCCAGTACTCCTGCACTTTTGATGAGGTTCAATGGCCAGCCAGGCACATAAGGGTCGTGGGATAACTGGAAGGTCCAGTGGACTAACCAATTCCATCTTAATGCAATCAGAGGAACCCTAGCCATCGATAGAACTGAAATACCTAAAGTCCTGGTAGTGCTGACTCAACCAATCAGCTCCCTGTACTTTCACCCAAACAACCATTTTTCTTTTGTTTTGAACTCTTTTTGTTCTGGGCACCCAGAATCCAATGTGTTTCCAGAAGTGGGATGTAGGAGTGTACAAACAGGTTAGGAACTGAACTGGTTCAACTTTGAGCCGGTTCAGTTTGGCAGTTCAGGGTCAAGCCAAACCATCTCCGGTTTGGCTCGACCCTGGACTGAACCTCCCCTGGCTGTTCGGGGGGTTCGTGGACCAAAAAAAAATTTTTTTTTAATTATTATTTTTTAACTTACCCCCACCAGGGGGCTTTTCTGAGGCAGCAGGGTCCACGGAGGTTCCCCCTCCCCCACCGGCCTCCATTATGCACCCATCACCCATTTGGGGTGGTCTTCAGCCCTTTCCAGGCCTTTCCCCCAGTGTGGTGGCCATTTTGGCAGCTGCCACACTTGCATAAATGACCTTTATTTGGCCAGGTCACCGGGCAATGCAAGGGCCATTTGTGCATGTGCGGCAGCCTCCAAAATGGCCACCGCACTAGGGGAAAGGCTCGGAAAGGGCCAAAGACCACCCAAACTGGCCAATGGGTACATAATGGAGGCTGGCAGGGGGACGATGAACCTCTGTGGACACCCACACCACCACCTCAGAGAAGCCCCCTGGAAGGGGTAAGTTGAAACCGGCTGGCCCGGTTCGGTTCGAGTAAAAACCAGACCCAAACTGGACTGGGCCAGTTCAGTCCAGCACCCCCTTGGACCCCTCCCCATTCATTTCGATCAGGGGGGGTGCGGACCCAAAAGTTTTTTAATAAAACTATTTTTAAAAACTTTTTGGTCCGCACCCCCCCGATCGAAACGAATGGGGAGGGGTCCAAAGGGGTGCTGGACTGAACTGGCCCAGTCCAGTTTGGGTCTGGTTTTTACTCGAACCGAACCGGGCCAGCCGGTTCCATGCACATCCCTAGTGGAATGCTGGTGGACACTCTGCTGAATAATGCTCTGGAAACTCCCAACCATTTTCCTTGCAAATCATGTGACTTCAGCCACCCTCCATTTCCCTTCTCCCCCTGCTCCATACCAAACAGCCATCAACTTTACTGCTGCAACAGGCACTCAGTACCTGGTTATTGTGTTGCACTCCTTTAAAAAAAAAAGATTTACTCCCTTTTGAAACACTCAGGCCTCCTTCCTCTGTTTGTCACTTGATGTACTTCTGCAGTGTACACGGAACCGAATCCAGGTTAGGGGTGTGCATGGACCCGAATCCAGTGGCTGTGCTGCCACCTTCAACTATGAGGTGCTGTCTTGCCTCGAGCCAAACCTTGATGCTTCACTATCAAGGGTGCTATTTATTTGGTCAAAGACCGTAAATAAATAAATAAATACAAATACTATTAGGGGTTTGCACAGAACCAAATCTGATGGCCATGCTGCCACCTCCAGCTATGAGGTGCCATCTTGCCTCAAGCCTATTCAGATTTTTCTGAAGGCAGGCAGGGTTTCCGACTTTGCTTGTAAATCCAGTGAGGATTCCCCTTTACAAGCAAAGTCAGAAACCCTGCCTGCCTTCAAAAAAATAAAAAAATAAAAAAATAAAAATCCTTTAAACCTGGCCCCTCAAACAGCTGAACCTGTTCTGAACCAGTTCGGTTAGATCAGGGCCGGTTTAGCTCAAACTCAGACGAGCAGCTTTTAGGGGGGAGGGATCTGGTTCGGCTCAAGTCCGAACCACTCGAGCCTCGTTCGAATAAAACCGGTTCTACACACCCCTGTTCACTATCCAGGCCTGATCCATCAATCTGAGCCCTTGCTACATCAGACTTCCCTGCAGAAGGGAAAAGTTTCCCTGGCATCCAAGTAATTTAAGAGTAATCCTCCCAGAATCACTTTTGGTTTTGCAACCAGAGACACACAACTAAGTGTAGACATCTACGAGAGACATAAATTTGAGGAAGCATGTTAACACACTGTCTGAGACCTGACATTGGCTCTGTCCCATTACTACTAGAAATGCAGCAGACAAGTACGAGGCATTTTCAGTGGCAGTGCTGCAACTTTGCCATGCCCTCTCTAAGGACATCTCCCTTTCTTCTCATATTCCGATGGGTTTAAAAAATCGTGTTCAAACACGTTGTGATCTTTAGTGGCTGGCTGCTTTTTAAAGATGTGTTTGTCGATTACTATGACTTTACAGTAGAACTACTAGTTATAGGTTTGCTCACTGAGTATCTTGTTAGGTTTTAATTGTTTAATTGATGAATGCTGTCTTGTATATTTTTGTAAGCCACTTTGAATATAAACCAATCATGGAAAAGTGGGATATTAATTACATGAATTAATGAATAAATTAAATCCTTTCCATATATTCAACATTTGTTTGCAGCTTGCGAGGGATGCCATTTTTGGAGAGTAGAAGCTAGACAGAGTACATGGACGGTGCTGGAAACTGTGATGGGTTAGTAATGTTGTTTCTTGTAGAAACTTGTTAATGCTTGTACTAAACATGACAATGATGAAAAGATTTCTGGCTTCAAAACAGAAGACCTGTTTGAATTTAAATTGGCTCCCCATAGTGAACCAGCTATTTCCTTTCTTCCCTCAAGTAAGTGAAACGGTTCTCTTGCTTCTTTGTATAGCTAACAGCATGAGTGACCTTCAGTGTTTCCACTGAAAACTGACACGAGATCATCTTGCTGTTTTTAATATTATTTAATATTTTATTAAACAAACGATTCTTTCCTGCCAGTTATCCCATTCCTGTTCCTTAAAATGCCAGGAACAGGAATGTCCTCCTCTACAGATTCTTCCCTCCACCCTCCACAAAAATGACAGTAAGTTCTTTCCCCACTTCCTTGCTCTGCTTTTCCTCTTTGATTAACTTTGGACCAGATGGCCAGTCCCCAGTCTCCCAGCATGCCTTTGACTGACAGGAGCCTTTGATAAACCTCAGAAGAATGGAGTCATCTCCAGGTCACCTCCTCTGCCTGGCCTTTAACATCCCACACATACCACCATTATCTGCTGAATAGGAGACAAAGGAAATTAGCTCCAATTCCCTATCATCCCCATTATTTCTACACAGCTTTAAACAAGGAAGCAATGAGATGCCCTTCACTTTCCTTGGAAAGGTACAAATGTCAGCTGTTAAGAAATGCAAACAAGCAGTTTCCCATGTTAATGGATGGGCTTCTTTTGTAAAGACATGAAGTGGTAAAAGTGGATATGTCCTCTCTCTGCCTGGAAAATGCTTAACACACTTTGAAATATGTTCTTTAGCTATTTTTTACTTTTACTTTTTGGAAGCATGGGCCTGAAGAATAATGAGACAGTTCTTTCATCTCCTTGCCGTGGGTAATTCTTTGGCTCTTAATGTGATCAAGTAAAGATGGGCTTGGATGAGACCCCAAACTGAAATGTCACTGGCTGACATCCAGAATAACCCCACCCAGATGCACCAAGATTTACCGTTGTATGAGGGGAGGAAGGGCAATTTTCTGAAGCTCTGTGTGCTTCCCAAACCATGTCCCCACAGGACCACAACTCTCAGAGACTTAGTTTTAGGAGGAACAGGTAGCTCCAAAGGGAAGGGGGATCACCCACTCCCTCCTCAAGCAACAGCATACTGTGGTGCATTGGTGTAGGAATAGTTTGGATATCAGCAACTGGGTTTCTAGCTTCTTCTCCTGTAAGAGGCCATGGCGGCCTTTGGGACTAAATAAATTATCCAGCCCTTTTTCATCTGGATTGGAGTCTGTCGATGGATAGGAATAATTCTCTTTATGGGCCATTACATCCCCAAGGCTGTACAATCTTCCCATGTTAACATCTCAGGGTCTTTGTGGATTGTCACTTGCCCTCATGTTTGTTTTTAAACATGCCCCACATGAATATGTATCCTTTTCTAAGAATACCACTAAGTTCCACAAAAGCTACAGTCAAGAAGCTACAGATTCTGAAGTCTGATATTGTGGGTTTGTGGGAGGCCTCCTGAGCAAATTAACCAGTCACTGCAAGTGACACGGAGAAGCCCCTATGCCAGGCCTCATTAAACGTAGGCTGTTGTCTGGTGTGACAATACAATGGCTGAATTCGGATGTAATGCAAAACCGGAGTTAAACAGGGCAGAGGTTGGAACTCTGTTACGTCCGAATACATGCAACCACGGTTTTGAGATGAAAACGACCTGCAGTTTGCCTCACCAAACTACAATTTGAACCTTTGGTTTTAAAAAAGGGTTGCTGCCAAAATCAAAGGTTTGGCCACCGAAGCATTATGTCCGAATGCGGACTGTGCCATAACCGTAGTTTCATGCAGTTTTTGGAACCACAATCATAGAGACGGCAGTTCAGACTTGCCCAGGATCACACCTGCATCAGTCCTGTGGCACTTCTTCCTGTCCACCTCTCCAAGCACTTGCCCTGTCTCTCCTTTCTCCAATCCAACAAAGCAGTTGCCCGGCCACAGGAATGCCACCATGTCCAATCCCAAGCTTGTCAGCCTGTCAAGCAGTAAAGTCACACAGGGGCATGCCCTCTTCCCACTCTGTCCCTTGCTCCCCACTACTTTCAAGCTGGAGGGAAAGGGGAGGGGATGACAGGACGAGCACTGAGTGCTTTGCTCCCTGAGAAAGAAGCAACAATGATGTATGTTCACAAACACAAGCACTCCAGGTGGCAACATAAGCACAGCACCGTGATGGGCACATATGCAAGTGCGGGGATACCTGGGGTCAGATTCAAAAGGCAGCCCCAACCAGGGATTCTTGAACAGCCAATTTATATTTTCTGAACAAATAAGTTGGGGGAGTGGGCACCAGCCCATTCCCCTTGGGGGTACTTGCGTGGTCCCTAGGCTTTCTCATGAGAAGTGTCAGACAGCAGAAACAACATTGCCAACATTAAGAGGAGAGATTCCTCCTCTGTATTAATGGTGGATACTGATCCCGAGTGGAGTGCTCACTCATGAGAGTGTAAGGCCATGGAGACAGCCCCTCACAACTCATGAGAAGAACTGTTTGTGGAGACAGGGGTGTCAGGCAGAATTGCTAATAATGTGCAATAATAACCCCTTCTCTCACAGACTGCTCACTCATGAGAATGTCTGGCCATAGGGGCTAGTTGGCAGATGACACCCAGCTGGATGGCAGATGACACCCAGCAGATGCCACCCAGCTAGCTAGGATGCTTTATACAAGCTAGCAGTAGGGACAGGTATCCCACCAACAGCTCTCTCTGTCTTAGCCACCCTCACTAAGATGCTTTCAAAGCATGGCCTCTGGCAGCCTGTGCACCCACTTGGACATGCCCACCTGTGCATGTGCTGCAAAATGATGACCCTGTTCTCCTGCTGTCTCTGGAAATTGGGGCACCCCCCCTCCCACAATTCCCCACACCGGCAGATCTGCATATGGTGCAATGCCAGCCATATGCAGATCTGCATATGGTGCAATGCCGGCCTGCATGCAGGAATTTTGAAGGACAGTAAAGATCCATCTCCCCATTCACACTCAGGGCTAAGCTCTGAAACACTGAGCATCAAAATCTCCTTTGGGCCCATGCAAGGCTTCCCAGGGGAGGAGGGGGTTGCAGTACATAAGTTCTATTGTTAACCAGAGGGGGGGGGCACACAAGCTGAGCCCCCTTTGCTGGGTCAGCTCAACTCATGAGCACACAGTCCAATGGAAAACTGAGGGTGTTCTACCCTATGGTCCTCCCCAGCAGACTGGCCCTCTCATGAGAGTACTAGTCTGCCGGCAGCAATCTGCCAAAGGACCAGGAGTGTGGTTTGGTCTGCATGGACTGATTTTCCAGAGTGAGACCTTGCAAGATCATCCTTGGTCATGGTGGTACAACCCCCCTTCCGCCCAGGATCCTTTGCCCTCCCTCATATACATATCTCCTCCTAGGAAGTCATAATGTTCCTTTCCCTTTCCTGAGTCACAGGGAAATAGTGCCCCCAAGACTTCCCCCTCCCAGAAATCATGCTTCTGTGAGACAGTTTCATTGCAAGGCTCTTAGGACAGTAGCAGTGCTATCACGGTCAGAAGGAGTGCTGACATGACATGGCATTTAAAGTGATTTAAATGCCATTTCCATGCCGTGGACAGGCCGGCAGTTCTGAAAAGGCATGATTGCATTTGTCACCCCTCCCTTTAAGATCACAGCCAATGGCAGCCACTCTGGTGACATGCTGATGCCTTGCCCACAGTCTGGTGATGCAAGTGCTATGGAGCTTGCTGGGATTGGCCTCGGCAGATCAGGAAGAGAGAGGGGCTCCCCTCTCCTGAAACCGGGGTTTGCTGGACCATGGTTGGATGAATGTCTGAGATGAGATTAACGGTATGAAATTGAATCTGCGGATTCATCAACTTCCGATTTCACCATTACATTTGAATGCGACCAATTAAGTCCTTGACATCCCTGACTGGCATCACTGCCAAGGCTTCACCTAGATGTAGTGAGGAGATCCTGGTCTAGAAAGAATTTTAACCCAGTGGATTATTCACCTTTGGGTACTGAAGATTTGGCATACACAAACACACACCTCCTAGTGGCACGTCTATCCATTCCTTAGAGCCCCTTCCATTGCCAGCCTGGATGCCTGATTCGAAGGATTACCTTCAGAGCTACAGTTAGACACCCCACTCCCCGCAAAAGAGTCTTAGGACATGGCAGACCTGGTGCTCCTCAATGGGTTATGCCCCTTCCTCAGAGCCCCCTCCATCGTTGCTCCCCAGGAGCAAAGATGCCAATGCATCAAGGTGAGGATTCAGCTCCAAAGGTGGAGTGCTCACTTAGCTGCTTGGTGTCTCCCTCCCGAAGTGCCTATTGGGGAGGAGGGGGAGGCTGGATATGGTGCCTTCTCAGAGTAGGGTTGAACTGATGAACCAAAAAGGAAGGAGAGCTGGTCTTGTAGTAGCAAGCATGAATTTCCCCCTTTGCTAAGCAGGATCTGCCCTCATTTGCATTTGAATGGGAGACATGTGTGACCACTGTAAGATATTTCCCTTATGGGATGGGGTCACTTTGGGAACAGCGCCTGTATGCTTGCATGCAGAAGGTTCCAAGTTCCCTCCTGGCATCTCCAGATAGGGCTGGGAGAGACTCCTGCCTGCAACCTTAGAGAAGTCGCTGACTGTCTGTGTAGACAATAGAGAGCTAGATGGACTAATGGTCTGACTTGGTTTAAGGCAGCTTCTCATGATCCTAAGGAGTGGGGCAAACACCAGCTACAAAAGTCCACACCAGCCTTCTGTTGGTCCAACAGCTCTTCTAGCAAACCTATGACGCAGTTGCATTGCTGCTTTGCCTGATCCAGCTATGGACAGGAACTGACCAATCTAGAAAGCTGGGGCTTCTTTGAAACTCCTTTCCAGCCACCGGAGGATGAAGAGCAAGGAGGTAGCAGAGTAGCTATCACCATCTTGAGGGATGCAATGGCAGAAGTAGATGACAGGAGGCTGATGAAGGACAGAGGTGGGGACTTTTACTTCAGGCACTGAAAACTCTAGCACTTTCTCTGTCTAAGTTGACAAATGGTATCTCCATGGAGAAAGTCTTCTGAGTCATCTGGCCATTTACAACCTCTTAGAATATTTTGCCTAGACAACAGAAGTACCACCCACCCCTGCTGCTGGCTTTCTAGCAAACACTCACTAAGTGGTTGGTGACATTGACAGAGATAACACAAGGAGAGGAATTGGTCATTTTTGCCAAACTGAACGTTCTCCTCATACAGCTTGATTGGCAAAAACACAGAAATAAATCAAGGCTTCTACTTGTTACCATCATAGATTTGTTCGTTGCATAGACATACCATTACTTTCTGGTCATTTTCACAGAGGATCCTATCTAAGCCCCAAAGAACAGGTCACCCTGCATTTGTTGCAATTTCAAGGTTTTTTGGTTTGTTTGTTGTTGTTTTTTAAAAGCAAGCTATCTGCAATTTAAAGCATAGGAGTTATGCATTCTCTCTTTTGCTCTTAAGTTGGTCATGGTGAAGCATGTGACTGCATATTTTGAACAAAGCTGACTATGAAAAAGACAAAGAAAAAGGGTTTGTCAGACTACCATGAAAGGAAAGAAGGAAAGAAAGAAAGATCTGTATTAGATTTTTAGGTATATTTGAAAGAGTGATTTTTTTAAAATCTGCTTTCAAATCCCCAGGGACTTTCCAATTTATCAAGAGAGACACATTCTTCCTAATGAAAGGTTACTGACCTTCATGAATGTGACAGTTCAATTACAGCCCATTCATATGCAGAACAGCCGTTGATAAAGGATTTAGAAAATGTGACTAGCATAGCAAAAGAAAAAAAGAAAGATGTCTGGGAAGTTATTTTTTTTATACTGAATCAGGAATTATAAATAAGATTCACTCAGGTGGTAGGTGGAACCTTTTTCTTTCCTCTGGCCCAGCAACCCATTAGATTTGCTTCAGTGAATACATTGACTTTTCTCCTTCTTCTTTTTCCCCCTGCTAATATTCCTGTCTTTCTAATCCTCTGAACTACTAAACCTAACAAATCATAAAGCCCTTGGGGTGCTCAGATGCATGGTTTCAAACATTTTTTCCCTCCTGACTGGCAGAGAAAGCTGGACTGGGTCCTAATGTTATTTTAAGTGTTTCTGTAGTATTTAAACTCTTAAATAGATGGAAACTTTCTGAAAAAGCTGAAAAACCGTGCTAGCATGCACACACACGTACAGCCATATTTATCCTGTCTTAACTTCCAGAACCATCACATAACACACATACAAAATCCAATATGGAGTTTGGCTGCTCCAAGCCTTTTAATATCCAAATCAGATTTTGGCTAGACTCTCTGGAGCCAAGCATTAGCTGGTAGAGAGAGAGAGAGAGAGAGAGAGAGAGAGAGAGAGAGAGAGAGAGACCTGCAAGGTGATGTTTTTGTTTTTTTTATTTCTCCAGGTGTAAGGGAGATGCTTAAATTGGCATAAAGGTGGGCACTGTTAAAATGTGGCTCCCTCAAAGGGCAATGGGAACAATTGTAAAGGTGAAAAATAAACTCATTGCTGTTGGATTCTGTCCACAGTCTTACGCACAAATGTGCTTGGAGGTGAGTAGTAGGCGAGGCCTGGCATTGACTGGGCAAAGTCATTTTGCATAGAATACACTTACAAGAAAGTTCAAGATATTAAATATATGTAATAGAATTTTTTATTAATGTGCTTGCAAAACGAAAGTAAAAGAACCATTTGAAATGTGTAGGATTTCACAATTCCAAACATTATTCATGTTATTGAATAATGACCAAATACGGTAAATTTAAATCATAGTAAATTTGAATCTGAAAAAGATCTGCTTTTCTTGGGCATGATGTCATTTTGGAATCATTGGAACATAGGAAGCTGCCATATACTGAGTCAGACCATTGGTCTATCTAGCTCACTATTGTCTTCACAGACTGGCAGCGGTTTCTCCAAGGTTGCAGGCAGGAATCTCTCTCAGCTCTATCTTGGAGAAGCCAGGGAGGGAACTTGAAACCTTCTGCTCTTCCCAGAGTGGCTCCATCCCCTGAGGGGAATATCTTGCAGTGCTCACACATCAAGTCTCCCATTCAGATGCAACCAGGGCAGACCCTGCTTAGCTATGGGGACAAGTCATGCTTGCTACCACAAGACACAATTTCTTCTAGAATAATACAAAAACAAAAAATTTTTTAATAACAAGAAGAAATATATATATACTGCTTTTCAACAAAAGTTTCCAAAGCAGTTTTCATAGATAAATAAATAATAAATAAATAAATAAGATGGACCCCTGTCCCCAAAGGGCTCACAATCTGTACTGGGGGCGGATAGAGCCAGTTGCTATCCCCCTGCTAAATAAAGAGAATCACCACATTAAAAAGGTGCCTCTTTGCTCAGTTAATGGGAGTTAAACCTTTCCCCATGCATATTCTGGTGTAAAAAGTATGCATTCAGCTAATTTAAGTGGCAAAATTGTTCATGCAAAATTTGGTATCTGTAAATAATCAGGAAGTATAATATTCAGTATTTCTTCAACAAGTTACATTAAAAAAAATTCCCCTGAGCATATTCTGTTATAATTGTATATTCAGCTAATTTAATGGTATGATTTTTCATGCAAAATTTGGTATCTATAAGTAATAAGTAATAAGGAAGTATGACATTCAGAATTTCTTTTTAAAGCCACAAATAAAACTATTTAAATTTTCACTGTGCATATTCTGGTGTAAAATTCAGCTAATTTCAGTGGCAGAATTGTGTATGCAAGATTTGTTGTCTGTAGGTCATCAGGAAGTGTGACTTTATTTCTCACAAACAAATTCTTCAAAATAAAGAATAAATGTTCATATGCATGATAGACAGTACTCTGAATTATAGATGTCCAACCCAATTTCCTAAAAACATTTGCAAATTAAAAAAAAAATCTCCATTGTTACTACAAAAATGGAGATTGGAGGGCAAAATGCTTGCAATATTATTGTAAACAACTAGATTGCTTTCTTTGGGTTTGGAAACAATACTTCCTGCCTCCATCCCACTGAAGTTAGTCATGGCCCACAGACAGCAGTGGGACTTGAGGTTGGGGCTTAGATGATGCGCAGCCCTGTGGCAATTGAAGGAGGGCTGCCAATCCGCAAGGAGCCTTCAGCATGCTTCCACAGAAGGCTTCTTTGTGCAGTGGACCTACAGCAATGGGATCAGAGAGGTTGTTGGCTTACATGACATGCAACCCCCATGTACATATTTATACAAATGGGGGCTTTTGGCAGGAGGAGAGAGATTCAGAAATTGCTCCCACCTCCCCCTCAGGCCCCAGTTTGCTGCACAAAGCAGCCTTCAGCACAGGGATGCTGAAAGCTCTTTGTAGACCCTCGGTCCTCCCTCTGTCACCAGAGGGTGGTACATCATTGATCCAAAATATCATTGTTGTGACTATCATGCAGTTATAAAATAAACAATGAGAAGTAGTTAGGAAAATATATAGATGCATTTATGGAGCACTTTTCTTAAAAAATCTCCCAGATCTTCTAACAGCGCTGGACAATTTCAGCCCTTCTGCAGATGTTGGACTACACCTCTCAACATATCTGGCTATTGACCACTGTGATTTGGGATGATGGAAGCTGTAGTCCAAAAACAGCTGGGCGGGGGGCAAAGTTGTGCAACCCTGCTCTAGGGATATCTGTGTTTTCCATTGTTCACGTTGCCACACTGGCCTGGACCCAGTTCAGAATGGGCACACTTAGTGGCACAGTTACCACTTAAGAATGTGATCACATCATGGGTGCAGTTCTACATAGAAAGTGAACTGTCTTCTAATACAGATATAGGGACTTGAACCAGTCCAATGCAACCCGTAACACCACCACAAGTAGTGGGAGTTAGCTCATGAGGTTGAAATCACCCCAACTTTGGAGAGAGAAACTTGATTCAAATAGCTTTTCCTTTGGAAGTGAACCCATGTGATTGTGAATTCAGTCAGCGACCATGGCATTAACTGAACATATGATTCAGATTTCCATGAAAGACTCACCCTGCCACCTCTAGAATAGCTGATAACCATGCAAAGCTAGGATAGTAACAGTTTGGCCTTGATCCATTGAACTAGCAGCTGCTTGAACGTCACTTGTGTGTGAAAATAGAAGGGAATTAAAAGAAGGTGCAGTACCTTAATAAAGAAATAGTGGATGAAGCAGAGAGTTAAAATAAAAATGGAGACAAGATGCTAATGAATTGGAGAGTGGAAGAGAAGAAGTGGTGTTGGCTTCCCTTCATATATTGGTGGAGCTGCCATGAAGTCACAGACTGTTTGTTGGGTGACACACAGTAACACACAGTGGCTGTGTGTTACTATTGGAAAGGAATGTGCAGAGAACAGCAAGCTCAAAAGTCTTCTGGACATATAGCAATATTAGGAAAATCCCGAGTGGTGTTCTGCTTGGGAAAATGCCTCACCATACATGTGTGCACTAATGGTGAGATGGAGTGCAGATACATGAGAAAGGCTGAATTTAGAATAAGAGATTCTTAACATTTGTTTATTTATTTAAAATATTTACATGCCAGTATTCTTCATGAATTCTATATGAATTCATGGTGGTTTACAACATCCATTTAAAAATCACAGTCGCCTTTAAAATCACAAAAATGGAGGATAAAAGACAAACATTAAAACAGGGCAGTCAAAGAGAAGTATGTATAGGGTTCTGGAATTTTTTAAAAAAGTCTTTAATTTTCATTTAAAATTAAATAGGAGGGATCAGCCTAAGATCAAGGGGCAGGAAGTTCCAGTTTCATTTTCCTGCCAATTATGCTTGTTATGGATAACTTCTATAGCACATTTCATTTTACAAATTCCTTTGATGAATTATATCTCACATATCCTCACAACAATCCTGTGCGGTGGCTCAGGCTGAGAAATAGTGATTTGACCAAGGAGCTTCATGGGTGAGCAAGCATGTGAACCCAGGTCTCCTTAGTCCCAATCCAATACTCTATCCATCACAATGTGGGCATAACCAAGATGAATTTGTTAAAACATTGAAGGAGTGGGGTGGGGGTGGAATAATCCTACACATGGCCTTGATTAAACATTTTGAAAATAGAGTATATTTTTGCTTCTATCCTTTGTGGACAAGAAAGCTTTAAAGTTTACTGTTCCCCATGAGAAGGAAGTGTTCAGCCAGGCATGTAATTAAGAACAATTCCAATGGGCAAACTGGCAGAGGCTAAAGTAGCTAAAGGTTGAAGACCATGAGGGGTTTGTTCACCGTAGGGAAAACACAAATGGAGATGAACTTTACATACTGTGGGCCTTGCTGCTTGATTAAAAATGCATTTATCCTTCGAGGCAAATCACCCCATGATTTACAATAAGTTACAGTTACAAAGATATATTTATTGAACAGTCTATTCCTGGAAGGAAAACTCTGTTTGCAGTGTAAGGATAACTTAGTTGGCGGCACTGTGTGTTGGCCGGTTGAGGCAGGTTCCTGTGAATCTGTTCATGAGGGTGTTAAGCAGCACCTGAGCAAACAATGCAGGCGGGGAAGGGGTAGTGCAGTGCTTCCTTTGCATTTGCAGGCACAAATAGTACTCTGGCTTCTATTAGCTTCGACAGAGACTAAAATCACGTTGGATGAAAGGACACTTCCAGGTGTGCATGGGCAGTCTGTGTAGGACCCAACCCTTAGCATCCACCAGTCCATACCCTTTATCATCCAATGTTTTCTCCACTGTCCTGTGTTCCCCACTGTGTCATTTCCTTCTCTCCCAGAACTGTCATCTATCTTCCTGAACATTCAACATATGAACTGTGCCTTTTCTCTGCCGCCTTACTCCAATCTAACCCAACCCAACCAACCGTCACTCACTTGGAAAGCCTGCTGCTTGGTGGCAGATCATATACCTTTTAGGGCCAAGGCCCCTCGGATTCAATCCCTAGCATTGCTAGTTAAAAAAACCAACCACCTCCAAAAGAAAACCCTGCCTCAAGTAGCAGGGCTGGGAAAGTTCTGTGTTTGAAGTCTCGGTGAGCACTGTCAGCCAGAGCAGACAGTATTGGATCAGACAGGCCTGTGTTTGGACTCAGTAAGTCCATGCTTCCCACTGCTTCTCCTGATATCATCTCCTTTACCCCATCCAATCTGATTGATCTGGCGTGGCTAGGGAGTATCTGCAGGCATGCCACATTGCCTTGACAGACATCGAAGTGAACCCAGTGAGGAGTGAGATCAGGAATACCTGGCAATTGGCTGCTGGCACCCTCCTTTAATGGGTCAACCAATTCTACACATGATATGGCAGTGCCATTATTTGTCAGAGCAATGAATGAGCACGTGTTTTGTTACCATTGTGGTTGCACTGAGAGAAATGTCAGGGATAGACAGTGAGGCCAGAGGAGCTTAGCCCGATTTCGGCGGACCATGAAAACCACCAGGCTCGCAGGCGAGCCCAGTGTCCTCCAGGAGGTTAACTCGCCAAACTACCCCTCCACTTAAACCGAGTTTGCAGAGTGAGCGCTCCGCAAATCCGGGTTTTTAAAAAAATCGTGAGTTGCCGCAGCGCGGCTCCGCACTGCAGCAACTCATGAGGAGACCCCTGACCAGGAGGCTGAAAAGCAGCCTCCCCAGCATGCCCTGCCCACTCACACAAGGCATGCTGGAGCTTCTGGGGCGTGCGCAGCCCCCAAACTCCCCAGCCCCCGCCGACTCCGTGACGGAGCCGGCAGTCGTGTGGGCGGCTGCTGCAGCCACCCGGAGCAGACTGACTGCTCGTCTGTGGGGAGAGCGGGCTTAGCCCGCTCTCCTTGCAAACCCCCCTCATGGCTCTTCTCACCATTTGTGAGAAGAGCCTCACAGATTGCCACATTCTTATCTGTGTGTGTGCAAATATTGAACCATTACAGTACTGAAGAACAAGTCACTCCGTGTCACATTGCTTGGCTGCTGAGGAACTACTATTAAGGTAGAGCAAAAGCTAGCTACTTACTTAGAAGATAATGCCCCTTTTCTTCTCATTGCTTGGCGAAGTGTATGGGGTAAGAAGGCTGCATCTGTAGACCTTGTACAAATACTGGCAGACATCTAGATTAATGTTCCATACATGGAAGGTCACTTCTGTGAATGGAAGGGACATCGCACCAGCACTTGGACATCTTCTGCCAGCGCAACACCCCTTCCACAAGGGATGTTCCACATATGGAACATTAGTCTGGAAGTTGGCAATTAAGAGCAATGGAGGGCCGAGGGGTTGTTGTTTTTTTAATCCAACTCTGAAGATAAATACAATTCTAGAACCTAAAGAATGCCAATAAAACAAGGCAATTTTTTTGCATTAATTTTCTATTTAACATTCTTGGGAAGGATATATGGCAATCTATCTGAAACCTATATTTATATTTATATTTATATTTATATTTATATTTATATTTATGGACAACTTTAAAAGGTGATGTTAAAACAAAGGAAGGAGAATTCAAAATACCTCATAAAAATTGCCCTACAAAAAGATAGCTGATGGACTTTAAAAAGAGTGGAAAAATCATAAGAACATAAGCACAGCTCTGCTGGATCAGGCCCAAGGCCCATCTAGTCCAGCATCCTGTTTCACACAGTGGCCCACCAGATGCCGCTGGAAGCCTACAGGCAGGAGCTGAGGGCATGCCCTTTCTCCTGCTGTTACTCCCCTGCAACTGGTATTCAGAGGCATCCTGCCTCTGAGGCTGGAGGTGGGTGGCCTATAGCTCTCAGACTAGTAGCCGTTGATAGACCTCTCCTCCATGAAGTTATCCAAACCCCTCTTAAAGCCATCCAGGTTGTTGGCTTTTACCACATCTTGTGGTAGAGAATTCTACAAGTTGATTATGCATTGAATGAAAAACTACTTCCGTTTGTTGGCCCTAAATTCCCTGGCAATCAATTTGGAGGATGGACAAGCAGCACAGAATTTCACAGGAGAAAAGATCATATTGATTGTTGGGAGCCTAGAAGATGAACCCCTGGCATATCAATGTACTACAATAATGTCGTTCTAGTATAGCAGAAATAGAAATTCTCTGAAGGACTGAAAGCCACATAAAAATATGTCATCGTATTTCTGTTCCTATTCTACACACTGTGGTTGCTCGAAAAAAAAGAACAGTGAAAAATCCATGGACAATGTAAAACAAATACCTTAAGTGGTTTGTCTATATATACTATACAATTTCCTTTAAAAAATTGATTTCTCCAGTTCTGAAAACACTGTTGGAGCACCACCTAATACCACCACTTTGCTCTCAAGATTGTGATGGTATGTGTTGTCTGCATTTCAAGAACCATTATTGAATAGAACTTGTACTCGGACTTGATGCTCAGATGGAGAAACTGAGAAACTGGAGGGAATTCAGAGAAGGTAAATATAGTCATAAAGTGCACAGAGAAACTCCAATATGAAGAGAAACTGAAATGCCTGAATTCCTTTTCACTGAAGCAAAAATCTGTTTTTCTGGAAATACAAGAATGGGAAGCTCAATAAAAATGAAAGATGTGATATTCAGAATTGATAACAGGAAAGGCACCTTGTACAGCATTTTAAATAGTAGAATTCTAATGACAGAAAGTTGCTGAATCCAAGCATTCATGTGTGAATTGGTTGTAGTGATGCTGACAGTAATTAAATGCTGACTTTCCACCAATGTGCCAAATGCTAGATACTGCTGATCTTTAAAGTAAAGTGTTTCAGATTCAAACACTTATTATCCAAAAATACAGTAATTTAAAATACAGGCTGACATCCAGTCTAACAGAGTGCTGCTGCAATTAGCACTGCATGTGCGATTCAGGGAAGGGGTGATTTTCATTTATCTCCCCTTCCCTCTGAAGCTGACTGTGATGGTTGGCTTCAAAGGGAAGGGGGAAATGACAAAAACCACCTCTCCTCTGAAGTGTACATGCACTTTTGCTACACCAGAGCTTCATGAATCTGGATATCAGCCACTGTGCATATGTTTTGTAAGAAGGATGTTTTTGATGGACATTGTTGTTGTTTTTTAAAAAAAACCACAAAAAGGTATGATCTAATCAAAGATATATATCTTTAAGTCCCGTTGATTTTAGTAGAAGACTGAACTATATGTTTAAACCTCTCCCACTGAAATTAATGGGATTTATGAAATGTGAATCTTTGACTGGATCATGTTCAATATCAGAGTTTGTGGGACTTAGATAATTATTAGTCGTTGTGATGTTCTTCAGAGTTCACATTTTGATGCTGAAATGACCTTTTATTTAAAGAGAGCAGCCCGTGTGATCTGCAGCCTTCTAACAATGGAAGAAGGGCTGTGGGTCTGCGCATCCTTGCGCTGAATGTTTCTTGCACAGCAGACTATCTCCCCCACCCCAGAAGCCTTTTCCACTGCTATGAATCTCTTCCTGAGGGTGAATCAGGAACAGACTTATGCCTATGGAAAGGACTTCTGGAAGGAGAGACACAGAAAAATCACGCCCCCCGCCCCACCTTCAACTCCACATCCAGACAACTGCACAATAAGTATTTAGCTGACAGGCACTGAAGGCTCCTTGCAGACCAACAGCAATTCTTCCATTGTAAGATATGGATCATGTGTGGTGTAAGCCCTAATCAGGTCAATTTTATATTGAATAAGTGCATAGATAGGTTAGCCATATTGTATTAGATAAATGCTTGACATGAGTCTGGTTGCTTGATACGGTTTAGGCCTTGCTCTTGGCATGAACCCATGAGTGAATGCCAAATTCCCCTGTTTCAACAAATTTTCCATGCTTTCAAAAACAACCCCCACAAAAGGCTTCTGTCTAAATCTAGAGAGAGTCGGCCTGTTGGTTCAGACACACTTCCTCATTTTTCAGTAACTCATATCGAGAATGTTCCCTCCCAAATGTTCCATCTGGAGTGGGGGGTCACTCGACCTACACCTGGTTCCTCTTTCATATTTCTCCTAGTCGCATGGCACACCTGGTTCCTCTTTCAGACCTTCTCTAGCCAATGATGTTAAATGTCAAGAGTTACAGGTTGGGCAAAGGGTCATGGATGGTCAGGACCCCTTCTCTGTCCAATCACTATTGATGCGTGGGTGGGAAAGTTCAAGGATACTTAAAGACCCTAATCTGAGGATAGAGGGTACCAGGCTCTCTCCCTCAGGGAGGGTGGCTCAGGCACGGCACACAAGAGGAGGAAAGGAGGAAGTTGATCCGATCAATCAACTTGACAGCACCTAGCATCTAGCAAAAAGAGGAACAAGTCGAGGTCCCCTTGGGGTATAGTAAATTGTGACTGCAAGGGTCCTGTCAGTGTTTCAAGGCTGTTAGTTTTGTGACTGCTTTGTGTGAGAGAAGTAATTCTGCTGCATGCTGTATGCTGTGATTCATCTGAATATTGGTAAGAAAATAAATCTGTTTTGATTAAATATAATCTCTTCACTTTTCCTCGTGTCTTCTTGGGTCTTGGGATTCTTGACAGCCAGTACCATCAAAAAGGACCCACGTCTATGAATGTGAGGATTTTGGAGCCCTCAATTATTCCTGGTTACAGGGATTTTGGAGGTGTAAAAAATCTCTTACAGGGGTAATATTTCTAGGAAAACTTAATATGGCTTTTCACCGTTTCTAAAGGTGCTTGAAAACCAGGATAGTCACAACTTTACAATGTTATTTTATTAAACATTACAATGATTATTTCAGTCCTATGAAATTGTTTTAAGTTTTTATTCTGTAAAATTGTTTGAATTGTTTTTACTTTGTTTTATGTTTGTTATTTTGAATTGTGTGCACTGCCTAGAGATACACATATCAGGTGGTATATAAATATGAGAGAGAGACAGAGAGACCCACCCTGACAATAGAAACATGAGGACTTAATTATTTATTATTATTATTTTTATTTTACATTTTATATCCTGCTCTTCCTCCAAGGAGCCCAGAGCGGTGTACTACATATTTTGGTTTCTCCTCACAACAACCCTGTGAAGTAGGTTAGGCTGAGAGAGAAGTGACTGGCCCAGAGTCACCCAGCCCATTTCATGGCTGAATGGGGATTTGAATTCGGGTCTCCCCGGTCCCAGTCCAGCACTCCAAGCACTACACCATGCTGGCTCTCTAATTAATGTTAATGTTTAACTCTAATTAATATTAGTGTTTACAGGTCAAAGCATGTAGTCTTCCTTGTGTTCATATTCCTTCTTACATTGTCTTTCTTGTAAATGTTATTTGTTCTCTTTATCTAACTTTGACCATAGGTCTGATACCTTGTAAAATAAGAGACCCTGAAACATCAAGCCATGCATGGCAGCAATCAAAACAGCAGGTGATATTTATTTCAAAGCTTCCAGTCAAGATGATCCATCAAGACCTGAGGCCTGTTTCACTCCCAAGCTCTAGAATTGCTCTGAATTATGGGAGCTTACTAGTGACCTCTTTATGGTTAATAATCAGACAATAAGTGAAATATCGGAACCATTTCACAGTGGGTTTTTTTTAAAAAGCAATGAACAGTAAATCCTTTGAAACACTTTGATAGACAAAGGCATATTGTCAGCTCTAAAACCTTTATAGCTTGTTATTTAAATGGCTTCCTGTTCCACTTAAAAGGCAGCAGAATGTGTGAGAAGAATATTCAAAATTTATCTAGAACAAATTTATTTTGTAGTTGATCTGTCTGAAACTTTTGCAATGGAATAATTCATTATAGGTTTAGCCCTAACCATTATGTTAGCCTGTACTGGGGGTAGATAACCTTGGCACTCCAGCTATTGTTGAACTGCAACTCCCATCATCCCCAGCCACAATAAATTGTAGTTGAGGATGATGGGAATTGTAGTTCAACAACAGCTGGAGCACCAAGGTTGCCTACCTCAGGTTCTGTCCTATACTCTCCAACATTCTCCAGAACAATATGGCCATAAGCATAACCGGACTTGCATTGTTTTAGTAATATTGTTACCTTCAGACCATGCCCTGAGGGAAACCAAAATTTCTGGCTTAAAAATAAAATTCTGTCAAGTGGCAGAATTTGGCTTAAAAATAAAATTCATGTCACTTTAAATGCCAAGGTCAGTACCAAAGCTGGAGCCCCAGGAATGCACACAATCCCAATGTCTAGTTGTGCATGAGCAATTCTAACATTGGTGGATTCTTGTGACTTGACCAGTGTCGGCATTTTCCACCCAATTTTCGGTTCCAGCCTCGACATCTGTAACCAACCAAAAGTCGGGTGGAATATGCTGACACTGGCAGGTTCGCACAACATGACCAGTGTTAGGCTTGCACATGTCCCAGAGCTCTGGATTCAGCAGCAAACCTGATATTTAAAATGAAATGTGAAACTGCCCCACCACACACACACACACACACACACACACACACACCGCTAGGTGGACTGTTTCTTTTCCTAGTCAGCTAGCAATCCTACCAGTGATGCCTGTGGAACCTCTACCTTTCCCATAGTTCGGAATGGAGCAGACATCTTGTCATGAACCCCTTCTAAGCTGGGTATCAGCTCTGTGACCCTGCCCATCAGTACATCACTTCTGTTACGAGCCAACATTTGCACTGCCTGCCAAACAATTGCAAATTGCATCACTTTCCCTCTCTTCCCTGGAACTGGCACATTGGCCAACTACCTGGAAGAGGAAAAGCACACATTTCAAACTGATGGCCAGGATCAGGAACCCTCCAGCCCAATATATGTGCTATGTCTGAGTGATTATGTCAGCACATAATAAGAAGGTCTTTGCAGTGCCCAAGAATTGCTGATAAGGGAAAGAAGTGTAAAGCCCGGAAAAGAGTCGAGAAACATATGGAATTAATCCTCTCTTCTCTCTACTGTGGTGTTGTGGATGGGTACCAGTCATCCAAGCCGGCAGAGCCTGAATGAACACCTTTTTGTGTCATTTGTGTCCACATCATATTTTGAGTCTCTCTCACCACATTTGAAGATGGATACAAAACCACTCGAAGAAGAAGTAGCAGCAGCTTCTGTTGCAGCTGCACACATGCAGGTTGGAGATCAGCAAACATTTCTGTAACAATAAGAGCAAATGAACGTTAGGACAAGTCTTCTTGCAGGGAAGTGGTAGAGTCTTTCCTTTGGAAATTTCCAAGAGACTTGGAGACATGGCTGCAATTGTAAGGGTTCTGTGATTTCTGATGCATTTCCCATTTCTGTGAGTCCATAATTCTGTCGTTATGTGCGGTAGTGTGAATGCTGAGTGTGCATCTAGAAGTTAAAGGTGCCAAAAAGAAAAACCCCAGGACTAAAATGGGGCTAGCAATAAAGGTTAATTCATAGCTAATGATGAAGGGGTATCGTTGTGGTAACCTAAAGATTTATCTCCTGCTCTGCAGGAGATGTAGGCAAGCTCCTGGGGGCAGAGTTCTTTATCATTAAAAGTCTGCTCCTACTAGAAGGATGTGTTTAGTTTGTGCTCCTTGTTAACTAGGCCTAGCTTCCAAACATAGTTGAGTATCGGTCTCCAGCAACAACTGCCTTGGAATAAAACAAACTAGCACATCTCGCTGGTCAGAAACAAGATGAATGTATAAACACCTTTTAAGAAAATGGAGGTTTAGTTCAGGGACTGGAAGAGGGCCACTGATCTAGGAGATGCCACAGCTGCACTATATCCATGTTGCCATCTTGGGAGGCCTGAAGTGCTTCTCTGGATTTTGTCTGGATGTGCCAGAAGACATTTTGTGTGTGTCTGAAACATGAAATCCAAAATGGTACCTTCATGGTGATGAAAACAAACCATTGGCTTCTCTTTAATCATATCCCCAAATCTTCCATCTGAGGCAAATCACTTCAACCTGCCTAATAGTATGACTGGCCTTGCTGGAAAAAGCCAAATACATTTTCTCCACAGGATACTCCTGTTTTTACCTCAGGAAATTAACCATGATCTGGGGAAAAGAACTGGTCTTGTGGTAGCGAGCATGAATAGTCTCCTTTGCTTAGCAGGGTTTGGGTAACTATATGTGTGTACTTTCTGTTGTAAGATATTCCCCCTAGGGGATGGATCTGTAGCTCAATGGTAGAATATTTGCTTTGCATGCAAAAGGTCCCAGGTTCAATCCCAGGTAGGGCTGGGAAAGACACCTTCCTGGAAACTTTGGAGAGCCAATGCTGTAGACAATACTGAGCCGGGTCTCACGATCAGTGAGAAGGCTAAGCCCGCTCTCCCCGCACACGAGCAGGCTGGATCGGCTGCCCACACGATTGCCAGCTCCGTGATGGAGCTGGCGGGGGCTGGGGAGTTTGGGGGCTGCGTGGCCCCCAGAAGCTCCAGTATGCCCTGTGCGCGTGTGCAGGGCATACTGGAGAGACTCCCAGAGCCGGGAGGTGGCTTTTTGCCTCCCCTCTGGAGGCCTACTCATGAGTAGCCATGGCACAGAGCCGTGCTGCAGCTACTCATAATCAGAAAAACCGGGTTTGTGGAGCGCTCGCTCTGCAAACCCGGTTTAAGGGGAGGGGTACTTAGGCGAGTTAACCGCCAGGAGGCAACCAGGTTAGGCTGCAAGCCTGGTGACTCCCACGATCATGCGAAATCGGGCTAGGCTCCCCTCGCCTGATTTCAGCTGATCGTGGGAATAGCCTCACTGAGTTAGATGGACCAATGTTTTCTTTGTTCCTATCTGGTCCCATTCTGGTCATTGTGGATCATGTGGATTTATAGAGGGCAGTATACATTGAAGTATCCCTTGCATCCAGGCTATGGGGCCCAGAATTACTGAAAATCCTGAACCATGAAGTCAGGGCATCTGACATGCATGACCTAAGTTGTGCTAATGGCCACCAACTGCTCACTCTTCCTTCCCCAGTATTTATCAAAACTATGTAGTTAGAACACGACCCCTATGCATTTCATTGACATAAAAACTCTGATACAGAATATATCCAGTGATGGTTACAGACACATTACATTTGCAAATGAATATCTTAAGGTATTGGCAAGTATAATTACAGCAGACAAAAAAATGCATATTTGAAAAGCCATTCGGCAGTGTTTACTCTCTGTTTCAAAATATAATGTCAGATTTCTCTTGCTTCTAAATAAAACCTGCTATTCACTGAAAGTCTCATATATATGCTGGAGAGTAGATGGTGAAGTCAGCTTGTAGCAATTATTGATAATCGAGACAATAACCCAAGGGAAAACGTCTCAGTATATAAAAGTACAATATCCCTAATTGGGTTTGCAAGGCAACAATGACAGAGCTGGCATTGTCTTTCATAGAAAAGTCCCTGACTGCGCATACAACAAATCCATGAAGACTGGAGCACCAAAAACAAAACAAAACAACCAACCCCAGGATAATATGACGATAATAAATGCAACCCGTTTTCAGTTGGTGATGGATTTTCTGTAGATTTTATCTCCAGGAAGTACAGAAATGAGATGCAATATGTTCCTTCTGCTGAAGAGAGTGGAAGCTTGTGAATTCTGTGCCTCAAAAATATGTTTTTTTCCCCAAAGCCTCTCACTTGCTGTTCTACTCTGGTGATGCTATCAACTCCAACTCTGTTAGGCTGCCCCCGCTGCCACCCCCGTTATTTCCTAGCATGCTCAGATGGAATAGTAAGTAAATATTTTGGCAGGCAAATGCAAAGCTCTAATAAACAGAGGGCAGGGCAGAGCAAAAACGGATGTCACTATAACTTCAGGTTAAAAAACAACTGGCCTTATTAATGAGCCCTCCCAGCTTGTGGTTTTGTGAAGTAGCATGATATGCATTGGTTTTCCAAAATCCATAGCCAAACTGCAGCTCACCTTAATGGGAGACATTAAGGATCAAATTGATGCCGTTAGGACCATACATTTAGAAGTCACTTATCTACACTAAAAAACTTGAAGGAAAAGAGGTATCACAGAAATCCAGGACACGGGTAGCATAGCTGGATTGAGGATAAGCTCAGAGAAAATAGAATAAACACTAAATTCTGCACTGAAGGGCTCAGAATACAGATCCCAAGCTCGCAATGCCTAGATACGTTATGGGGAGAGCTCCCTTGCCCTGAGATTCTTCCTCTTGCTTGCAAGGTACATTGAGATTATTTTGAGTTTATATGTCAAGGTTGTACCTGCACAGTCTGCATTTTTCTGGCTAACCAGGTGCTCAAAGCCAGCCACCGCAGTTTGTACAGGAGCTGATATATTTTAACTCTTTACTCACTGAAACTGTGCTTGATTTCTGAGACTGATTTGACCTTTTTGTTTTAAAAATGGGAATAATTTACAGAAAATGTCTTTGCTCTAAACCAGGGGTTACCAAGCTGTGGTACTCCAGATGTTGCTGAATTACAACTCCCAACATTCCCGGCTACAATGTATCGCGGTTGGGGATCATGGGAGTTGTAGTTCAGCAACATCTGGAGCAGGGACGTAGCGAGACCCCTGGGGACCCAGGGACAAAATAGTTGTAGAGGGCCCCCCATCGCATGTGCAAAGTGCATGCACAGCCCAAGCCATACCCCCTGCATATGACATTAGACGCAAGGAGCGGGCAACAAACATCTCCCTCTGCCGCACCTGCCCTTGCCCTGCCACCACTTCTTATCTTTGCCCCCCGTGTGGTGGCAGTGGGTGCTGTGGCTGGGCCAGGCCTCTTCTCTCTGGCTGGCCAGCGTGCCTCTTTCTTTCTTGCCAGCTGACTGAACTGCACTCTTGTGCAGTTCGACTATGGACGTTGCATACCCGTGACATCATCGGCATGCAATGTCCATATTTGAACTGTGCAAGTGTGCAGTTCATCCAGTCAGAGAGAGAGAGAGAGAGAGAGGCACGCTTGCAGGCTGGAGAGGAGAAGCTCGGCCCAGCCACAGCGCCCATTGCTGCTGCTGCATGGGGGCAAAGATGAGAAGTGGCAGCAGGGCAAGGGCAGGAGCAAGGGCAAGGGCAGTGGTACAAGGATGGTGGTGGGGCAGGGCAGGGGCGGTCTGCTAGGGGGACCTGTGGGGGCCCGCGACCCTCTGGGCCCAGGGACATTTGTCCCTGCTTGTCCAATGGGCGCTACACCCATGATCTGGAGTACCACAGCTTAGGAAACCCTGCTCTAAGCAATAATCTGGCAGGGAATCCCCAAAGTTAACTAAGGCTGCATTCACACGTAAGATGTAACTGCAGTTTAAGGGGCCAGAGATTTCCAAACCTGCATGTCCAAATGCAGGAAACTCCAGTTCCACAAGGTGACCTACCCAAGGTTTTGTTTTGGAACTCCAAACTGAACCCTCGGGTTGTAGTGAGTTTCATTGTCCCAACCTGAGGTTAAACACAGCCTGTATTACATCTGAATTTGGAACTACAGGCTGTGTTCCCTGTGGCCAGAGTTGAGGGAGGAAGCTCTTCCCTCTCTCCATCTGTGATTGGCTGTGCAGGCTGTCCTTCATGCAAGAAGCAAGTCCACACAGCCAGTTCTTCCTTCTCTCTGCAATCTCTCCAATTGCAGGCTCCCTGCTCTCCATTACATCCAAATTTGCACAGCAGAGTGGGGTGGGGCAGGTAGAGTGTGTATGTGGAGGAGAAGAGAGCTGGTCTTGGGGCAGCAAGCATGACTTGACCCCTTAGCTAAGCAGGGTCTGCCCTGGTTGTATATGAATGGGAGACCAGAAGTGTGCGCACTGTAAGATATTCTCCTCAGGGGATGGAGCCACTCTGGGAAGAGCAGAAGGTTTCAAGTTCCCTCCCTGGCTTCTCCAAGAAAGGGCTGAGAGAGATTCCTGCCTGAAACCTTGGAGAAGCCACTGCCAGTCTGTGTAGACAATACTGAGCTAGATGGACCAATGGTCTGACTCAATATAGGGCAGCTTCCTATGTTCCTATGTTCCTAACCATGGGTCCATTGGATCTGAAGTTCTACGTTACATGTGAATGCGGCCTGAGTCTGGTGCATGTGACCTCAAAGGCATACAACATGTACAAATAAACTCTAAAACAATTCACAACCCAGCTGTTAGTTAAAATAAAGTTGATCTGGGAATGTGCTGCATTTCCTTGGCCCCATGCTACAATTCCCAAGTAGCCGTGCAAGGACATGCACACCTTCTAGAAATTGAGTACATGTGCACAAATAATTACAAGTTGATAAAGTACTCTTGAGAAAGCTACCCCCACTTCACTATTATTCTCTGATAATTCTTGTAATTGCTCATCCAGTTCCAAATTGAGCCAAGAGGAGTGATTCCCTCCCCCCACCATGGGTGGAAAAGCCATTTGTAGGACAACTGTAAGCTGAAAAACAGCTGGAAAGGAAAGGGTTAAGCATTCCCAACCACAGCCTCTTGTGACTGCTTTTAATAAAAATCAAAATATTAGAACACTGATGCATGTTCCTGCCATGTAACATCTACTTTGGCCATTACCTAGTGAGAAAATTATTGTGGTTGGTAGTTAGGGTAGAAGAAATACACAAGGTTTAATGCTTTGTCTGTGTAGTTGGGAAACAAGCTGCTAAAATGGCAAGAATTATTCTCTGATGGCAAGAGTTTATTTTCTCAAAAACTGCTGAATGAGGTCCAATTCTGCAAATATCAATTGTCCTGATTAAAAATCAACTGTCCTAAAAGTCCATTAAGTGTTATTACATTGGAAATGGTGTTACATCAGATTGTACTGGCTAGATTGTCCATTTCCTTCTATACCAATGATTCATCAGCAGCGTTATCAGCGAAGGGCATGATCTTGCCTTGAAAGTGTAATGCAGCAACTGACTTTTCAAGATGTTGAACAAATCCAGTCAATGCATTATTGGTCAGATTCAGGTTAGATGAATTGTATGACTAAATGCCCCCAGCAATTGCACAGTCGTCCTCTGGGATGCCCTTGTAGGGAATTCAGAAAAATAATTGTGGGCAAGTACTGCTATTTTTTTCTGAGGCATTTTTGTAACCCGTTGAGTATTTACCACTGACATGTCCCCATGGGGGGAAAAGCCCATATGCCATTTTTTATGCTCAGCCTAACACTTGATGCAGTGCTTTTAACTGATGTGTGTGTATTCTTGTAGGTTTGTTATGCAGAGTTCATAACATTGGTATATATCATCATTAGCATCTTAGCAACGTATTATTATTTTGTCTTGCCCTTGCAGCATGTGACTAGGCTTTCTCCTTAAGTCTGGATTTGCTGTTGGGATGGGTATATGGTACATTTACCTATGTTATATCATTTTTTGTGGTCGTGGAGTCTTGATAGTAGGGTTTGTGCTGGGACGGCCCTGTCTTGTTGAAGGAGATGTACTAGGTGGTTGGGGAAGTGGCAGGGTATTGGGGGGTGGGGAAGCAAAATGCCAGATCTCAACTGCCTTCTTTTCTTTACAAGCACTCTAATCTCAAGTTACACATTCCACTGGTTTTTCATCAAATATCGCCTATTACTGGTCCACTGGTAACAAATGATTTAGAAGATTCCAAATGAAGGGGAAGCAGCAGGCACAGAAAACTGTCATTTTCCATTCTTGGCCCCATCACTTTGAATGTTACTCTCCAAAATTACCATAAACTAGAAGCATTCAGCCAGTGGCTGAATGTGAAATTACCTCAGATTCCTTTTCCTCATGCTTCCAACTCCTCCAAAGGATCCTGTTTCTAATTCCAATGCCTGTTCTGATCGCCTCTCTCAGTTACATTGCCTTTGGACACCCTGGCCTTTCATTTTCCTACCTTCTGGATCATCTTCTCAATCTTCAGACTTTCCTAGAATCTGTGCAAGGTTTAACTGCAGCCAAATTGACAACTTTTCAATCCTTCTGAGAAGCTTGACTACAAACATTTGCGTAGGTTTGTTCCCTGAGCACTTGAGATGTTAATTAACATTCTGTGCTATATCACATCAACTCAGCCAATCAGTGTCACAGGCCTCACTGTCATAAATTCAATACAGGATAGATCACATTTCCCCAAACATATTTAAATTCTGAAATCACCACTGCTATAAAATTATAAATGTTGCCTTCGCTTTCTTTCTAATAATGGTATTATCATGACTGGTACAATGTAATTAGGCACTTCCCAAAGAATAAAGGAAGTAAAAATATATTCTGCTTGATTTCTATTTAATGAAAGCATCTTAGCTTCCTAAAGGAAGATACAGGATAGTCCTTTACCAAGCATACAAGACTGTGGTATGTGTATGCTCTGTAAAGCAAGAAATATTATGAGGTAAAGTGATTCTGCAACAGTTTTTCAAAATCCAACTAGCAATGGGCATTGACATTTAGTAAAATGGCCGGTGGCATCTCTGGCCTGGGAAGATCCTGGGACAAATTCCAAACTGTCAGTTCAACAGCTGAATGAGTCTGTCTAAAAGACCCCGAGGATAATATTAGGATAAATATCTTTGCTGACTTTAGGATATTGTGATGCTGTGCATTAATTGCTATTTGAAAGGATGAAAGTACACTACAGTGGGCCTGAATTAATAGCATTATGGTATAGTTTACTAAAATACTTTTCAGATAAGTTTCTGAAATGAAATAAGTCATTGCATGAATGTGGAGCCAATTCTGGTGATCTCAAGGGAATGTTGGCAGAACATATTCCACCAGCCTGGAAAAACCAAAGAGCTTTTGCCACAACAGTATGGCAAACACAAAGAACTCCAGTTTCCTAGGCAATGGGGATACACTCCCACACCTGTGAGAGCTGAGAATCTTATGAGGCTATGGAACTGGGGGAAGAGAGCTTGTGTAGCCTTTGGGGCATTTTAGAAATTCTGGTGGAAGAAGGCTCTGGTTTTTTCCACCTTGAGTGGAACACAGCATTAGGAAGTAGAATAAGGATTCAGGCACTGGGGACCACCTGCCAATACCTCCAGCTGAGGAAAGTGTGGTCAAGTTGAATGAGGATTTATAAATTTTTACAATTTTTAATAAAATTATAAAAAGAGTTTTACCATTTTTTTTCTTGTAAAACTCTAGAAAATGAATGCATGCATCAAGAACATAAGGCATAAAAGCTGTTTTTCTGGATTAGACTAACTGTATAGTTAAGTACTCTATACAATAGTGGTCAGCCAGTTGCTACCAGGAATCTCACAAGCAAGTCAGGACGGATATGCTACAGGAAGCCAATAAACCAAACTATTAAACCAAGACAACCAAGCAAATGTCTGGGGTCTCACCACCACTAAGGGTCCAAAGACTGGCCTCAGGATGCCAGGGTCTTAAAATACTTCAAATTCAATCCAAATTTGAAGCGAACTGCAATTTTTGGTTCATGCACACCTCTACTGTGATATAGTAGAGAATACATACACACACCCTCATTGTAATCTTAATTTATAATTACCATCTTCACAAGTTAGCCTACTTTGGTCTTAAATGTTCACACATCCTCCATCTTAAATTGGGGTGTATGACATCATCGCAAGCGATGCCGTTGAGGTGACCCTATGTGTCCCCACAGGTGTAGCAAATTTGGTTCAAATTGGTTAGACAGTTCACAAATTAGCCCGCTTGTGCCTCAAATGTTCACTTGTCTGCCATATTGAATTGGGGTGGATGACATCATCACAAACTATGCAGTTAAAATGTCCCTACAACTGTACCAAATGTGGTCCAAATCAGTTCTCACTTGCATCTCAAACATTCATGCATCTGCCATCCTGAACTGGAGTGGATGACATCATCACAAACTATGTTGTTGAGGTATCCCTTTGTGTCACTCACTACAACCACACCAAATTTGGTCCAAATTGGTTAGGCAGTCCACAAGTTAGCCCACTTGCACCTCAAATGTTCACACGCCCACCATTTTGAATTGGGGTGGATGACATCATTACAAACTACACCCTTGAGCCATCCCTATGTGTCCCTACAGCTGCAGCAAGTTTGGTTCAAATCAGTTAGGTGGTTCATAAGTTAGCCCAGTTACACCTCAAATGTTCATTTGTCTGCCATCTTGAATGGATTGGATGACATCATCACAAATTATACCACTGAGGTGTCCCTATGTGTCCCTACAACTGTTCCAAATTTGATTCAAATCAGTTAGGAGATTCAAAAGTTAGCTGATTTGTGCCTCAAACGTTAATGCATCCACTCTCTTGAATTGGGGTGGATTACATCATCATTGATTCCTACAAGTTTAGGAAAATAAACTCATAATAAAAATTATGATGCAAGGTAAGGAATGATGCAGGAAACAGCTTGGCTTGAAATGCATGGTTTTCAATCAGTTTTAGAAAGCAACCAACTCATTAAAAAAAATCTGATGACGAACATTGTTGCACTGTTTCAGGAAGAATGAAGTGTAAAAGATCACAGGTGGTCATCACCAACATGGAGGTAAGTCCTTAAGAGGTAAGTGACTTATTGCCAAAGCAATTTAATCCCCCACTCTGTCTATCATTCAAGCCTCATTTGCAGGAAACTGCTCCTTGCCTTCATTAAAAAAAAGTAGTAACCCCATTTTTGCACCCCTTATTATAACTCCAGAAAGGCTGGACAGAAAGCGCTCAACATTCATATGGAAATAGCACATGATGGTAACATTAAACGTGTGGAGGTTCAAGAAGATCAGTCTGCCTGTTGATTTTTAATTGATTTTCAAAAAGTTTATTTTTAAAAAATCATTAAAAACCAACAAGTGAACTGATTTCCTTTAATGTCCATGCATTTAATCCGACAGTGATGTAGGAACACCATGTGAAATTTCAGAGTTTTCTGCCCAGCCATTTGGGAGTTATTGATATTTTTTAGTTTCCCATTGATTCCTATGGGGAAATTATGGTTTAAATCGGGAATATGGGTGCAGTTCCCCCTTGTGGTGGCCTGTGTTCATGGTAGGGATGTGCACTCCCGGGAGGCAAGGGGGGCTTTTAAGGGGCGGGGGGGTGCCCTTACTTTCCCCTTCCTGCAGCCCTGGTCAGCATCATACTGGAAGTGGCCAACACATGTGCACGTGCATCCTATTTCTGGTATGATGCTGACCGGAGCTGCAGGAAGGTACGCTGCAGCCTCACACCAGTGGTTTTGGGCACAGCACCAGTGGTGGGGGAAAGCAGCGGGGAAGGAAAGGGCATCCTCCCTGTTCCTTAAAGCCCGCCCCCCACTGCCTCCAAACCGACTCAGATGTGAACTAGTTTGGCACTCTGTAAAAGAAGCATCTAACCGGTTCATGCACATCCCTAGTTCACTGCACACATTTGCTCAATTGTAGATCCACCTCTGGCTGGAGGAGCAGTTGACCTGCCTGCTGCCCCCTGCTGCAGCTGAGTCCCCTCCTACGAATGTAAAACTGTCTCCTGCCCAGCTGTGGGGCCCATGGTGCTCATATGCCAAGGAACCCCTCAGAGCTTCAGTTGGCCCTGCTTACATCATATTATTCATTTCTTTTTTAAAAAAATCTGTTGTACTGGATTTTTCTAAAAATACAAACAAGAAAATGTAAGCATATAACTGCCCCACTCCCATCTCTTTGGAGTTGCTTTCTCTGTGAAGACTGGAATTTCCAGGTTAGTTATTATACACAGAAAATTTATATAAGACACATATAGTTTTGTATTTGTTCGGCTTATCCCATTTCACAAGTTGAGGTGCCAGGTAAGTAATTGCTGGCCACCAGTCTTTCATGAATTGGTCTGCTTTCTGCTTCTCTTGCTGATTTTGGATTTGCCGAACTTGTCCATTATTGGCAGATCTGACATTTTTTATATGCAGCACCATTCTGTAGGTGAACACATTTCCACATATGCACTATATCTAGGTGCATTGCTATTAAGAGATGGGTTAATTTCTTAATGAAAGCAGCCTGTCCTCTTCACTGATATTGCCCAATAACATTATTAATGGATTAAGATGCAATTGGTAGTTTTTATAATGTTGGTTAATTTGATCATCTCCCCAGATTGTTGCTTTTTGATATAATTCCACCAGAGAACTAAGTAGGAATATCTCTCTAGACATCCTTCCAACAGAGTCTATCTCTTGAAGCATGCATATGCCGGATTGTATTTGGAGTTATATACCAGACTGTCAATATGTTGACTCTCCCCTCCCCCTTTATTGCTAGCTTTCTTTGGTAGAGCTGCCATTAGCTCCTTTGAAGACCAGATATGCTGGCTGTGACACTCTTTTGGGTAGGGGGTCTTCCCAAACCCAGAGTTAGAACCTCCATCTTCCTATGGCTAGAAAGGGAGGCTTTCAGCTATGAAACAGTGCATTAAAGATCTAGGCTGAGGTTACAAACAGATTTGGCTGAAGCAGAGAGACAGCATGAGGGTGGGCAGGGGGACAGGTTAAAGCTTTAATTTGTCTAGACATGAAATAATCGTATGCAGCATCTAGTTCAGGGGTGGGCAAACTTGGCCCTCTAGCTGTTTGGCCCTCCAACTATAACTCCCATCCCGAGCCACAATCGATTGTTGATTTGCCTGCTCCTGTTTAGAGTCTGATATCCATATTTGCTCCCATGTCATAAGGGATAGTCTCAGGTTTTCAAAAAAGCTGACAGTTAAAAAGGGGATAAAATCTTACATTTAAAAATACAGGCAACAGGAACTCTGGGGGGCAAATTGATTACCCAGCCAGTGGTTTACATACCACACAACCAGCCATACATCTAAGAGGGATGCAGACCCGCTGCTTCCATGGCACACACCAGCCCATTGGTGATGCTAAAGAAGACATGAAAGTATCTGTGTGAACCCCACTGTACATCATCACTGCTGTGACCGACTCCCATCATTACTCAGTCACAGGAGTGATGACACACAGTGTCACTCACATGAAGCCTCTCCAACTGTTGCTAGGAGCATAGATGGGCTGGTGAGTGCTGTGGAAGTGGTTAGCCCTCCTCTCTCTTGGAGGCACAGCTGGCTACATGCTATGTAAGGTAGTGTGTGGGAAGTAGGAATATGTTCCACCCCCAAACAAAGGAAGGCATTTTTCCATGACCATGTGAGTTATGGCCTGCCTTTTGGAGAAGAACCTGGCAACTCAGGGTTTGAAGACAGGGTTTTTGACATCTCTGTGGCCCTGTTCAGACATTGAAGTCATTCACATGACCAGCCCTACAGGGTTACAACAGGGCTATCCCAGGTAGGGCTGGTCGTGTGTAGGAGTGTGCACGGTTCAGTCCGGCACAAAAGAACAGACCGCCGGACCGGTCCGGAGGTCCGGATGGGCGGGGGACTGTTTCTTTAAGCGGGGTGTGTGGGGTAGTCCTTACCCGCCCCCCCCCGCCGCTCTTCCCCCTCCGGCGCTGGTCCGTTGAAAAATCTTCTTGGGGCGGCAGAGTTCCTCCCTGCCGCCCCTGCCCCCGTCGTTGTTTGTATTAGGCTTCAAACAGACGAGCTTTGTAAAAACTTTGTAAAGGCTTTAAACTTTGTAAAGGCTGAAAAGAGACGCGCGCTAGCGGCGCGCATGTGCCCTCCTCAGCACGTCCGCCCGTCTCTGACCCTGCCACGCGCGCGCGCGCTGTGACATATGCGGCATGCGCAGTGATGTATGCGGCGTGCGCGCGGCAGCATCAGAGACGAGTGCACGCGCTGAGGAGGGCACATGCGCGCCGCTAGCGCTCGTCTCTTTTCAGCCTTTAAAAAGTTTTTACAAAGCTCATCTCTTTGAAGCCTAATACAAACAACGACGGGGGCCGGGGCGGCAGGGAGGAACTCTGCCGCCCCAAGAAGATTTTTCAACGGACCAGTGCTGGAGGGGGAAGAGCGGCGGGGGGGGGTAAGGACTACCACCCCCCCGCTTAAAGAAAGAGTCCCTCCCATGCCAGACTGGGGGCCCGCCGGACCATGCACACCCCTAGTCGTGTGCAGTGCCAGGAATGCTCCTGATCCCGATGTTCCACCCTGGGTAGCCCTGCTTTTCTACCCAGGCTATAAGTTTGTCGTGTGAACAACCTTATTATGTTGTATGAGTGTACATTTGTTTGTACACATGTACATGTTTTTGCGTGAATGATTGTACCTGAATTGTTTTAAAAGGTGAATCTGGTTACAGGCCCCTCAAATGCATAGTACAGATAGGAAGTGTACTGCTGTACCTGTGTTCAACACAACATCGGAATAACTGTATCTGTGTGCAAATCTGTACCTGTGTGTGCTGAATGCTTGTTGTACAAATGATTAAGCATAATAAGGAGCTTCTCACGATCCACCAAAAGCGGGCTAAGAGAGCCTAGCCCGCTCTTGGAGGATCGTGTGCTCACACGGGAGCCACACGGCTCCCAGCAGCAAACCCTCCTAATTCCCCCTCCCCTTAGACGAGGTTAGCGGAGCGAGTGCTCTGCTAACCCCATCTATTTGATCATGTACTGACGTGCCACGGCTCCAACTGTGGCAACACATGAGGAGACCCCCCATTGGGAGGCTGAAAGAAGCCTTCCAGCCCTGGGGGTCCCTCCAGGATGCCCCGTGCACTCGTGCGGGGCATCTTGAAACTTCTGGGGGCCATGTGGCCCCCGATCCCCACAGCCCCCGCCAGCTCCGTGATGGAGCCAGCAGTCATGTGGGCAGCCAATCCAGCTGCCCAGGGCTGCAGCAATGATCATCTGCGGGGAGAGCGGGCTAAGCCCGCTCTCCCCACAAACCCCATTCAGGTGAGTCTCACTGATTGTGAGTCTCGCCTCAATATGTCAATAGGACTTATGAGGAGCAGGAAACAAAGCTAGAGATTAGAAGTGGATAGTGCTTCACCTTCACTCTGTAGACTGGGGCGATTGACAGGGAAGTTTATTTGGGGTGTACATCTGGAGATGCTCATTATGTTCAGGAAAGAGACACAGGAAAAAAAGGTTGTGAGAATGAACTCAGTTTAAAAAGTGTAACTGACAAGAGCCAGCTTGCATCTTCCCTTCCCCAATCCCTGAATGGAAAATTAGGAAGATTATTGCTTGCATATCCTTCTCCACAGGTCATAAATCCCTGGAAGGGAAAGAGAGAAACACATTTAAAAACAACAAATGAAAGTTGGAAATTCAGAGATGTAACCTAGCATATCTCTAAGGAATCCAGGCCATTACAACTGGGTTCCAAGCATACGTGGGGTGGGTGTACACTTGATCAAGATCCAGGGATCCAGGATCCCCCAGTCTAGTCTGCAATCCCATTACCCAGAGTGGAGGGTCTTTCTGACAAGGATAAAGGAGCTATGAAATATGGATGTCTTCCTCCTCCTCTGTGTTCTTACATCTGGTGCAACTTTGTCCCCTTCTTGAGGAGAAGAACTGTAAGAAGACTGTTAGCTGCTGAAGTATATACAGGACTGACAGGATCTTCAACGAAAAACTGTCAAGTTTCTAGACCATGAGAGCTGCAGGGTTGGAGTTTTACCACTGATCTGGATTTGGCTGGATTACCATAGGAAGGTTAAAATGTCACATTCCTGATGGCAAGACACTGCCATGGCCAAAAGAGAATCTTCTCTGCAAAATGAAAACATGTTTTGATTTAATAGTGTTCATCCGAATTGCCTCGCTACCCACACTACAAATATAAGTAGTATTTGCAGCACATGTAGAGGAGCAGTTCAGCTGAAGCATCCCTCCACATGATTAAGCAAAGGCCCCTTAGCACGTCAGGATGGGGGAAGAGCATGTTCACTCCTGGCACAGAGACATCCTTATTGCAGACTAGTGGATGGAGTATAGTCCAAACCAGCACAATGATACTTATGTTCTTGGTAATGGGAATGGCTTAGAAAGATGCTTACGTGACAGAAAGAACCAGCCATTCTCTGCTTGTTCAGAACTGTCTGTGCATTAGCACCACATGTAACTTTGTACAGTAGCCATTGACCTTGCAAAATGCTTGGAAGATACAGGGAAACAGGATGAGTAATTTTGTTGCTTATCTTTTACATTATTTTTCAACAGTGCTATCTTGTAGTGTATTAAAGTATAATTTATTTCTAAATCCTGGCAGCAGTCAAAGACTTTACATTCTTCTGATATATGACCTAAAAAAAACCACAACTTTTTCCACCTTTCCTTCCAATCCTCTTTGCACTTCTCAGAGTGATTTTCTCCTGGCATAACTGTTTCTCCTACTGAAAGCCAAATGGTCCCCACCCAGCTACAAACTGGATGGCAATTCTAAGCTGCCTTTCTCTCCAATCTGGCAGCCTCCAGCAGCTGCTGCCAACCAAGTGACCAGTAATGCTGGGAGGAGACAAATATATTGCAAAAACCAAAAGCCAAGTCTTGTCACCACTCGCAAAGATTTGTGGCATGGGCCCTGTGACATCTGGCTGATATATTTATGGTGTTGTGCTCTCTGAGACTGTACATTCACATCTGGAGTCTAGACTTAGTGACTGTGTATGCTGGTCTTCAAGACTCCAAGTAGTTCTTCCCTCCCTCAATTTTGTCCTTTCCCCTCATCCCCTTGATGATTATGTCAGTGTATTTTATTTACTTCCAGCCCTCAGTGCTTCACTTTTTCCTACTAAAAATAAAATGCATGCTCCAAGTCTATAGGAAAAACAGCATACATGGAGTTGGTTCAGGCTTAACATGAAGCCACGGGTCCAACTGCAGGTCTGCGCCCCCTGCTCCCCCACTCTCCCATCTGCATTCATACATTTGGGAGAGCAGTCTCTCTGCAGTCAGCTGAAATTCCCTGGGTTCGTACGTTGAGGTTTGGGAACCGGAGGTGAAGGGACTTCCGGTTTCCCATTATGTATGAACTGGGCCCTACTCATCTACGGTTCCTATTTAACAGAGGAACCGCCCCACCCGCCTGGTTGTGTGAACAACCTCAATACTTTCTCTCTGTCAAAAACATCTTTTTTGCTTGCTTGCTTTATTTGTTTGTCTCTTTATTTTGTACATCGCCCCAAACCTATGTCTCGGGGCAGTTCACAGCAATATAAAACAAATTAGAACAATAATTAAAACATTAAAACAGTTTAAACCACAATTTTAATTAAAAGCTTGGGTGAATAAATGTGTCTTTAAAGACTTTTTAAAAGCTGTCAGAGATGGGAAGGCTCTTATTTCAGCAGGTAGCACATTCCAGAGTCTTGGGGCAGCAACAGAGAAGGCCCGTCCTTGAGTGGCCACCAGACAAGCTTTTATGGGGTTGTTGAATTTGGCCTTGAATTTTTGGGGAAAGAAATCCAACCATTTCTGTGTTATCCAAGGCAGGCAGGAGGGAGCTCACCCATTACAAATTTTATTAGTGTGCACATGTGTGAAACAGAATGCAAAAGCTTCCCTTCAATGCCTAACCTTCATTCTCCTACATTGCCTATCCAGATAGCAAAAAGTGACTTAATGATTCTGAGTTGTGCTACAGCAAGATTCCTTGTGAAATTAAACATTCTTGAGGGTGTTTTTGTTTTTTGCTTTTTAAGTATAGCATATTCCTATGCGTGTTTCCTGAGAAGCAAGTCCTATTGAGTTCAGTGGAGCTTCCTGTCAAGGATTTATGTCTTAAATCCCTAGAAGTCATAACATGGAATCTAAATGTAAAAAATGAACAAAGAATAAAATAAATTGATACAACTAACATATATCCCTTTGATTCTGGGATTTGGTCATGATTATGTTTGGCTAGAATGTACCCAATGAATACAGCATTTATTGGATGAAAATGAGCCTTCAGCAATGTGTAAGGAATGAGGGGACTCAGGTAGTGAATATGAAAATATATATGCGCCTATTACCATCTGTGAAATTTTTGGAGGGCAGTGATTCTTCTCAGAATGATAACATGAGTACTACAAATAGACAAAAGTGTCCTATATTCATCAGTGAATTGACGGAATGATGGATAGGTGGAATAATATAAATGCACAGTTCAATCGAAGCATGTGGAAAGAAGGGGGGAAACTCCACCTCTTTTCCTAGTCTATTCTTGTTTGTGCAGTAATATACCACCATTAACCCCTGGAGCATGGGGATACTTTGTCTGGAGAGTGTTATTCTGTAGGTCAGGAACAAACATGGAGAGTGTGACTTTACAGTTAGACAGAGGGCTTGATTGCACAATTAACTATAACAAGATAATTTCCCCCTGCATTGCTTTGACATTGGGTTTGGTAAAACAGCCAACGGTTAAATCTAAAGGTGATATAAGTGAAAAATACATCCTTGAAAAATAAGGTTCTTGATCAAGCCTGTGCAACATGTTAGGGGTGTGCAAGGGAGTCATGCCCAGCATCCATTGGTCCACGAACTGGTTTGTTAGAACTGGCTGTCAGTTCGGTTCATGTGGTCAAACCAGGTCAAACTGGTTCAGTCCAGTTCAACCTGGTTTGGGTGGCTATGCTTGTAAAGTTGAATCTGCTGAGGATCTCCCTTTAAAAACAAAGGAAATTCCTAACTCTAAGGAGGATGAAAGGGCAGGCTGGAGTGGGCAAGAAGACACCTTAGCACTGGTGGTGCAGCAGCATGGTAACAGCTTCTCTAGGTCCCTCCAGTGCCCTCCCCCAGCAGTGTGGGCCAGTGGTAACCTGGTTCTGGCCTCCATACATGTACGGAGGCTGGAAGCAGGCCAATGGTAGCCTGCACTGCTGGGGGGAAGTGCCAGCAGGGCCTAGTGGAGCTGCGGCCACCAAGCAGCTGCAGGTGGTAAAGTGCTCTCTTGCCCATCCCCGCTCCCCCTTCCAACCCCCTTAGAGTTAGAAATCCCCTATGCTTGTAAAAGGGAATCCTCATCCTCCTAAGCATAGCCATCCAAACCAGGTTGAACCAGTTCAATTTGAACTGGGCCTGGTTTGGTTCGTACTTGGACTGGCCCCCTTTTGCAGGGCTGGGCCAGTTCTTGCTCAAACCAGGTGAACCTGGCCAATTTGATTCAAATCAGTTGTGCATGCCTCTACAACGTGTGATGTACCAAGTAACATATTATGTACCAAGCACCCTAGCCATGCATGGTGGTGGTCCACCAGAAACGTGATAAACCTCCTGTTTTTTCTACTTCCTTGGATAACAAACACAGGGTGGTTTTTTCCCAAGTACCTGGCAGGCTGAAATAAATGACTGGTGATTTCAATTTGTCTTGTTGGGTCACATATTGTGCAAATCTTCCCCATAGTGTCAGGGACAATTTATTCATCTCAGTTATTTTTGTCTGAACAATGTATTTTATTTAAATATTTTACCCCTCTTTTTCTCATTAAAAAACCACAAAATGGCAAAAAAACCCACAACTGATTGTGTAAATAATTCCCATTTCAGAATGTACTGAGATAGCTACAAGGCGATGCCAATAAAGAATCATTCAATAAAAGGCGGTTCCACCTTGTGTTGGCTAAACTGAATGGAGATGCTATAAGAGCATTCTCTGTGACTTTAGGGAAGTTAATATCTGAAAAATCCTTGGATTCACAAAACTGCCACACATTAAGGAAAATGTTGATGGAAGTGGGGAGAGGACACATCTATCTGTGGGAGCACTTGTTGAAATTTTCTTCCTGTTCAAGAGCTTGAGGGACATTATAGTATGATTGTTAGCAATAATCCTCCAGGAAGTAAAAGTTGAGATCAAGAAATAATACTCAGTATATATATAATTTGTTTGTTTGTTGCTTGGTTGGTTGGCATGAAATAAAACCTATCCTCCAGATGACCAACAGATACCAAACTTTGAATTTACAATCCTGCCACTGAAAATAGTATTTTTAGAAGAAATTCTGAAGATAATGATTATATTTAAAATGTTATTGTTCTCAACAGACTTTTAATGTTCATCAACATTAAACCATCAACAGTAAAGGATCCAGCAATTAAAAAAAAATGCCACAGACTAGCTCTTGGTAGGATTGTAATGAAGGCCTTGGAAAGTATATTTGATGTTGTGATGCGTCTATACCCACAAAGATTAGAATCATCTAGCCAATGGTTTTCCCCATGACACTCTATAGATGTGAAAGCTGGACTTTGAAGAAGCAAGATAGAAAAAGTATTGACACTTTTGAAATTTGTTGCTGGAGAAGATTTTGAGGATACCATGGACAGTCAGGAAAACAAACAAATAGGTCATAGAACAAATCAATCCAGAATTTTCACTCAAGGCACAAATGACCAGGCTCAAACTATCCTATTTTGGACACATTATGCAAAGACCCAGCTCCCTTGAGAAGTCCATAATGCTGGGGAAAGTTGAAGGAAAGAGAAGAAGATGACAAGCAGCAAGGTGGATGGTCTCAATTATGACAGCAATGAATGCACCACTGAGAGACCTTACAGGCCTAGTTGAAGACAGATCATCCTGGAAAGAATCTATCTATGTGGTTGCTAAGAGTCAACGCCGATTTGATGACATTTAATCAATCAATCAATCAATCAAATCAAATCAAATCAATAATCAACATCAGGCCCAAGAGAAGCAAAAGATGTTTCTCTGATACAAATTTACTATATATGGTGTTTAGTCAATAAACTGAATAATGTTTGGAGTTGAAATCCTACAAATTTCAAATTGTTCTTTTACTTCCTCTTTTAAAGCACATTAATAACAAAATATATTGCATCTATATATTTAATCCTCGTAGACGTGCCCATCCTGATGCGTGGGAAGTGTCCCGGAACCCAGCAGATTGGCTGGGCGGTGGAGGCTCATGCGCAGCAGGACTCAGAAGGCCGTTGAGCTGCTGCTAGGGAAAATGGTGGCGGCCCACGGGCCAGCAGGTGGCTGGCAGGACTGGCCACGGCAAGGAGGAGGAGGCGGTGGCAGGCTCTGCACAGCCACTGGGGTCAGGAGGTGGCTAGGCCTCCAGAAAAAGGAGGCGGTGGCAGGAATGAATGGACCAGCAAGCTGGCCAGACACTGCGGCAGGGCGGGGGGGGGGGAGAAGTGGACCGGGCGGGCATCAGAGACGCCCAGGGGAAGAGTTAGGGAGAAGGGGCAGGACGGGGGGAGAGAATAGTCAGGGAGCTTGATGAGCTGCTTCTGAAGTAGTGGGGAGCAGTGGGGAGGGCTGTGCAATGTTTTTTTTGGGGGGGAGGGGTCCACCATCTGGCCATTCAGGTGGAAAAAACTACAACTCCCAGGAGCACCTGTTACATTCCCAGGATTCCATGGGGAAAGAAAACAAAGTCCTTTTAAAGAGGAATATGGCTGCTTCCTGCCTCATGCTGAGAAGCAAAGAGGTAGAATGGAGGCTTGTCTCCTACTCCCGGTAAGTAGTTTTAGGGGTGGGAGAGGGCTGAAGTGAAACATTGAAGGGTTCAGCTGAAAGCAAAGTGGGCCACATCAAAGTGAAGCCAGAATTAAATAGGGGGTTCTTCAGAAGCTCTGAAGTGGTCACTTGACCCCCAAAGTGAAGCTGTGTTTTGCGCAGGCTTACTATGTAGTACCCAAATAATCTCTAGTCTCTTTTTCTGCTTCCTGTAAGTGGTGTGGAAAATCAGTTTGGGAATATGTGCTTGCAAACTACTTCTCCCCTGGCCTGGAGCTAAATAGATATGTGCCCGTTCTAATGTTAACAGTTATGGTAGTAACAATAATGACTTAATGATAACAATGGACATTTGGTCAGCTCCATTTCAGCTTGTAATGAAGGCTCCACAAGTTTCGCATCTCTGGAAAATGAAGTGTAAAGGAATCTTATATGTGTATGTAAAATCTGAACTGGTCACGGTATGGAAAAAAAGATGTGATTGTGTCTTATAACAAATATGAATAATATTTTGCAGTACAAAATAAAAACTGAACAAGCCACTAATACTCATTCTCTCACACGCACACACTTCAAATCAATAAAATATGAAGGCACTATAGCTGCATTCATGCAAGGAACATTTCCCAACAATATTGGTATTCTCTGTTCAGTATTCGGGGCGAGTGTGGTTCAGACAGGCACAGGCAGCAGAAATCAGACAGAGTAAATAAGAGCAGAGAGAGGAGAAGGAGAACGGAAAACAGAGTAGTTGCAATGACTGGAGCATGCCCATGAATTATGCAGACACATAAAGAACACAGAATTCCAGCTCTCTGCTTTAATCTATTCATATTGGTGGATAATTTCCAAATGCAAACCCCTCCTCACAAAAGAAGTCCCTACTGACAGATATCCCTTCCCCTCTCTTCATTCTACCATTTTACAAGAATGTACCTGAAAGGTTTGTTCTTTTATTTTAAATGTTTTACCTCTCTGATCAAGAATACAATGGCAGTTTTAATTCTTTATTCATGCATTTAAAAACCCTCCAAGAAAAATAAAAAATAAAAGAGCAAACCACCTTCTACAAATTAGACATTCTAATTAAATACAATCTGGCAGATTAGAAATTAAAAAGAAAATCTTATACATGCATCCATATATTACTTATTGATATATCTGACATCATCACAAGATATATAGAACATAATTCACTCTGAAAATCTATTTGGGAAATGAATGTATTGGTGGCTGGCTGTTCCTTGGAAGTAAAGGCCTCTCAGGGTTCAAGCTCCACACAAATGAAAATACAGGGACATAGAAGCTGGGTTCAGACATAATGCCAAATTGGAGTTAAAAGGGGCAGAGGTTGGAACTCGATGTACATCCAGTACATTTGTGAAGCATGGTTTCGGGCGGAAAGCGAACTGCAGTTTGCCTCGCCAATCTCCAATTGTAACCTTCGGTTTGCACAAAGGCTCACCACTGAGACCTCTGGTTTGGCCACCAAAGGGTTAGGTTCAAACCTGGGTGCTGTCATAACCATCTTTTCATGCCAATTTCGAAACTGCAATCATAGAGGTGGTAGTGCAGACCTGCCCAGGATCGCGGCCACTCCATGCCTGCAGTGCTTCTTGCTGGCCACCTCTCCAAACAGCATCCTCACCCCTCTTGTCACCTATCCAGCTATGAAGTTCCCCAGCAACAGGGACACTGCCATGTCCAGTCGCAGGCTTGGCAGCCTCTTCCTACTCTGTTCCTTGCTCCCCGCACCTGGCAAGCAGGAGGGAAAATGGATGGGATGACAGGACGGACACTTTGTTTTATGCTTTGCTCCCTGAAGAAGAAGAGACCATAATGTATGTTAACAAGCACAAAAACTCCAGGTGGCTACATAAGCAGGACATCCCATCACAATGCTGGGAGAGAGACGTGTGTGTGTGTGTGTGTGTGCACGCGCGTCCAGGGTCGGGTTTAAGAGGCAGCTCCAAGCAGGGATTCTCTAGCAGCTATTTTTTTAAAAACAGAAAGGCTGGGGAAGGGGACCCAGCCCCATACCTGGGAGAGATGTTCATTCCCTAGGCTCACTCATGAGCAGAGCCTGTCACCAGGGTCAACTGTGCTCCAGTCGGAGTGCAGTAGAAATGTCAGCAAGACGAAGAAGCATGCTGATCCAAGCTCAAGAGAGTGCCAGGCCATGGGGCACCCACTTACAACTCATGAGAAGGACCATCAGAGGGGAGGGGATCGAATTGCTGAGCAAATTCAGTCATGATACCAGATGGCAAAACATCCCCTTCTGCCATGGAACACACTCTCACGAGAGGGTCAGGCCACTGAGGCTCTATATCAAGCCAGTATTGCTCTATGGAAGAAAGCTGCAGGGACAGGTACCTGGCGAGTACCCAGCAACTGCCCCCAAGTTGCTGTCAAAGCATGCCCCCTACCAGCCCATCTGCCCATATGGACATGTGAGCCCTTGCTTGTGCCCCGAAATGGCTACCCTGCTCTCCCAGGGTAGCTGGAAATCAGGAGTCCCCTCTCCCGCAAATCTCAGCACCAGCAGATCTGCATATGGTGCAATGCTGGACCTCACCTGGGAATTCTGAATAGGTTTAAAGATCTATCCATGTACCCAAGGTCCCCCCTGTCCACACACATGGCCAAGCTCTAACACATGGAGCGTCAAAAACTCCTCTGGGTGCAAGACAGCATCTGTCTCCTCTTACAGTGAAGAAGCAGGGACCTTGAGAATTTAGTACGTAGATAGCAGACTCCGCAGACATACAGCTACCCTGGTCATCAGCTTCACAGTGGTGAGCTGTATTTATTCTCAAATAATGGTCTGTTTTTCCCTTTGATTTCAATGGGGTAAGGTTACTCCCTTTGAACTAAAAGAAAGATAGAAGGACCCCGAATGCTTGAACATTTCATGCCACTTGGATGGACAGAAATTACAGGCAGTGAAAGAGCACATAAAAGGATGAAAGGAAAGAATAAGAAACAATGAATGGGCATAGTGAATATGACTGAAATATTAATGAGAGGAATGTGACTTTAAGAAATGACTAATTAAACAAAAAAACTTAATGGCAAAAAACAGAAGAACTTAACAACAACATTAGTGAACTCTCCTAACCTCAAAGAATAACTGGATTAGGACCTCTGTATCCTATGCTTCTTTTTTAAAAGTTGTTTTTGAATAACCATATGCAAGGTATTACATATGCATATCCAAGGTATTGCAAGGTAAATATATTAAAAGAAATAAGACAGAAAGATTATGTTTTTGTAACGATGTGGAAATTTCTCTTAAAGGTAAAGTGTGCCATCGAGTCAGTGTTTTATTGTTAAACTAGTTTTTTCAGGCCCGTTAAAATAACAGGCGCTAGGGGAGTTGTGCGCTCCGGGCCCTGCGCCCCCATTCCCCCTCCCGCTGCCGTCAGCCTCCATGCCGCGGCTGGTCTCCCCAGCCGGGCAAGGGCCCCCCGCCACCGCCGGCCTCCCCTTTTCTGCTTCCCCCGCCGCCTCTTCACCATGTCCGGCGGCGGCGGCCATGGCGGCTCTGCCGCCGCCTCGACCGGCTTCTTCCTCTCCTTTTTTCGGTGGCCGGGCAAGACCCGCCGCCGCCTCTCCTCTCCCCGTGGCTGTTTCTGCAGCAGGGACGGTCCTTTATTCCTTCTCCCTCTCTCTTTTGCCCTTCTTTCCTTTTTTCTTTCTCTCTCTCTCTTTCACTCCTTCCTTTTCTCTCCCTCTTCCTCTGTTTTCTTTCCTTCCTTTCTTCTCTCTCCCTCTCCCTCTCTCTCCTTTCCTTCCTTTCTTCCACCTCTTCTCACTCCCATCTTTCTGGTTTCTTTCTCTTTTCTTCTTTTCTTTCTTTAACGGGCTTATTCTTTGGGGCTGGCTGCCAGGCTCAGCAATGAGGGAGATGCTGGCACTGAGCATCTGCCATGATCTCTCTCGCTGCCCAGACTGTCAATCAGGCTGAAGCGGGGCTGGGCTGAGCCCGAGCATTTCGTCAGCCAGTCAGGAGGAGGGAAGGCGGGAGAAGCTGCTGCCGGTCAGTTCTCCCCCTTCCCCTCCCCGAGGATTCATCTCTCCCCTGGCTTTGGAAGCCGAGGCAAGCCCTCCGATCCTGAGCAAAGAGCGTGGTGTGCTAGTGAGTCAGGGAGTGGGAGCGGGAAAAGCAAGCACGGTGCGGCGTCTCAGCTTCAGGGGCACGGCGCGTCCGCCCGGCTACACTGGCCAGAAGAACTGGGGCATGGCGGGCCAAGGAACGGTCCAGGAGGGGAAGGCTGCAGCAAATAAAGGGTAAACCTCGCCCCTTCACTTCAGGCTCCTTTTGTCTGTTGTGTGGCACACTCAGATTTAAACCTCTCTCTGGGTTCAATGGGTATATTTCCTCCCAGGCGGGTGCGGGTCTCCCGGTCCGTTCTCCTGGCCCGCCCGGTCCTGCCCCCGCCACTTCTCTGGCTTCGGGGGTTTTCCCCTCTCTGCCGCTGCCACCTCTGCTCCTCCTTCTGCCCTCCCCGGTCCCCGCTTCTGCTCCTGCGGCCGTTTCTTCTTCCTCAACATGGCCGCCTGTGTCCCTGCGGCCGTATCTTTCTCGGACATTCTGGGCATGCGCTCTGCGCATGCCCAGAATGGCCGAGAAAGACATGGGCCGCAAAGACACGGGATTACAACCAAGGGTTTTATTATAGATGTACTCTGCAAAGCAGAATGTTCTCCTGCTAACTGGGCAAAGAGGGACCTTTTAAAAGTGGTGATTCTCTTTTTTGAGCAGGAGGAGAGCAACTGGTCCTATCCAGCCCCAGCACAACATCCCTCCAGTGGCTGTTGCTGGTGTCTATTTGTTTTGTGTTTTTGGTGAGCCCTTTGGGGACAGGGGACAATCTTTATTTTTATTTCTCAATGTAAACCACTTTGGGAACTTTTGTTGAAAAGCAGTATATAAATATCCCTTCTTCTTCCTCTTCCTCCTCACAGGTGCTCCTTTATCCAGAGCTGAGTTTATTCAGTTTCTTTGTATGTACAGTTACTAAAATACAATAGACTTGGTTGCTTTCCTCCTATTTGATTTTAAAGTATGCAGATTTCTGAAATTATATATCCGTTTCTGAAATTGCTGGAAATGTTATATTTATAGATCATTACTGGAGCATCTGAGGGTGAGTGGAGATATTGGCAAGCTCAGGATGATCCACAGATAAGTCATTTTCACAAAAATTTGAAGAAAAAAAGAGCCGCCGCCACCCTGCAAACTGCCCCAGTGTTAAATCAATGGAGTGTAATGTTTGTGGACTCAGAGGGAACTTAACAGACAACCAGGTGGACGGAGCAACTGGGACTCCATGGCAAGGCGAGGAGGAAACAACATAAAGACCATTATATGTGTGTGAACTTTCCTGAGGAATGGAGCAGGAAGTTGCACACAGAATCTGTTAATCTACTGATCACTGTATGTGCATACACAGAGTCATACAATAAAACCACAACATTCACCTCTTTTCCACACCAGAGAAATACTGCGACATTTTATACTGGGTCCATATACTGGTATATTTTATTCACTACTGTCTAGGGCAAGCACTTGTTTTTATCTACAGTATGACTCTACTGCCAGTCAGTGTAGACAGTACTGAGCTAGATGGACCAATGGTCTGACTTGGTACAGTGCAGCTTTCTATGTTCCTATGTCTCTGTTTTGATCTTTGGGTCAAAAGTCCTGCTTGGGAGAGGGGATATTTCCCAAACGTTCTCTAACTCCCACCCCCAGTTCAGACAATATTTCAATATTTTTTTAAAATCCTGTTTGCTGACATTTGTTTCCCCTCTCTGCTGTTTTGGCACTTTCCCCCCTCTGTGGCCAAGGCTTCTTTCTTTCCCCTTCCTAGAGAAACCCCGCCAATCAGGGATCACATCGTGGATGTTTTGATGTTCTAATATTATGTTGGCGTGAGGGCATTCAGAGTGAAGGCAATGCATCCCAAATAGGTTAAGCATTTCAATTCCTTGCAAAGAAACAATTGAAAAATTGCCAAAAGTGTGTGAGAGCATTTTCAGTGTTGATGAAAATAGGCTTAGCTTAGCCCTATTTTTACCAAATCTATAAAGGGCATGGAATATTGTTTAGCTCTTTGCTGTACTAAAAGCCAGTATTACTTGAGCTCTGTTTTTCCATTCAGCAACTGAATGGAAGCAGACAAAATGTCAGCACAGGTTAGGTTAGAGAAGGAGGATTCAGATTCCCCCCTCCCCCACAACCCCTCTCTATAGAGACCTAAGTGTCATTAAAACAGAGCAAACACATATATTTTAACTGCTCTACTGGTTATTCTCACAGGAAAGGAAATTTAAAAAGATGATCATTGCAGGGTTCAATAGAATGTAAATACACTAATAATTTCACAATAATACACCGTGCGTGACATCTGTGGTAATGTCACCTGAATTCATCATGAGCCGTGTTATTCCAATGAATATTCAGTGTCTGCTAAGCTGGATATGTCTTTGTGTAAATATTGTATCACACAACTGGGTGTCATTGATATTGGAAACATGCTGTGTGATGCGCAGGAGCCAGGCGTTCCACTCGTACATCACGCCAACATTCCTGTAAACACCAAATCAAATGAGGATAAACTGGAGCAACCATTACTGAGCTGCTGCAGCTCACTACAAATCAACGGTGCTTATCGAGGAACCTTTACTTCTTCCAGCCGCATTTCTGAAATGGTTGGTGAAGTATTATTTATTGCTAGAAGGATGCTAAGCAAACAGTGGGGATGTATATATGGAAAGATGGCAAGAAAGAGGGGATGTACCTGAGGGTATAGGCACGGACAAGCCTCCACTTTCCTTCCTGTTCTTTCCCTGACTACTTACTCCTTTGGACCCTCGCCTCTGCCGCCCTACCACCCCCCTTATCCCAGGCGTCTGCCTTCTTTCCTTTTGTCTTATTCAGTTGTCTCACACCTATGTTGTCCTGTTGATGAGAAGCCAAACAAATCGTAGAACATGATATGGATTAGTTTAGTATTTATTTACGGTCTTTGACCAAATGCTACAACACATTTACATTTACAAAAAGAGAAAACAAAACATACTTTCAGCAAATTTAAAACATTAAATAAAAACCAGTTAATCACTTAAAATGGAGTACATATGCATATTGTAGCTTCCCAGAAGCCTCAGAGACTCTATTCCTTTGAGGGCCGTAATCTTGAGGCCACATAACAAAACTTGGCTATTGCAGCAGAAGTTGATATATCCTTGTCTTCTAATAAGTACGTTACCACCAGGTCGTCGTCTTTTCCATTCAGATCTTTTAATAATGGACCAATTAGTTGATGCCTTATATCCTGATATATAGGGCATTTCAATAAAATGTGGGCCATAGTTTCAACCGCCTGATCACAAGGACATTTCCTTTCTTCATAGGGTAATTTTGCGTATTTCCCGTACAGTAAAGCCGATGGGAAAACGTTAAACCTAGCCCTAGAGAAGGCCCATCTAAATTTACTTAAGGTGATTGTAAATAAGTATGCTGCCGGAGTAAGATCCGCCTTAGCATACATTGATTTGTAGAAAAGCGGTAAGCTGGCCTTCTCAGTTTGTAAATCTATGTCTATCAATCTCTGTCTCACCAGTCTATGGGTTGTGTTTTCGCCAGCCTCCAGCAGTAGGGCAGGAGATAGTCCACTCTGACTAAGTTTGTCTGTTACCTTCCTACTCCAGGATGATTGTGGCTCAACTGATAAGAATTTAGGAATTAATCCCGTCGGATAAAGATGGAGTTTAATCCAGTAAAATATTCTTATTAGCCATGCCCTTGATTCCAATTTGAGTAGGCCCACCTCCCGGCGGACTGCCACATTGGGCACACAATTAGGTATGCCAAATAGCGTTCTCAAAAAAACTGTTTGGATTTTTTCAAGTTCATTAAAGTTAGAATATGACCCCAATTGTGTCCCATAAAGAAGTTGAGGGACTACTTTGGCCGTGTAAAGTTTAATGGCAGCTGGAATGTAATGTCCCCCCTGAGACTAAAAAAGTCTCAGTATAGCTGTAATACTGCGTTTGGCCTCATGATATGGAAACATGGCCACGAGGTGGACAAATCCTTGCATAATGAACAGGATTTTGTTTTTGCTGCTATGCACATAAATGTGTCTGAAGGTGGTCTTTCGAAAGAGCTGCTGAATTTTCCTCTTGGGTTGGTCGTTTTTGGGTTTGTTTGTTTTTAAGGCAGGTTAAACATTTCCTAAATAAATAGAAAACCAGTTACCATCTATTCCATTCCCAAATGCAGTTCTGGGGAGAATAGCACAAAGGGAAAAGGGACTCTATCCCGTGAAAGATGGCAGCCAGGTTGCACAAGCTGCTCTTGCTCTCTGTGGGTTTCCACGTGTGTATTTGCCTCTCCAACACTCCTTTGGAACTCTTCAGGGAAGTCTGGCTTAAGCACCCCACCCACCCCCCTCTCCTTTCTAACCTGCCTCCTTAAGAAAAGCAGTGATGACCACCAGCCTTCTCTTATATGCATATGTATGCAACCTGTCATTTGGCCCTCAGTTCTTTTACTTTCTCATGCTGAAGCAGAGAATTAAAACGACTATGCTGGCCATTAAAGATAGGTCAGCTTGCCCAGAATGGCCTTGTTTTTGCCATTTGCACTAACCTTTTGTCTTAACTAGATATAATATCATTCATGCCATTGCTTGAAAAGTATCCTATACTAATGACAACACTGTAAACTATATTTCCAGGTTGTATTACTAAATGAGGTATTATCCTGCACTAGAATATGGTGTCAATTAAGACAATACATAGTTTATAGACCTGGTCATTTAGACTTCCAGAAATCTGGTCATTGTTAGAATGAAGGATTATAGGATTAAGTCAGAGAGAGAGAGAGAGAGAGTGTGTGTTTCACAATATTACAAGCCAGCCTGATGTACAGAGTCACATTTCACCATTCCATCATTACTCAAGGACTTTTAAAGGCAACACATATGTCATACAGATGGAAGCTGTAGTATAACCCAAATCCTTTAGGAGGATTATCTCTGTTATCTCATCTGGCGTTGGAGAATTACATGTAATATAGACACATAAATGGCTTAGCTGCAGAAAGAGCACATTAAAGAACTGTAAGAGAAAACAAGGACGCCAAAAGTCCTCTGATCTAGACCACACCAATATTCTGGATCTAGACCGGAGGCATATTTAGCACTGCACCTCAAGGAAAAATTTTCTGTCCCATCAAGGAAAAATTTTCCGTTCCATCCAAAGCCTGATTTTCCATTATACTGAATCACATGCAGCCTAGACTAGACAACTCTGAATCTATCTATAATGACTACAATAAAATAAAATAAATAAAATAAAATAATGGTTTGGCATTGTTCTACTCTTTTTAAAAAAACGAAAAACAACAGTTTAAAAACACAGTTTTTTAAAAACACAGTGAGGCTATTCTCATGATGGGGGAAAACCAGGCTAAAGAAGCCCAGCCCAGTTTTTCCTCATTATGAGAACCACTGGGCTTGCAGGCGAGCCCGGTGGTTCTCTGGCAGCTTGCCCACCAAGGTAGCCCTCCCCTTAGCCCAGGTTAGAGGAGCGAGCACTCCGCTAACCCGGGTTTTCTGATCGTGTGCCATTGCGGCGACACACAAAGAGACCACCACCAGGAGGATCAAACAAGCCTCCCGGTCCCGGGGGTCTCCCCAGGATGCCCCATGTACTCACGTCTCACGCAGGGCATCCTGTGACTTCCAGGGGCCGGGCAGCCCCCAATCCCTGCAGCCCCTACCGGCTCCATGACGGCTCTGTGATGGAGCCGGTAGTCATGTGGGAGGCTGATCTGGCTGCGCAGCAATGAGTGTCTGCTCATCTGCGGGGAGAGAGGGCTAAGCCCACTCTCCCTGCAGAGCCCACCCAGGCTCTACACATGGATCATGTGTAGAGCCTCACTTTAACTGTGTTAAACTAGGGAAACCTAAGTGATGCCTTCAAGGCCAGCTTTGGTTTTCAGGGGACTTTTGGCAAACTGCCCTTCATGGATCCCCTCCTCCTACTTGGGTGCATCCCAACACTGCATCGCCACCACACAAGAGCTATGGGTGCAGAGTGGGGTGTTAGGGAACAGCAGCTGGTCTTTATGAGGGCCCCAAGCCCTTGGCAACTCTGCCCTATGATGCTGTCCAGTGTTTCAAAGCATTTCTGTTCAGAGTGGCCTGTGCAGTCTACCTAACAGCAGTGTTCTAAGAATTATTAAAATAATGTGAAGCACTTGGGTGAAGCGCTCTATTTATGTTCTCTAAAGCACTTCTCTTTGGCCCAGTATTGGTTTGGGTAATACAGAACAAGAACAGTTTATTAAAAATGAAGTCTGCTCTTACTCTTAGTATCTGATAAAAGGGAGGAGAACTCAAATATGAATAGTTTATTTGTATTTACAGTTGCAATGGTTTTTCTAGTAATACTGCTGTGCATATAGGACAGCATGTCAGGCAATAAACTCAAGAGGTGAAGCATTCCCCAGCATACAGTGGTGATAAAAGCATCACCTGTTTCATTTTTGCCTGTCACCTTGCAGGAGCCTTTCTAGAAAAATCAAGGTACCATCCTTTCTCGATTTCCTTCTTGAACTACCATTTCAGCCCCATGCTATGCACATTTATGCAGAAGTAAGTCCCATGAGGTTCAGTAAAACTAGCTCCCAAGTAAAGGTGCAGAGAATTGCAGAGAACTGCAGTCTTAATTACTGCCTTCTTGAACATCATTTGTAAACCCACTTATTTGGTTCCATTCCATAACTGTGAACATTATGGTTGCTTCTCAAGGAGCAAATGCTGATTTCTGCTCATAGTAATTATTAAATTACAAAATGGATCAGTTCAGTTCAGTTTTCATCCAGAATCACTTGTTCCAGTCACCAGAAAGACATTTGGTTATGATATAACAAGATTTATACTACAGCTTAACACACTTTCTACCTATCTGTGGTACAGCTCTGCTTCTAGATAAGAGCCTTCCCACTCCTGAAGTTATACAAATCAAACCCATGTTAACATCTTGCCCATTTTTGTAAAGCCAATACTGAAAACAAAAGCACTGCCTGAGAAAGGGAGGAATCCCCTTCCCCTTTACTAAAACAACGTATAGCGCCATCTAGTGGCTGTAGCCAGCAAAACCTCCAAAATGCATACAAAATCAAATTAAATATCGCCTCTTCAATGGTGAACACTGCAGTACTCCTTGGTAACCAGATGTTGGGTTATGGGTGTGAAGCAACTTTCTTCTGGGAGAAAATGGTTGTGTGCACAACCTTTATATTTCATTCATAACCCACATTAAACAAAGATTCAAATGATTGTGTGAATCAGGCCATGGTTACTGGCATGTCCTGGAAGTTCAATCTTGGAGCAGGGAGCAGATGTATCATGATCACCAGCATCAATGCATGTACACCAACACTAAGGCAGCCTTCCACACTGCACCTGCTCAGGTGTCTTCTGAGCTGCTGATGCCCCATTCTCAGTCAACTACTGATCTCTAGTATATTTTTAAATAAGCACCCACCTCCTGGCTTTTTAACTGGTGGAAGAAGAGCCATTGCAAAGTGAATGAATACAAGATAGAAGACACAGGTGGAGAAGTGCGATCAGCAATGTGCAGCCATAGGGAGGGGTTCAGGCAGTGTCCTTCAGTATGAGAACTGGGTGTTCCAAGCCATTTTCATCTGTAAAATGAAATAGAACATCTTCTTCACTATGAACCACACTGCCCATTGAGATCATCTGGAGAGGTTCATCTGCAGTTGCCACCAGCTCGTCTGGTGGTTACTCGGGGACAGGCCTTCTCCATTGCTGCTCCAAGGCTTTGGAACACACTTCCTACTGAAATAAGAGCCTCCCCATCTCTTACAACTTTTTAAAGGGAAGCCAAGATGCATTTGTTCACCCAGACTTTTAATTAGATACTGTTTTAATTGTGTTTTAATCATTTTAACTTTTTAATTTTAATTGTTGAAATGTTTTAATTTTTTATTGGCTGTTTTTATTGTTTGTAGAATGCCCAGAGAACTTGCGTTTTGGGCAGTATAGAAATGTATTAAATAAGTAAATAATAAATGAATAAAATGTTGGAGGGTGTGCAAATGTGTGGCAACATTTGTGAAAGAATGATGATTTGTAGCTCTATTTAGGCATTATCCAAAATGGGTACACTGTACCCAGGCATAGGAGGGACAGGGACATGCAGGCTATCCCCACTCCCTGTGCCACACATGCTGTAGCCATATCCCACACTCTCCCTTTGTCAAGCAGGTTGGAACCCTGGAATGCTCAGAGGTCTAAATTCTGCAAAAGAAGTGTCCCTGGTTTCAGCCCTGCTTTCCTCAGACAAGTGCTGAACCTGCGGGAGCCAGGGGGTGTGGCCAAAAGAAGCATCAGCCCCCAGGGGGTGTGGCTAGCTAGTTCCTGTTCTTCCTGTAGTACCCACTTTCTGAATGAGTGAACTTTGACACGCTGCATTTATACCTAATTTTCTGTTGCCTTTGCATAGATAAAGCTTTCCTACAGGGTAACTTGTAAGGGCGTTTCAGCATCTCCATACTCTCTATTTTTGTGAACTTATAAAATTTTCATTTTATTAGTCCATAAAAGCTATGTTTGGACAGAGAATGAAATAAAAATTAATGCCTTTTATTATCAACCCAATGCACAGAACAAGCATCTATTCTGTTCATTTATTTAAATACCGTGAATGCCTGCTGCTAATAAAACTCCTTCCTAACTCATCAGCTTTACATGATGAGCTATACCCTGACATCTGTGAAGTGACTAGGACCAGCACATAAAACCATAATGAAGCTCTGTTGTAAAGGTGCAACCTGGAATATTGTCCCATCTTATTTTATTTTTAAGATTTCTAAAAGTTGTGAAGTGCACACTAAAAACATACCTTACTCCTGTCCAAAATAAATAAGGAAATATCTCAGATATTAACACAAAAAACATTCACTGGAGCTATCCAAGGATAATACATAGCTACATTCAATGTGACTGGATTTATGTTAATATCTACCTGCTCTTAGAAATCTCACAGCTACCATTTTCTCTCTATATCTAGCCAGCGTGGTGTAGTGGCTAGAGTGCTGGACTAGGACCGGGGAGACCCGAGTTCAAATCCCCATTCAGCCATGAAACTAGCTGGGTGACTCTGGGCCAGTCACTTCTCTCTCAGCCTAACCTACTTCACAGGGTTGTTGTGAAAGAGAAACTCAAGTATGTAGTACACCACTCTGGGCTTCTTGGAGGAAGAGCGGGATATAAATATAATAATAATAATATCTATCTATCTATCTATGATTATCAAGATTTTTTACAAATCATTATTTTCACACTTGATACAAATCAATGCCCTTTTCTAGTGCAGAACAGATCACAAACCCCAAAAGGAGAATCCTGAATTCTTCTCTGTGATGGTGATGCTGATGATTGGTAGCCAAGATAGTTATATTGCTGAAGGCAAGCTAAGCTGATCTGGGCCTAAATAATGCCCTGGGTATCTCATTTGTTCTGCTCTAAATTTATTGGAGGACAGGCAAACACAAATGTAACCAACAAGACATCAATTGCATGCATTTATGACTATGTCATTTTCCATGAACCACATCATTTGAATGTAATCGTCATATTTCTAGGAACTGTCATTAGACTTAAAAACAGCTATTTCCTACATGGCATGCCACAACGACTATATCCTCAAATATAAACAAGGTATTTTCAGCTGCGCAACTGGCTACAGTCCTAGTCTCTCCCTATCAGCTCCTTGCCTTTTTAAATATATGTTGCAGCAAATGTCCAAAATGTAGTAAATATTGAAAGGCAAATGTGACTGTTGACAATCTCAGAAAACATTTTGTGACTATCCAGCTATTCAAGAGATACTCTAGTGAATGTTGACTGTCAACTACATATGAACTGTCAGCATTTATGTGTATAGCAATAGCAATAGCACTTACATTTATATACTGCTCTATAGCCGAAGCTCTCTAAGCGGTTTACAATGATTTAGCATATTGCCCCCAACATTCTGGGTACTCATTTTACCGACCTCGGAAGGATGGAAGGCTGAGTCAACCTTGAGCCCCTGGTCAGGATCGAACTTGTAACCTTCTGGTTACAGGGCGGCAGTTTTACCACTGCGCCACCAGGGGCTCCTTTGTATGTCTCGAATATGGCAAAATATGTAGCTTTTGACATTCATCTGGGATTGCCAGTGCTCACATGCAAATGTAAAACCCCATACAAATAGTACCAAATTAAAAAAATAAATAAATGACAAGGGACCGGGTCTCACGATCAATGAGACCCGGTTTAGGGCGCTGAGCGGGAAGAGCGGGCTAAGCCCACTCTCCCTGCTCACGAGCAGGCAGGGAGCCCTGGGCAGCCGGTTCCACATGATGGCTGGCCCCGAGACGGAGCCGGCAGGGGCTGGGGAGCTTGGGGGCCGTGCGGCCCCTGGAAGCCCCAGTATGCCCTGCACAAGCTGCTTTTAAGCCTCCCGGCCGGGGGTCTATTCACAAGTAGCCACGGTGCAGAGTCGCGCCGTGGCTACTCACGAGCAGATAGCCTGGGTTTGCAGAGCACTCGCTCCGCAAACCCAGGCTAAGGGGTGGGCTACAGGAGCAGGTTAGCTGCTCCAGAACCACTGGGCTCGGCTGTGAGCCCGGTGGTTCTTACGAACACATAAATCGGGCTAGGATTTTCCTAGCCTGATTTTTGTGATCGTAAGAATAGCCCCACGGTATGCTTCAGTTCACCAATCTCCTTAGAATGTTGGCACCACATTGAATGTCATTGTCATGGATCTCCATTAATCCCATATTCTCACGTAAAACTACTTCAAATGTTACCATTTGCCTTACACAAACAGTACTTCCATATAGAAGAAGACCTTACAATATGTACAAAGCACATGTGGAAATTGGATGTATAAATGTGTCCATGTGTAGGGAGCTATGGCCAATCATACATGTATATTCATGTGTATGCAGTTGTCAGACTTGGCTTTCATACAGACTCCTACAGAATATTAATTGTTATGTAGGAATCTCAAGCAACCATTAGTAGTCCGGTGTTTTGTTTAAATCAATAGAAACACATCAATGAGAATTTAGATTTATTTTATTTTTTTTGCACTAAGAATCTGGTAGTCTTTGATACCTTCATTGCCCTTTGTACCACATGAAACCACCTCTATCAAATACAAACCAGGAGAGCAAGGCTCTGAACAAACAATTGCTATAACTCATGCTGCTGTTGCCTCCTTATTATCCAGTATAGTTTGGAATAATTGACAGGAAAATATTAACAATTCACTGTTGACAGCACAGTTCAAGGTGCTGAATTGCTCCTGGATGAATGAAATAACATGGCTTCTCAGGGGGGAAATACAAGAAAAAGCCACTGAATTTGGTGGGGATTTTTCTCAGTCTGTTACTGGAGCCTTACAGTTCTCTTACAACCACAGTATAAATGATATTGGGCAGTCTGCCAGCACTTGATGCCACAGGACTTTGGAAGCCAGGCCCCCAACAGATGCAAAGACTTTCCTTCTACCTGCTATGCGTTCCTTTGTGTATCATATGCATTCCTCCCTCGGACCAATTCCAGAATTCTCCACTTCTCTCACTCCTTCAACCATTTCCCACTGAGGCACACAGAAGATAAATTTTAAGATATATAAATGAAGCCATCTTTAAACCTATTGAAGCTTCCTTTTCAAGCTCTGTCTCAGTTTAAGTAAATGGACAACTTTGATATTGCAAATGTGTAAATGTCTTCACTTACTTTACATAAGTGTTCTATGTGGGTTTTCTCTCCTCTGAAAGAGCAGTTATACCTAGGTAATAAATTTTTCTGATTCCTTGAACATAGCACCAAGTGTGCTCTAGACCAAGAGTGGGTGAGCAGACTTGAAGTTTGCAATATCTGCCTTCCCCCCATCCACCCCACCCTCTCTGTTTTCATTACAGCCCTGCAGTCTGCCACTCAGAGATATAGGCACAAAATGATAGGTCAGCAGCACAGCCAGTCACAAAATGGCAACTTAGCAGCAGAGAGGTCACAAAATGTTGACTTAAGGATAGAACCAGTCATAAATTGACAGCTTGGGCTATAAAGCCAATCATAATTACCTGCTGAGGTTCATGAACTGGGCTAACCTGCCAACACAAGTATAAATCCATATCTGAGTTAATATATCAGGGAGTCTAACATCAGACTCTTAAAAATGCACTATACCCAGGAGCTACACAAAGACTTGATCACTAAGAGTGTGAATTTGTTTTGCAATGAATAAAAATGTGTCTGAGCTGGCCCATTCTGTTCATTTTTTCATTCATTGGGAAATAAATGAAGAATTATGAATTAACCAAATGGCATGTATACTATTTGGTTTATTCAGGAATTAATCCCTTTTTAAAAGGGGGAATACAAAATTTGCTATAAAAATGTGATTTATGAATAACCAACTAAACAAATGAAATATTTTAATAGTCCAACCAAATGTAATACAATTTAAAAGTTCAGCCATGAAACTCACTGGATCAGTCACTGGAAACTCTGGGTCAGTCACTTATCTTTCAGCCCACCCTAACTCACAGGGCTTTTGTGAGGATAAACATAACCATGTACACCACTCTGGGCTCCTTGGAGGAATTGGGATATAAATGTAAAATTAAATAAATAAAATTGCTTATACAGTAATCTTAGAATAGTCATGATTATTCTTATATTTAGTCATGCCCACTTCATTCTTTGTTTTGTAATTAATTACCATGATCATTTAAGATTTACCGTATTATACACATGGTAGTCTTAGGTCTAAGAGAAATTATTCTCTGTGGCTGTTCACACGAGCAGCTCAATGAGCACGGGTTTGGCCAGGGGCGTAGCAAGGTTGGAGTGGGCCCAGAGACGAGATTTTAAAATGCCCCCAAAGTCCAGGGCCTCTGCACACCCCAGGTCCCCACGGATTTAAGTCTGATATTTCAAAATAAGTATGCTGCCTAGAAATACATTTCACTGAATACACACACGCACACGTCACAATATATAGTGGTATACATTGAGTACTATACATTTGTTTTACCTTTAATGCCTAGAACACACTAGAAAGACAAATTATTAAAATGGCCCCCTCGCTGCAGATTAGCAAAGGAGACTTTCAACCATGCAGGGTGAGCCTATGTTTGTTTTCTCAGAATTCTGAACAAATTCAGTCAAGTTTGATTCCAGGAGTCTTTTCACAGGAGGCTTTTAAAGCCCTTTAACACACCTCTCCTCTGGAATGGAGGTGCTGCATTCACATGTTGGCCAGATTTACCCTGAAGTCCCTGTGAGTTATTGGGGAGCAGTTCACACACAAGAAAAATAAAATAAAAGCACCACACATGCTTCACAGTTCTCACTCAGACCTTCTGGGTTGCAAAACAACTTGAACATAAGTGTATTTATAAATGAATGAATGAATGAATGAAATATAATACTGTTTGTTCCAATAGTTTTTGTAATTTTCTGCCATGAAACAAGCCACTTATAGGACTTTTTAGATAGTTTTTTTTTTAAGCCAGCAAATTTTCCAAACTGTTTTAAAATAAATATTCAGAGACTTCTCAGTCCCTCCCCCCCATATCAAAGCCCTATGGCAAGCAGATGCCTATATATTGGGGGGGGGGGGAAGGTAACCACAAAAAGGAGTTCACACTCTACCTGGCAAATGCTGGGCTGGGTTTGGCAGGGCAGCAGGGGGTCTTCTGCTGCAGAGAAGAGTGGTGGCCACTCTGGCTGCCTCCTCCTTCCTGGCTTGCTTGGGCCCTACTCGAGTTCAGGCTTCACAGAGGCCTACACGGAGGCCTCCGTGGAAGCCCCGCCCACCCGCCGATCAGCTGAGAGGCGGGAGAAAAGGAGCTCTTTGCAGCTTGTCTGCTGCCTGGATTGCGGGCCAGGAGAACAAGCAGGAGAGACGGCGAACAGGGCAGGTGGCTGAGGGGCCTTGGGGCTGGGCAGGGGGCAATGGGGAGTCACGTGAGGTGCCTCTGGGGGGTCCCTCCAGGCAGTGGGGCCCCTAGACAACTGTCTCCCCTTGCCCGTAAATGTTATGCGTGTGGGTTTGGCTGCCCGTGTGAAGCATGATCCCGGAGCTGCCTCCCCTGTAAGCCTGGGACTCATTTCCCCAGCCTCCAGAGATCTGCACTGCCAGGAGCAATGCAGATCATGTGGGCACAGGAGCAGCGTGGATTGTGTGGGTGCAGGAGCAGTGCGTCCCCCACATCGTCTGGAATCATCTAGGGGGAAGGTAAACTCAGTCTTGCCTTTTCCCCATGCCCTCTCCACCTGCAGAAAATGGTTGTGTGCACAACCTTTATATTTCATTCATAACCCACATTAAACCTATAGTTCACATGACTGTGTGAACCAGGCCATGGTTATTGGCATGTCCTGGGATTTTAGTAGCATTCTAAATGGATGTCACTGGCATGATTTTGGGTTGGTGACGTGCTAGGATACTTCAGTCTGCAAACTGTGAAGCTAGAAAGAAGGAAGTTATTCAAAGTCCGAAGGGCCTGTGCAACACATCCACACCCCAAATGGCTTTATATTTCCTGTGACAACTAGTCCCAGCACTATCAGCTTGCCAGTTCCTGAGAGAGCTCTTGTGCCTTTAACAACAAAATGACAGGCAAAAATTGAGCTGATGAATTTCCCCTGATCAGTGCATCTGCTATATTTCTTTTTAAAGATGCAACTGTTAAAGGCACAAAAGCCCAGTCCAGGGTGGGGAGGATAGTCATAGTGGTACAGTAAATAGATCTGGAGCATGGAGGCCTAGATTCAAATAGATTCATATCCATTCAGTTAAGAAAACTTAGGACCTCAACCTTACCTACCTCACAGAATTATTGTGAGGATAAGCAGGAATTAGAAGACGAATCTTTCCATGGCATGGAGATAAATATTATCACTGCAGCAGATCAAGCCACTTTTAGAAGCATAGCTATGAAGCTTGCAACCCTAACCAGCAATAATGCAGCAGAATCCTCAGATGATCATCATATGTACTAAGTAATCAAAGCATTATCCATTCACTCATTATTTTTTCTGGACAATGTTATGAAAGTCATTGAACTGTAAATCAAAAAGTATTTTATTCTCAATTCTTCTGTCCCACTTCATACTGATGCATTGCTTTGAGAGCCAGCGTGGTGTAGTGGTTAGAGTGCTGGACTAGGACCGGGGAGACCCGAGTTCAAATCCCCATTCAGCCATGAAATTAGCTGGGTGACTCTGGGCCAGCCACTTCTCTCTCAGCCTAACCTACTTCATAGGGTTGTTGTGAGGAGAAACTCAAGTATGTAGTACACCGCTCTGGGCTCCTTGGAGGAAGAACAGGATATAAATGCAATAATAATAATAATTTTAACATTAAAAGCCTTTCCCATTAGCTACTTTAGAATTTTAACCAAAACATGGTGGTTATAAAACAAAATAGGACTCTTCTAAAAATGTGTTTAAAACACCGGGCTGTATAACTGGAAAAGCACTCTCAACCTCTTTCTTTTATATGAACATGCTGTTATTCTACCCTGGACTTGACCAGTTAGGAATATAATTCATAATACTAGAAGTTCCCAGGACCCAGTATGATGATTTGTGTAGCATGAACTTTAAAAGATATTGAGGCCATTCACATGACTGGGAAGACAGGGGGGTTGGTGGGCTGAAAGTGGGGGGCAGGTGGGTGGGAAGGCTGGATCCAACTCACCTTCCCCGCAGACAATACAGCAGATATTGTGGACCGCACTTCCAGATGATCCATGATGCACCAAGCAGCACAGATATCCAGAGGCCAGGACACTGCCTTCTGGCCTCCAGGAATCCTACAATGCACTGTGCACCAAGAGTGGTGCATTGGGGGATTTCCCCATCAGACAGGCGCTCTAGGCAGCCCAAGGAGACACATGATCCTGGCAGCCAGGTTAAGGGTGCGCTTGCACCTTTAACCTCAGCGAAGAGTCAGGCTAGGAAGTGGGGTTAGGCTGGCAGGAGCGCCGGGATCCATGTGGATCCTGAAGCTCCATATGATGCTCCACCTGAATGGTTTGGGCCCGGGATACCTGAGGGACCACCTGCTCCCAAGGGTTGCTGCCTGCTTGACGAGGTCATCTGAAGGGGCTGTGCTCCGGGTGCTGACCATGAAGGAAGCTCGGTTGTCATGCATGCGGAACAGGGCCTTCTCTGTTGCTGCCCCCAGACTTAGGAATGCCCTCCAAGTGGCTATTCACTCCTCGGTCTCCATCATGGCTTTTAGAAAGCACATGAAGACTTGGCTTTTTACTCAGGCTTTTATGTGATTGTCTCCATTGCTGCTTCTTTGTATATTGTATGGTTATTTTTATGTGTCTTTAATTTTTAAAAAAATTAGATCTGTTTTTATATTTTAGCATAATATATTAATTGTGTAATTTTTATAGTCCTGTTTTAATTTTTTCTATGTGAACCGCCTTGTGATTGTTTTTAATGAAAGGTGGTATATAAATTTAACAATAAATAAATAAAATAAAATAATAACCCAGGCTGGGCTGCCCTAGCATGGGTTGGGCTGCTTGTGAGAACAGCCTTACAGTCTTACTTGTCCCTTTTTTTTTAAGTCTTAAATTTTGAGATCAACATTTTTATGTATGCACTGGCAGCTGCCCATTTCTTAATTTACTTGAGTTTATTGAGTTGCAGCTTACATGAGTGTATGCTGCAATGCCCTGCCCCCCTCCATAAAATGTACATGGCAAAGAGGGAATAGAATTGTGACATGCTAAATGCAGCATATTAATTGCCAAAGGGGCCTTCATGTTAATAACTGAGACTGAAAATGTTTTCCCAACAACAAGGGCTGTGAAGTCAAACCACTTCTTTACATAAATAGGGGTTTCCTTGCCTTAAAACCACAGAAATTAAGAGCAGCTGAGTTTTGAGGAAATACTAACATTGCCATGAGTGTGTGTAGCATGAAGATTGCCGGCAAAAGTAGTTTGATCAGAAAAAGGAACCCAAGTTCACAGAGGAGCCTATGACCTAGAAAATGTTGGCGTACCCTTTAACAATACATCACCAACATCAGTAAGCACTCCGAAACACGTCAGATCTGTCATGATGAATGAATACATTATGAAGTGTAACTATAATAATAAGACAATGAGGTCAGTCACACCTGGGCTTCCCCAGGTAGGGCTGGTTGTGTGCAGCACAGGGAATGCATCTGATCCTGGAACTCCACCCTGGGTAGCTCTGCTTTTAAACCTGGACTTAGTGAGGTAGGAGGACGAGTGTGCACACTTGTCCTCCGACCTCTCTCCCCAATTGTGTGGGTGCTCAGGCTGTCAGAAGCTCCTCCTGGGCTGCTGGCAGCCATTTTACCCAAAAAGTCTGGGAGAAGGAGTGGCCAGCAGCAGGGAGATATCCCAATGAACCACACTGCTTGTGCAGTGCATTGTGGGATATCTTGCAGCCCGTCTTTCTTCCCCCGCCTCTCATTCTCTGCGCCACTTATCTGGGTGCATAGGTGGTGGAGACATCTTTGGCTCCAATTGTGTGGGGGAAGGTAGGTAGGCTCCTGCCTTTAACCCAACCCTCCCCAGCCCCAGCAACTTTGGTCATGAGAACAACCTCAGTGTATACGCAAAAATTATTTCAATGCTCATTATTTTATTTTTATTATAGTGTTCAGAAAGACTCCATGCTGGATTTTGTGGCAGAGTAATTACTTATCCTCTATAAGTAATTGAACAAGAAGCCAACTTTAACTGAGAAACAAGTTGAGATTTATTAATAACTAAACATAGGCTAAGAAAACAATAAACAGACTAAAGATCCCTTATGTAGAGAGATGGAGAACCTCTCAGTTTGAATTCAAGGCAACAAGTGAAGAGCAGACAAACTTTGACTCCACCCCTGAGCCAGTACATAGATACTTTCCACTAGAGAAGCATGCCCTGTAAAAATAACTGAGACAATGTCTGTAGCAAATCCATACAGATTTCAGGATTGTAGTTGTCAGGCAAATATTTAATTAAGACTTCTTTAGAGTATTTTGAGGGAAAGGAAAGCATTGGAGCCCACGGAGATGTATCTAGTTCACAGTGCATGCATATATGCACACAGTGGTTCAAGGATTCCTAACTATTAAGGCATAACTTCAAACCTGTTGCATTTGAGCAACAGCACAGAGTGGTGTATGTTCAGCGGGGAGAGCTGGTCTTGGAGTAGGGAGCATAAATTGTCCACATTGCTAAGAAGGGTTGGATCCACCCTGGTTTTCATTTGGATGGGTGACTATGTGTGAGCGCTGTCTGCTATAAGCTATTCCTCTTAGGAGATAGGTGGGATCAGTGGCAGAGCAGCTGCAGAAGGTTTACTCTGTAGCATCTTCAGGAAGGGCTGGGGGGGAAAATCTTTGCCTGAAACCTTGGAGAGTCACTGCCAGTCAGCAGAAACAATTCTGAGCTAGATAATCCAATGGACTGCCTTGGTAAAAGGTAACTTTCTATATTGTTACCTCAGCAGACTTGTCCCCTTAGCTAAGCAGTGTCTGCCCTGGAATGGGAGACTAGAAGTATGAGCACTGTAACATATTCCACTCAGGGGATGGAGCCGCTCTGTGAAGAGCAGAAGATTTCAAGTTCCCTCCTTGGCTTCTCCAAGATAGGGTTGAGAGAGATTCCTGCCTGCAATCTTGGAGAAGCTGTTGCCAGTCTGTGAAGACAATACTGATCTAGATAGACCACGTACTCAGTACATGGCAGCTTCCTATGTTCTATGTCTCTATGTTCAGAATCCTGTACATACATAACTAGTAATATCATGCTGTGTCAGTCAGTATGGAATTTCCATTCCATTCTAAAGGCATATTCTAGTGGCAGGAGGGCAGATTTGCACTAAGAGTATGGCTCCATCATGTCCCAAAACTTACAAGCACTACTGCTTTGAAAGCTGGGCAGTGTGTGCTGTGCTCTGGCTGTATTTGCCAATGACAAGTCAGGTCCAAGAGCATGGAGTGGTCCTGAGTTCTGCTTGTACCAGCCACTGGAGGAAGGAAAACATCATACCTCCTTGAAATTCCAAAATGCACACATGCCTTTGTTAGGAGGGCAATGTAAACCAGCCCAGAGTAAAATGCCTTCATAGGTATTTCTTTAGTGTTATGTATGATACATATACTAGGTATGGGTTTTGTTTGAAGGGTGAACTTTACTTTTGTGCTGCTTGTATACACAGTAAAGTAATCAATTCATGCGCCCGCCTTCGAAAAGAGGACTGTGTAAAGTAGATGGCGAAGTGGATTAACGAAGAACTAATGCAACAAGAGAAGCAATGGTGTAGCACAAGTGCTTCTGAAGAGTTCTATACCAATGTTGCACCAGTGCTAGTGTGGGAGGGGAATTTCAGTGATCTTTCCTTCCTCCAGAAGACCTCTGTGTCACTGAAAAAATATGTCCCTGAGGGCTGTGCAGCCTTTGAAAAATATTTTCAGGTGGCACAGAGCGCTTCCTGAGAAAGAAGAGTTCCTTGAAATTTGCCCCCATTGCTGAGCCAAACTAGCAGTGGAGCTGAGTGACGAACATTTCAGAATCACGAAGGCTTTGTTAGTAGGGATGTGTGGAACCAGTCCGGCGGTCTGGCATTTTGGTCTGGGGGTTCGTGGGTTTGTGGTTGAACCGAACCACCACCCCGGTTCCGTCGGACCAGAACCAGACTGCCGGGTCCAGCCCGGCAGGTCCGCGAACTTTTTTTTTTTTAAATTAAATGTGAAGCAAGTACCTGTAGCCCCTTCCAGGGTGTGTGTGTGTGTTGCTGTAGCCACGGGTGTGTGTGTGTTCCGCATGGGTTCCCATTCCTCCCACCGGCCTTCCTCATTGCCGCTGCGGCCGGGTAAGTGAAGCGTTTTTGACCTTTTCGGGCCTCCGTAAGAGCGAGCGGCCGTCAAAATGGCCAGACGGTTCCGTGCACACCCCTATTTGTTAGTCAGGATGTCAGCCAGTGAAATCATTTGAAAACATCCCAGTGTTCTCCTCAGCTCTGCTTTCCAGAACAAGAGGAGTTGGATGGAGTCTGGAGTTGAAGTTGCTGGACAGAGTCAATCTAGAAAGTAGGAAAGCAGGCCCTATTCATGTAACCTTCAAAGGAATACAGTGAAGGAATGGGAGTCCATGCTTTTGTTCCCTCAAGACTTCAAATCCTCTTTCAGTGAGAACACAACAGAAGTTAAAGAGAATTACAGCTCAATTAGGGTGAAATAAATATTTATGGGTACTTGGCTCTGGATACTTTATGAAAACTAAAATATTGTTGTGCTAATGTAACATTCTTTTGTCTTTTGTCTATAAACTACATGCACTAATGTGGCCGTTTCTCAACATTCCTGGAAGCAAAAAAGGTAACTTTTTTCCCTTTTACTGGCATCTAGGTTTCTGCTTTACAAGCTCATAAGAAAAGGATAAACCCAGAGTGCTAGTGCTTAAACATAGTCCCTTAAAAGGAATCTTGTGTCTTAGCCAGGGAGATAAATAACAAGAAAACATCTGCTATTTAAGCCTTGGACTCACCTATAAATCTAAATGACAAATGTGATCCCAAAAGCAGGAATCATCTGCAGTTTGCAGTTTTTATTTTGTTGTTGTTTCTCCTTTTTGATTCCTGGAAATTTCTGTCCTTTGATGCCCATTCTTCCATTCCTCATAACAAAACAGGAAAGAAGGATGGAATGGTACAGAAGATCCACACAAAAAGGGAAAAAATTAAGCATGTAACAATAGTACTGGAAAGGATCACTAACAGTTTGGATGGTTTATCTTTTGAAATGCTTTGCATTATGCAGTGTTTATGTATCAATTTTGCCTGTCACTCCAGAGAAACTCAACCCGATCTGTATCATTTCCCTTCATATGAAGGAGAACATATAAATTGTTTCAACACCAATGTGTATTCTGTTGCATTCTGCTCCTGTGAAAGTCAATTAAAATGAATGGGGTTCATCAGGAGTCCTTCCAGGTAGGTTGCATCTAATTGCATGTGATCACAGGTTAGAATCCCAGATAGAAGATGCTATTAAAGAGTAATAAAGACACTATTTATTACTATTTTTTAGCACATTCTCCTTTCACATTTTTTTCCTGCAGGAGTTGGGGAAGGCATCCAAAAGAAGCCTTGCAAAGCGTTAATAAATCTAGAATTTATAAGTACAAAGGATCTGGAGAGAATTTTTTAAAAAGGATTTTCATTTGGAACATACATTATGTATCACCTTCAGAATGTACATAGATAAGAGAGCAAATCTCTTGCATTTGACTGGGATAATAGGTGACAGCACAAGTGTCCTTGTGATAAAGTGAATAACTTTGTCAGACAGGTGGGCTTTTAATTTATTTTTTACAGGGTCAGTGTAATGATTAGAAATAAAGTTATCCATTTCCTAATGTATCCTATTGTTGCAGTGAAAACGAAAACAATAACGAAATTTAATAGGATAAGAAGTGGATTATGTTAGAGCAACTCCATTTCAGGTGCTAGATCAATCCCAACTCAGGTAAAAGGAATTCATATATCTTTAAATTCCTCTGAGTTTTTTAATTGAATTACTGAAAAGAATTCAATCATTTTAAATCATTTTAACGATTTTAATTGTTTTATTTTAACTCTGGTTTTTATTGGTTTTTTAAAAAAACTTTTGCGTAAACTGCCATGAAATGCCTGTTTTGGTGGTATAAAATTGTAATAAATATATATGAAAGCATTCAGTCCCATTTTCACTATGTCGACATAGTCACCTTGTTAATATAGTTTAGTGCCATTTGTTTTTTCCTGCTACTGCTTCTTTAATGTCATACTTGCTGCTGTTGCCTCTTCCTGGTTCTCTAAATTAGTCACAGGGATGAATTCACCCACTCAGGGATCACACAGTGAACAGAATGATGTCACATAATGTTGATGTGATAACATCAGCAGATTTCAGTAAATAAAATCTCATGGGTTGACACAATCTATCAGATTGGACCATGCAATGACATCACTGGGGACAACTGAGGACAACTGAGAGGGAAGATCATTTGAATGACCAGACTTTCTTGCAAAGACTGCTGAACATAATCAAAAACTGGTTTTCTGCACTGCTTAACATGTGAGGAAACAGAGGTAGTTCCTTTGCATTTCTCAACATGCTGGACGATAACCAGAAAAACCTCTGTCAGGAAGCATCCCAGAAATGTTATAGAGCAGGGCTTCTGAAACTTGGGGCCCCAGGTGCTGATGGATTACAACTCTTACCATCCCCAGCTGGGATACAGCAGAAGCAATTGCCCTGTGAAGAGATAAGGGGAATGTACTTTGGTTCAAAAAGGGCAAAAATAGCACCTAAAAAGGTACCTGGTGCTTTTTTATTTTTATCATGAAACAGCCTCAGAAAGACATTTTCATGGCCATCACAGAAGGATCATCTTCCCAGCAAACACTTCAATGTTCTCAATGGCATCTTGAAAACACTGAAAGGCCTCTTAGCACTAATGTACAAAGCAGGGCACTAAAACCTTAATATTAAGGCCTTCTACAACTTTAACATTAAGGGCTTCTCAGAAGCATCTGGTGGGCCACTCTGTGAAACAGGATGCTGGACTAGATAGGCCTTGGGCCTGACCCAGCAGGGCAATTCTTATGTTCTTATGTAGGCCCCGAAGTGCTTCCTTGCTTTGAATATTGTTGGTCACATCTGCTTGAAAAATTAATTGCTCTTCCAAAGAACTGTTCTTTGCAATGGGTGTCTCTTAAAACACACACACACACACACACACACCTGTCATGTGTCTAGAAGAAAACAGCTGGAGTGGGTTATTAATAAATGCAAAATAGACTGTGAACTGAACAGTTATCACAAAGGGCAAAGAGCTATGATTGACAGCTTGAGCAAAACCTGGAGAGGTGTTTTTTTTTCCTTTTTAAAAAAAAAACTTTTTGCAATTACAAATACAGAACTGCCAAAATTGACAGAGTAAAAGTGCTTTACCTTTAATCCAGTATTATACTCCCCACATTTGTTCAGTTGTTCAGTGATAGACTATTGGAGGGGGGGGGGATTGCCACGTACTTCCCCATTCACTTTCAGTCTCTTTCCTGGCCCTCTGTGCCACCAGGGTAGGTTCTTTGGCAGCAATTCTGCTTTGTTTCTCACATGCGATATCCTTTCCTTTATCACTCAAAATGCCAGCAGTGTCCAGAGTCTCTGAACTGAACTCTTTACTACTCACCACCTGGGGCATACCAAGGTTGGAGTGGGCCCAGAGACGGGATTGTAAAATGCGCCCCTCACTGCCTTCGTCTCCTTCACCTTCTACTAGGTGTAGAACAGACCTCAGTACACGGCGGGGGGCGGGGCACTGGGACAAAGAAAAAAGTGGCTGCCATGCTCCACTTTAATATAAAATCTAGCAGTTAGTTGAATCTATGTCCAGCACTAAAAAACAAAAACAAAAAACCAGAGTTCTTTCAAGGCAGATACCACCACCACCAGCCCACTCGACTTAAGCCCTATCAGCCTTAACCTCCTGTACACCATCTCAAGCCTAGCACCAGGATTTGGGGCTTGTCCTTGTCTCTCTTTAACATTCAGCCTGAAAAAGATAACTTCAACGTTTGCTTGTGATATTTTAGTTGGTCCCGATAAAGGTATTACCTTACTTTGGATGCTTTCCCTTAAAAGACCAATGGCCACCTACTGGTCAAATTCTGGCCACCCAGAATTTCAGGGGCCCTATCCCAACCCTATCTGACAATGCCATGATTGAACCTGGGACCTCCCCGCCCTTCAACATGCAAAACATGTGCTCTTTTACAGAACTAGAGCCTCATGATTTCTAACAGACAAACGTATACCACAGTTAACACAGATTAGGGATTCTAACATAAAACACAGAACACTGGAAAGCAGAACTGCACAAACACCCAGCCAAAGGGAACCATGCTGGTAATGAACACCAAGGCTGAAAGCTAAGCAATTAGCACAAGGCCATCCATCCATGGTAGAGATGGTGAGTTTTGTTTTGTTTAAACTTGCTCTTGTTAAATTAGTGGGAATCATCAACTTTCTGATGCCAATCTACCCAACGCCTGCTTCTGCTTTAACACGCCACAGGGCTGTTGGTCTGCTCTTTGCCCCATTGCTCTGATTCTCACCTTCTCTCACTCACCCTGTGCTGCTGCTCTTCTGCGTTGGATGTCAGCCAGCCCTCAGCACCAGTGTTCCGCCTATTTTCTTCCATCCATGTGCAGAATGAGTCTTGTTTTGGGCAGCAGTATCAAGGCAATGTGTGCAAATTTTGTGTGCCATTATATATACAAGTGTATACACACATACATATCCAAAAAGATGAAAGAAAAAATGGATTTCACAGTTTTTCCCTTTCTTCCACTTCACATTTGCATATATATCTCAACCAACTGATAGGGAACAGATTCAGTCCTGAACAAAAAAAATCTTGAGTTCATCCCAGTGAACACAGGTTTACTATCGAGTAAGTGTACCTGTGTGTGTGTGTTTGGTTTATGCCAGCCAACCTTAATAATGTTTAGTCACTCCAGTACTTGTTTCGTAGCTAAAATAAGGAGTTTCGTCTCCTTTGTCTCCTGCACTCAGTACCCCACTTAGTTAAAAGCCTGTTAGAGCGTTGGATGAGAATTGGGTTCATATCCTTCCATACTCAGCCAGGAAGCTCAGGGGATAACCTTAAACTAGATACTCTCTCTCATCCTAACCCACCTCACAGGATTGTTGTAAGAATGAAAGTAGGAAGAAAGGATCATACAGACACTACCCTAAGCTATGCCAACAGAAAGAGAAGTCACCCACCAGCAATCAGGAATCAGTTATCTATCTATCTATTTATCTATCTCCTAATTTGATTTCAAACCAGACAACAGAATGGAATACATGGAATCATCCCAGTTTCTTGAGATTTAAGTAGTAAGCATTTCAGGGAGAGGAGAGAAAGGCAGCTTTAAAAAAAAAAAATCCCCATCATCAACTGGTTTGCAAAGTCTTATTTTGATGCAAGTCTCTTTTTTAAAGCATTTATTCAACAGCTCTTTAGCCCCTTGTCAAATGGATAACTCAACCTGCAAGATCCCAGCATTGAACACCAACAGTTCTCTCTGCTTCCACGATGCTTACTTTTAAAAATACAAGTTTATTTTACCTTCCATTGTTCCTCTCCTTCTTGTGAGACTCACACAAGGCAGCCCTCACCCCTTTCTCATAATCGCTTCCTCTTATTTCATTTGTTTTCTTCAAATTCAACTTGTTCCCTCGACCTGATGGTTACTTTTAAAAATGAAAGTTTCATTTGCCGTCCTCCCCCAGCCTTGCCTTCCTGAGGGTCAGTCAGCACAGCAGAACGAGGCAGTTATGACGCCCTCAGGCAGTGTCTTTTCCTTTACATTCTCCTTCCCCTCCTCCTGCCTAATAGGACTTGCATTTACTTTACCCCCTGCCTTCTTGTGAGTCAGTCAGTCAGCAACAAAAACGGAACAAGGCTTTTATGCCGCCCCCCCAGGCAGCTCCCAGCCAGCAGCTTGGCTTCAAAGCGCCAGCACTCCTTCTCGCTGCTGCTGCCTGACTCGTGCCTGCCTGACGTCCCTCAGTCGGCACGCTCTCAGTGAGTGAGTCTGCGCAGTGCACGGCCGGAGGGAGCAGCCACACGCTGTGAGGCAGGCAGGAGGCAAAAAGAGGAAGAAGTGCATATTGGATCACTTTGTTGCTGCCGCAGCAACAAAAAAAGGAGGGGATAAGAAACTGGGAGAAGAGAAAGGGCAAGGGCTGGCCGGGGTGGGGGGGGGGGCTCAGAGGCTGTGGGCCAGGAGACATTTGTCTCCCTTTGCCTAATTAATGGTATGCCCCTGCTCACCGCCATGTTATTTAGGATCAGGTAAGTCCCTGGCGGTTCTGGAAACATGCCCTTTTCCAGGGGAGTCGAAGGTCTGAAGAAAGGCCATTCCACACACGATGCAGGGCAAACCTGTTTTGTCATCAGATAGGCACTCAACAGGCAGCTGCGACTAATCCTGGCTCTCTTGTGACTATGCCTGTATGATACCAATTGTTGCCAACTTGTGATTTTATCATTTACATGTTATGGATTTAGATGTGCGTGCAAAGGCATAATGTGTGACAGTGCTCTTAGATGCCTTGGGAAGGGCTTCCGTATCCTGGATTCGTTATTCAAAGCCAGTGGCAGCCAGTCAGAATAGAACGGGAGGGGCAGAAAATGAGCTGCAGATGTGGTTCATTCATGCTTACCTCACCTGCTTCTTGACCCTGCCCAGCTGCCTCCTTCCGTCTCACCTCACTCCAGTGGGACGAGATGAGAGGGAAGGAGGCAGCCAGGCAGGGAAAGAAGCGGGTGAGTCTGAATGAGCCCCATCTGTAGTTTGTTTTCCGCAAATATACTTTTCTGTCAATGTAAGAGCCACTTAACATTTTCCTCACTGCTAGGGAGACAACGGGATATCTATAGCTGCATCTATAGCCATCTGCAGAGGGATTTATTTACCCTGCTACCTGTGTTGACCACAACCAGCAGGAAATCTGTGTGAAATCTTGCTTGCTGGATAGAGGATGAAGAACAAATAACAGATTCAGATGATTTCATCTACAGCCATTTTCATGGTTACTCAAACAAGCAATTCTTCAGAATTGCTAGCTGAAGGAGCCCTGGCAAATTCTATTTGATGCTTGGCATCAGGTTATTTTGTATGCTGTGATATTTGCATACTGCAAAAAGTTAGGTGCTGAAATGATATCACAGATATGGGAGGAGCCATCATACCAAGCCAATCGTATGAGTTGGCTGACATCCTTAAAAACAGGAACTTCTATGGTAATCCAAAATCCCTGCATGGACTTAATGATTTACTAATTTTGAATCATATCTTATTTTATGGTGGATTTTCTATAATGGCAAGCTGCTACATTACAATGAATGGAATTGAGTTGGATTTGGAATCCAGATCCTATGAAACCGCTTTAGCGGTGGTGGTTCATGCAGTCACCTGTGTGCTGCTGTGGCTAAATTATTTCTGGCCCGTGTGGCAGAGCCAACTGATTTTGTCCCATTTGCCAGGAACTCTTCTTCCCATTCTCAAAGTTGCATCCACATATGGTATGTCTGGATTACATTCAAGCTTTCTTCTAGGACTCCTACAGCTGGAATAAATGTCATACAAGAGGATACTGGGGCTCCTGTCCCTTTTTGACACATCAATGTTCCAGCTGAAGAGCATCGACATATATTGTGGAACACAACAGTGCCATAGGAAAAATAGGTTATAGATTAAAAAGGTCACCTTGTCTAAGCCAGGGGCACAGGGCAATAGAGAGTGTGGTTGCACCAGAGCCATTGCCGCCATGCTGCTGCCTGGGGCCCACCAGCCACACTACCCTCATACTGGGCACTCTACTGGCAGCTCTTTAATGCCACTGAGCCACACGACAATCCCAACAGGAACGGGGGACCCTTTAAGGGAGGCCTGTTCTTATTAGCATCTATGAGCCATGCTGGCTTAGTGATGCCATCAGCGTGATGGTGTGGCTGCAGCGAAGGGAGCCAGTCAGACAGTGGTGGCAAAGACAGCTGATGGTGAAGAAGGCAGGTTGGCAGGCAGCTGCCAGCAGTGGCAGCAGAAAATAGGAGGAAAGAAGGCAGGTGGGGGCCGCTGTCACTCATCCTTAAATCTTGCCCCAGCCCCCCCCCCAACCTCCCTATGCCCCTGCCCTAGGCCTAGCTGAATCAAATGAAGGCGTGATTTTATTTCAATATCCATTACACCACTTCATATATTCTTAAGCCGGAATGAAATCGATTTGTTCTGTGTTGGTTTCATCAGTCTGTACAGCTGAGTTCTGCAAAGGTTGTCACTGTACAATCCTATGGTCAGTTCATCAGTGGCGAAAATTAAAATGCCCAAACTTTAAGACAGTGCCATCTCAGGGCCCATTCTCACGACCCTCTTTGGCAGATCAGCTTGGATGCAGCCAGCTGCAAGAGCAGCTTTGCATTTGGTGTGCAAAAAGCCAAGTCAGCAGAAAGTTGGCTTTCATACAAACACCACAGCAGCATGTGGCATCTCTACTGGCAAGAGCTGTGAGAACAGACCCTTACAGGAAACTCATGCAGTTTTGCAAGAGAAAATTCATGATACTGAAACCAGAGACCCCCTTTCCTCCATATACTGTCCTGTGGACAATCTTTCAAACCCATTATGTGTAGAAAATGATTTCACTTCAAAGGTATTGGGGTTATATGGACCCTGGAATAATAATTCATGCTTCTCAGCACCAGAGTTGGTTTATGTTGATGCGTTAGTAATGATACACAAAGATCGCTCACACGGCCAAAATCCCCAGGATAGGGAGGGCTGGATGGAAGGCAGGATTATACCTATCTTCCCTCACATGAGCAAGGGCTCACTGCCACACCTCACCGCCGCCGCCCCCCCCCCCCCCATGATCAGCACAGCAGTGATATCTTCAGAAGGGATCTGAAGTCGTCCAGTATCCCACAATGCATTGAGCAGGCAGCAGAAAGGCTGCCCATGGCAATGCAGCAGCTCCCTGCTTCCTGGCCACTCTATAGGTGGCACTCTATAGTGAGCCGGGGTGTCAAGAGCTGCTGCGAACAGCCCCCAAAACACACACAATTGGGGCTGTGAGGTAGGATGGGGCTTTCCTTGACTTGCCTTGGTTAAGACCAAGGTTAAAATGTTGGGTAGCCCTGATTTGGAGCAGCAGGGTGGGAGCGGGTCCCATAGCTCCACACAAGCCTCTCTATCCTGGTTTTCCCACTCCTACCCTGCTTTTTAAAGTCGTGATAATTACCTTACTATGAATCTTTCAGTACAGTGCTTGTCTTTTTACATTCATGAGGGTTTTGTATACATATATGGACCCTGAGACCCCACAAAGCAATTAAACCGATAAGCATGCTTACAAATTTACCATAAAATTAAGACAGAAATTAATACTATCAAAATGGCTTCAAGACCCACACTTATTGTGAAGGTTATTTGGTAAGGGCACTGAGCAGATACATTCTCTGTATTGTCTGTTTTAGGGAGTATGAGTAAATGAAGAGAATTGATTAGCAGAAGAGGTAAGAGTTCTCATATGCTTCTGGAAACAGACTGAACTCAAGCCCCATTCCACAGGCCAGTGCTGTGCCTTCAACCAGCATAGGATCTAGTGCAGATGTTAGGTCCTGATACTAGTTAAGTAGCCATTGCTGCTCAGGAATGCAGAGATTTCTTTCTTTTGCTGCTTCATGTCTTCTGGAGATGATGGTTATTCATTGCAATACCATGAATACTGCTCCTGGTGCTCTCCACTAGATTTATTGATTTATTTAGTTAGATTTATATGTTGCTCTACTCCCATAGGACTCAGGGCGGCTTACAAGCAATAACATACACACCAACACAATTTCATAAAAATATATCTTGCATAGCCTCATAAACCACAACCCCATACAAAACATACAATACCCCATACATGGCTGATGTGGCAGCCATTTGTCTAGAGGCTGCCTCACACAGCACTGGGAAATCCAAAAGAAGAATCCTAAATAAGAACCCTAAAAATTCACACATTATGTTCCATGAACAGTCTGTATACAGTGTACATATCTGCCAATCTATACACATTTATAATTATCCACACATTTTGTTCAATGCATATATAGCAGTCTGCTTTCTATCTATACCCTGCCTTTGAAGAAGCCACCACTAACTACTACTACAAATTTTTATACAGTATATACTGCTCTCCAACCAAAGTTCTCAAAGCAGTTTATATAGAAAAATAAACAATACATCAATAAGATGGTCCTCTGTCCCCAAAGGGCTTACAGTCTAAAAAGAAACACAAGGTAGACACCAGCAACTTCCACTGGAGGGATGCTGTGCTGGGGTTAGATAGGGCCAATTGCTCTTCCCCTTGCTAAATAGAAGAGAATCACCACTTTAAAAGGTGCCTCTTTGCTCAGTTAGCCGGGGTGTACCCAGATTAACTTTTTAAAATGAATGCATGTATGTCATCCACACAAAACCATGTACATGTGTACAGGCACTTGTACCCACACACAACAAAACAAGGCTATGCACGTGACCTAAACAGCCAGCGAGCAGGCGGGAAGGCAGGGATGGAACTACCTTCCCCCCAGACTATTGCCAAGCTCCTCTTTGGTGCACATGATCCACCATGCACTGAGGGCAGCCCTGACCTCTGGAGGCTGGAACTCATTTTCCTCTCCAGGAATCCCTTAATGCACCGTGCAACAAGCGCACTGCATTGGAGCATTCCCTCAGGTGTCGGGGGCACTAGGCACCTGACTCTGTGTGTGCTCGGGCTATGTGCAACCCAAGCATAAACATGACCCTGGCATGGGGTTAAAAGTCAGGCTACTCACAAGGATGGCACCGAGCTTGGACTCTATCCTTCTCTAGCCTGAGTTTGGCTGCTTGTTTCCATATCCTTAACGTCTGAATGAGGCTTAAATTGTACTGCATCAGTTTGTGATTCTACATATGCTGCCAATAGGACAGACAACTCATGTGCCTATTTAACCTGGAAGCACAACTAGAGGAAGCATAAATCATATGTCTCTTGGTTCCTCTGGATCCTCTGTTGGTTCCTCTGTAAATAAGTTCTAATATAAACCATTGAATCCTTGTCTCATACCAAATCTGATAACTCCACGAGGATAACACTTTTGTATCGCTACTCTATACACATTTAGACTTTCTACAGACTTTCTGTAATCTGTGGCTGTTCTGGCACTGAGTCATTTACAGGTAACACATTGAGGGTAAACTTCAGTAGAATAAAGCAGTATCAACTCTGTCTTTGTGTGCATGTGTGTCAGTAAGAGAAAAGCTGAGAGAGAGAGAGAGAGGGATCCTTTCTTCCTTCTGGCAGGTCATTTCCTTGACCTCTAAACAATAAAGGCATATTTTAAAAACTGGGTGATAAAAAGCAATTGCTGAGATAAAAAGCAAAGGGAGGGGGATTAAAAGGACACAAATTACAAAAGTTGGGAAAATGTGAAGCATGAACATAATTGAATTGAAGCAAATAGTTGAATCTCATCATTTGAGGAGAGGCTTTTTAAAGGCAGTATTTTCTGTGCAGGTGATTGTGTATAGACTTTTCCAATTAGAAAAAGATTCTCTTTACGTATTTAGGAGTGTTTACAATAGACTAGGAAGAAAGGATGGCAAATGCTTGAGGCTAAACCTGGTTTTCTAAACTGGCTTTTGTGTGCCAATGCAAATCACTTAATAATTCATATTTCAGAATACATTAATGCAAATGATAATTTTAGCTTGCTCTTGAATTTTAAATATGCAATGCAACCCAATTTTTGTCTCCACTTTCTTGGGATAAAGAGTGAGGGCATTTTTAACACTGCTAGATCTATAAAAGTAAAGTGTGCCATCAAGTTGATTTAGACTCTTGGCGCCCACAGCACCCTGTGGTTTTCTTTGGTCGAATACAGGAGGGGTTTACCATTGCCTCCTCCCACGCAGTATGAGATGATGCCTTTTAGCATCTTCCTATACTGCTGCTGCCCGATATCGTACCAGTGGGGATTCAAACCGGCAACCTTCTGCTTGTTAGTCAAGCATTTCCGTGCTGTGCCATTAGGTGGTACTATATCTATACACAGTATCAATTGAACAAATGGCCTAGGTGCTGTGGTAGATTCCTTCCATGCTCTGGACTTCTTACATGTGAAAACTCTCATTGGATTATGCTACACTGAGAGAAAAAGGGCAGATGGAGACTTCTCCCCTCCCCACGTGTGTAAGTCATTACTGGCTGATCCTCTTCACAAACCAAGCTGGATCAAGATATTTCCCCTGCTGTCCTATGTGACTCCAGTTGCAGCTATGAACCCTGAAACTTCATGGGTAGGGTCAATCACAACCCTGCCAGTTAAGAAAGTCACAGTTCTAATCACGCAGGAAAGAGCAATGTGATCAGCCTTGCTCACATACATGCAGAAGTATGGAACATATTCACAAGGAAGTAGCACACATGCAGTTTGATGCATGTGTGAAGGGAGCATAAGCAGTTATTCATTGGGATAAATCACTAGACCATATGTATGTGTACATGCTAATAGGACCCATTCAGTGCAACCCTGGCAGCCCCACCCAGAAAGATTGGCAGCATACTTTCCTTTGGATCCCTCAGTGCAGCTACGAACCTATATCCATTGTCTGTGCTCCTTCCTGCCTGTGGGTCTCTGTGCAGTACTAGCTGCATGCCATGTCTTGTTATATAATAGCATCTGTGAATTGGGGTCAGTGCAAATAACCAACATTGCCTTAATTCAGCATGTGAGAAATGTTGATTGAAAGCTAGGAAATCTGAAAAACAATAAATGGAATACTGCACTTCAGTGGGGTGGGGGGGAAGGGGCTTCATCCAAAATAACTATGCATAAAGGATGTGTCTTTTTTCTTCTTCCCAGTTTTAAAAACCTACTATCTTATGCATTTAGGGCAAGTTCCAACTTGTAGCAGCTTCTCCAAAATTGAGAGGTCTATTACTGGTTCACAATCTAAGGACTGACACAACAAGGGCAAGAAACAACTGTTACTATATTTTATTTGTTGTAATAATATATAGTGGCTGATATCCAGACTATTGAAGTGCAAGTTCTATGGGAGAAGTACTTGTACTTCTGAAGAGTTCAATTAACTCAACTCCACCTTTCATTAGATTGGCAGGGGGACAAATCTCAACAGCCTCCCCTTCCCTTGGAAGTGCTTTGTGCCACCCAGATATATGCTCCTGAGGGTTGTGCAGCCTTCAGGGACATATTTTCAGGTGGTACAGAGTGCTTCTGGGGGAAGGGAAGGTCAACAAAATCCACCATCCCCACCGTGTAAGCATCTGTTCTGTGGTACTCTGGAACTCTTAAGAAGCATTGGTGCTGCACTGTAGCAATGGTACTTCCTTAATCTGGATGTCAATCACTGAGAGTAATTAAACTTGACTGGAACAGATCTTCGTATATATTTCAGTGTTTCATGTACATGTTTCTACTGTTCTCACCACCCCAATACCACTTTCTCTCACTTATAGCCTTTCCACAGTCATTCTCAGTTAACCTTTAATTCATGTTGTGGAGTAGTCCTGGGTCTTAGATGCATACCTGGTGCAGCAACTCAGAGGTTAATAGCTGTCTAACTTCGGCCTTTAGGACATTGTTACTGGCACTCTAGTACATTACAACCCCAATTTATTATATATAGCTTGCTCTTTGTAGATGAATAGCTTGCTCTTTGTAGATGAGCCCAAGATTACCCATTGCTCAAGACATAAATGGGTTCCTCCCTACATGGGGTAACCATTTACCCTAAGCCAATATTTATGATTGGGGTAAGTGGTTACCCCATTACAACTTCTGCTTACAAGACTTGTCAGTATATGCTTGGCCAGTCTGGGAAGATGTAGTATATATGTTTCAGGGTTTGAGTTAGGGTTTAAACAAAATTTATTCACCACCTATTCTGGCTTTCTTGGTAACAAATGGATGGCTCATCTATCTACACTTCCTGCTTTTGCAAGATGTTTTTTGTTCACCCAGTTGTTTTCATAATGATGAAGACAAGGGAGTTTCCCTTGTGTCAGGACAGACTGGCAAACTTTAATTTTAAAAAAAGAAAAGAAAGAAAAGGAGCATCAATGCTCCTCCTGGCAGCAGCTTCATGGCAGCTGCCATGATTTTTCCTTACAGTGCCCCAGACATTGCATTGGTCTGGAGTACTATGGGGGAAATACATGGCAATTGCAAGGGGCGGGGGCAGCCACCTTTTACACTTAAAGAGTTTAAAGACATGGGGGAAAGGCTGCTGCTCTGCCCCACTGTTCAGTGGTGTAGTTCCAAATTCAGAAGTGCAGGCTAGGGGTGTGCACGGAAATGGTTTGGTTCAAATCCGAACTGGATTTGAACTGGCCCAGCCCGGTTCGGTTACAGGTCTGGTCTGGTTCAGGCATCATGAGCCAAACTGGTTTGTGGGATATACTTGTAAAGGAGAATCTGGTGAGGATTCTCCTTTAAAAGTAAAGGGGTATTCCCTAAAGTGGGGAGGGGAAAGAGAAAGGGCACTTGCCATCGCTGTGGTGGAGACATTGGCAGCGGCAGAGGTGGCAGAAGCGATGGGCTCCTTCAAACCCCTCACCGGCCTCCTGAGGACCCACCTGGGATGGTTAAAGCCCAGTTCAAGTCTGCACGCATGCGCAGAGGCCAAAACCAAGCCACCGCTGAGTGAGATGGCTTGGTAATGGAGTGCTTGAGACAGTGCCAGTGAGCAGCAGAGAGAGGTGGCACCGGTAAGGAGCTCCTTTCTTCCTCTCTTGCTTCCCCTGCCCAGCTGCCCCTTACTGTCCCAAACTGATGTGCCCAAATTGGGCCCAGTTTGGTTTGCTCATGGACCAAATTGCCCCTGGTTCAGTCCACAATTTAACTCCTGAACTGGCCCCAGTTTGAGGTGAAATGGTTTGGGATGAACCATTCGTGCACACCCCTAGTGCAGGTGCTCTCCATGATAGTATGGGTGTGCACAAAACTGGGTTGCCCAGTTCTGTTTGAGTCTGAACCAGACTTGAACCATACCAGGCTTGTTCAGTTTTAGCACCCCCCCCAAAAAAAACCCCAGTTCGGTTGGTTCACGATTTACATTTCCCCCCATAACTTTTAAAAATTAAATTTTACTTACTGCCATCTGGTCCAGAGGCTTATATCTGGCAGTGGTGGGGAGGGTCTCCAGAAGTTGCCAATCCCCATTCCACCCCATTGGCCTCCATTTAAGTCCAAATCAGCTGGTTCAGGCGGTCTTTGGCCCATTCCGGTCCTGCCTTACATTGTGGTGGCCATTTTGGAGGTTGTTGCACATGCCCAATGGGGTTCAGCATGGCCTGGGTCATGACCTGGCCACACAGAGGCCACGAGAGGCCCATTGAGCATGTACAGCATTTGGGCAATTTGGACATAAATGACCGCAGATGGGGGAGGGGGAACTTCCAGGGACACACACACACACACACACACACACACACACACACACACGGACTAATCTAAGCCTCTGGACTGGGTGGCAGTAAGTAAAATTTAATTTTTAAAGGTTTTTTTTAACCTGTTCACACATCCCTACCTGATAGCCCAAAAGGCCACAGCCAGAGACACCGAGAAATACTGGTGCTCTGTTCCTACACATTCCCCACTCCACTACATGGCTAATCATAACAGAAACAAATGCAGACTGAAAGATCCATATGCCATTTGCTCATTCTGGTTCCATAAGCATACATTTCATGATGAATAAAAATGGAAGCAAATGCTCTTGATTCAGTTCAGTTTTTCATTTGTCACATAACAAATGCACACACTTATTGTATGATTCTCTAGCTGTGGCCGCACTCTTCAATCATCCAGTCATAGTAATGACTCATATGATCAGTTAAGAGGCAGAGAGAGACTTCACTCACACAGTTCATGACAAGTATTAAATATAAAAGCAATTAAAGTATGGCAGTCCACAAAAATGATACTATAGTACACATTACTGATCCAGAAACAAAATTTCAGGAAGTTTACCTCCAATTATTTCATCTCATTTCTTATTTTGCACTATTCCCACAAAACCTTTGCACAGTGGAGGCCCATCACAACAATACTCCTATTGTAAGGAGTGTTGTGGGGTTGGGGTGGGGCGTGAGAAGCCATGGAAAGAACAGCATTTGAGTGTTTTCTGCAAAAAAAATTTCTCTCTCTCTTTTTTGTCTGTTTCCTGTAACAGTCCATTCAGCAAAATAAAAATGTGTTTTACTGATAAACTCAAAGCATTTCCTGAGCAGCATTATCACCAACTCTGCCTTCCATTTTGCTGGCATTCCTCTGGTTTGATTAAATGGTGAGTTGCAGAAAAGATAAATGTCGCCTTTGTACATAATGCCAAACCAGAGGCGAATGAGGCAGAGGTACGATTTCGTGGTCGTCCGAATGTGTGAAACCGCAGTTTCGTCACGAGAGCAACCCGAGGTTTCCCTCCACAAACCGTAAATTGAACCTTCAGTTGGTAGTGAGCTCTGCTGCTTGAACCTCAGATTTGGAGGCAGCGGCATGTCATCTCAGTTCTGTAGCTGCTGTGCCTGACTCAAAGGCATAGAAAAGGCAGCTCTGACCAGCCCATAAATGTGACAGCTCTCTGCCTGCTGCTCTTCTCAATGGCCATCTCTGGGAGCCCTCGCCCCATCCCACTGCTGTCTCCTTTCTCCTCCCGCTGCTGTCTGGTAACATGAATGCTACATCCCTCCAGTTACATCACTTAAAGGGATAGGAGCACATTTGCAGATGCCCACCTGCAGCTTCCTGCTTTGGTAAAGGGGTGCATCATGGCATGAAAGGCATGCCAGATGGGGACAATGACAGTAGGGGAGAATCTTGAGTAATCCATTAAACGTGGTGCATCGTGGAAAGCAGACGTTGGTCCCTTGCTGCAGAAGTCCTGGAGTGTGCCCCACGTGACTCAGGTCTCTTTCACACCCTGCCCTGCTATGCCCCCATATTCACAACAGAGGCACTCATCCCTCCCTCCAACACTCATGTCCCTCACACCACAAACTCTGCTCCTGCTATGTGCCCCGCAATGGTCTTGTGGTAGCAAGCATGACTTGTCCCCTTTGCTAAGCAGGGCATGCCCCAGTTACATATGAATGGGAGACTCTACATGCAAGATATTCCCCTTAAGGGGTAGAGCATCTGCATGCAGAAGGTTTCAAGGTCCCTCCCTGTCATCTCCAAGATAGGGCTGAGAGAGATTCCTGCCTGCAACAGTGGAGAAGCCGCCGCAAATCTGTGTAGACAATGTTGCGCTAGATGGAACAATAGTTTGACTTGGTATATGGCAGCTTCCTATGTATGGCATGCCAGACTTGTCAAATGTGCCACCTGGCCGGTGTGCTGCATGGCCTCAATATGTGTTGTTGCCTTGATGTGGGTGACCAGCATTATGTGCTCTTGCACCCAAGCTCAACACACTTCCCGTTGGCTGCCCTGAGGCACATTTTTCAGAGAGCACACAGGAGTGGGCAACTTGGAGATAGTTTCTGTGGTTTCCAATTGGTGGGCAAGTTAAGATTTTGAAAAGGGCAAAATCTTGTTCTTTTTATACTGCCAGCAGTGCTGTAGATGCTCTGCAGATGTCTGTCCATGTACCAGATTTGAGAGGAGGGGATGCTCAAGCTGTGCTGGGGGAGGAGAGCTCCATTTGCCCTGAGGCATCCTGGCCTTCCTTGACACCACCCTCACAATGGCTCAAGAGAGCCAGCGTGGTGTAGTGGTTAGAGTGCTGGACTAGGACCGGGGAGACCCAAGTTCAAATCCCCATTAAGCCATAAAACTAGCTGGGTGATTCTGGGCCAGTCACTTCTCTCTCAGCCTAACCTACTTCACAGGGTTGTTGTGAAAGAGAAACTCAAGTATGTAGTACACTGCTCTGGGCTCCTTGGAGGTAGAGCGGGATATAAATGTAGTAGTAGTAGTAGTAGTAGTAGTAGTAGTAGTAATGTGGTAAATGGTGCCCTGGGTGCAGTTCCAAAAGACCTTGAAGAGCACCTCAACACCATAGGGGCCACAGAAATCACCATCAGCCAATTACAAAAAGCAACTTTACTGGGAACAGCCTATATTCTGTGATGATATGTATAATAACAGCAACAACACTGATAATAAAATTCAGCCATCCCAGGTCCTTGGGAAGGACTCGATGTCTGGATAAAACAAATCAGTCAATAACACCTGTCTGACTGTGTAAATAAATAATAATAATAAAGGGTTTCTTATTAACACCTACAACTGTGGATGGTATGGGATGAAGGGGTTGGTGCAGGCCAACAACCAGGTGCTGGTTTATAAAAAGTTCAGATATGTCCTGCCCATGTGCCTCCTTTAGTTCCCCCAGGAAGCTTGCCTAGCCAGACTGGTCACCCGCAAAAGGCCCTCCATGACTCTGTCAGCACTATCCATAATGGGTGTCCTTGGTCCTATCTCCTGCCCTGCAGCTTCCTGTGAGAACAAAGGATTTGGCTTTCTCAGGCAGAGCAGAGTTGATACTTCTAGAAAGGCCATGAGGGCAGGTCTCTGCACCAGGACCACTGTCCATGCACAAGGTGCCTGATCCACCCCCCACCCCCGTGCAGTATTGACCAAGCGTGCACGTAACAGAAGCCCACACCTATCCACCTTCTTCCTCATGGGAAGAAAACAGGTTGAATTCTCTTGCCCTGCTCATCCAACACACTTCTTTGGAAGTAGGCACTAGCCATGCAGTCCCACACACCCTACAACTGCCTCAGCACCCACCAGTGGCACTGGCACTGCCAATGCTACTGAAACTTACCAGGCTGAGGAAGGGTCCAAGCCAAGCTGTGGGAGGAAGTGGAGAAAGGGATGTTCATGGACCTGCAATAGTGTGCAGTCTGCAGTTCAGGAACGAGTCCACATTCAAGAGGATCTCCCGGCAGATGGCAAAGCAGGGATTCCAATGCCCCGGTGCCCAGTGCAGGGAGCAACTCCAGCATCACAAGAAGATATTCAAGGTGGTGACCACCCACAACAAGCTGTCGGGAGTGGAGCTAGGGACCATGCCCCACTACGACCAGCTGGCATTGGTCCTTCTAGATAGGAGGCATGTCACACCCGGGGCCACCGCAAGGACTGGGCATCCTGTTCAGGGAAGGAGGCAAAGGATAAGCCAAATGGCAGCAGCAACAAGTGCTCAGGGGGGCAGCAGCCCCCTTCTTCAGAGAGCCACCGCCCCGGTAGCCACTGCAACTGCCTCACCCACGTGGTCCAGCAGCAGCAACTACGATAGCCATGCCAATGACCCCGGCTAGGACAACAGAGGTTCCCAGCTACTCTGGGGTGACAGGCGCATCATGCCTGCCTCAGCCCACTTTGCAGCACACAGCTGTGCCTTGCGGCACACTGCCAAACCTTCCAGGGAATTCAAGGAGAGGGGTGCACCTGTATCAGTGCAGTTTGTGGACGCCGCAGGTCAGCCCCTTGTAGTGCACCACTCAGAAGTTTGTGGAATATAGGCCTGGAATATAGACCTGTGTCTGATTTCATTTTTATATTAAGAGATGAAATCACACCTGAACTCTGGGTGAAATGCCTGCTCGGCCTCTGGGTGAGACATTCCAGCATTGCATTGTGAAACTGGATACTTAAGATAACACAAAGGCTGGGCTTGAGCTAATCAATATGCTAAAATGTAACTCACTATCAGATAATGTCTGTGGAAGAAATCTATGCTAATCATTGTCAATGATTGGCTCTGCTATGCCCCAAGGGGGATTACTCAGTTGCTGTCTATAGAAATTCCATCCTGGGAGAACACCTGTAGATTTAGTCTTTCCACTAACACTTGCCCCCCCCCCCCTTCCTGAGTGCACAGATTTCAGAAGATGAGATTCAGAATTCTCTGAACTGGCCAATATCCTGAGTGATTAAAAGACATTGTCCTGAAAGTAACAGCTTTGTCACCCCTTCTGGGGAACCCAGGAAAAGATGAGATTTGTATAGATCAAAGAGAAAAATCACTATGAGGCTTTTTGAGACAGAGAGTTAGCATTTTGTGCCTACAACAAGATCTGCTCACATGCTAGCCCAGAGTTTGCTGCCCAGCCGTGGGGCTAAGCAGGAACTCTGCCCGTGCTCAGAGGCTATGATTCTCACTGCGCAGTGAGAAGTCAAGGCTCCCCAGCCATGGAGCTCTCAGCTATGACCTGAAGCAACTGCACAACTCCTGTCTCCGCCAGCGCCTCACTGCTTCAGCTGAAGTGATTCGTCTCTCTCCAGCCTCGGATCGTGGTAATATGCTACAAGCCTTGGGAATTCCCTTCATCTTTTTCCCCACTCCCTTCTCTTTCCCCCCTTTCCTCTACTAATTACCCCAAAACCATGTCAGCCCCCAGCCTTCCTTCTCCCTCCCCGTCTTTTCTGCCTGTATCTAAAACTGTACTAGGCTCTAGGAAGATTTAAGTGCACACACATATTTAGTTAGGAACACTGGGTGGAATATTGGTGATGGCTAGAATGTTCCAATTAAATACTGTTGCTAACATTAATAGAGTATTCTACTTTCTGCTTTGCTAGATTGTTGCTAAGCCTTTTATATTCAATAAAGCCCATTGAATCCTGTTTGAGTGGTTTGCATCTCCTTTCTTCCTTGCGCCCAGATCCAACATGGGTCACCATATAAAAGAACTTGAAGCCAGACCTGATTTTGTATACTAGCTAATGAGCATATTTGGTATACCAATCAGGCCTGGTCTGCAACACCCTCCAATCTGAGCCTTACCCCATGGACTCAGGAGATGATGGCAACAAGACACAGATCAAGACCCTGCAGCTCCTCAAGCCCTCCCATTACTTCGAGGAGGAGAGCCAGGGTTCCCTGCTCAAGAGGGAGCTTGTGCAGAGTGCAACACTAGGCACAAGCAGCCCCACAGGGCAAATACTGGACATGCAGCCATCAAAGGAAACGTGGGCAATGTGGGGATACGGAGCAGGAGAACAGGCTGCAGGTTGCAGACAGGCCCCTTGCTTGAGGAAGGTGCAGGATCTTCTGACTACGCACATGACCCTTCAACCGCTGGAAGAGACACCAGGTGAGTGTGCTTGTGCTCCACAGTGGGAGACAGTGGGGCATGGGTGTGGGTGAGGTTGTGTGGTGTGGGTTGGTGGGTGTGGGTGTAGGTTGGGGATGAGGGTGTGGGTGGAGGTGGGGGTGCAGTTTGGGGTGGAGATGGGAGTGGGTTTCATACAGCATGGTAATGTGCCTGCTGGGGGTTGGGAAGTACTACAGAAAACCCCTGAAAGTGTACAGAAATATAGCCTGTGAACAACTGCATGGGGTATGTGTGTTCCTCTCCATGCACTCCTTTCCTGCCCATCTGCTGTGGGCAGTGCCATGTACCCCTCCCCTTGCCAAATCAGCAAGTACCTGGACCACTTTGGCCATGTCCCCATAGTTCCTTGATCTGAGGTGATGAGAGCATGCCGATGGAAGAAACCTTGGGTTGTTGCCCCCAGCCAACACAGATAAACTGAGCAGCCTGCATGTCTAAGTTCCATGGCTCTCAAGGTGGACAATTCCTGCCAACACAACACCTCAACAGAAATACACCTGCCAACAAAGACTGACATGTTTTTGGGCCCCTGGCCAGGCAGAGGTGAAAGCTTGGAAAATGGGGATTGTCCACTACTGGTCCAGAGTCCAAGCTCCTAGCAACTCTTCTTCCCTTGGGGGGAACTCTCAAGACAGAACTGTTTCTCCGCTTGCAACTGACTCAATATCAGTGGTGGTGTGTGTTCCCCTGCCAAAGCTTCCATCCCAGTCTCCTCCTTCCCCACACCTGCAGGGTTGCCAGTGCATGACCAGCTGGAGCAGCCATTGCCACCAGGGGAAGTACCAGCCCACCCTCCAGCACTGGAAGTGGAGCCCACACCCGCACACAGAAGGCCGCTGTCCAATGCAGAGCTTGCCATGCAGCTATGGAACAGGAGGTGGGCGCACTGTCTGCAGCTTGCTAAGGACCTTGTCTTGCAGTATGCAGAGAGCTCCCAGGCCACCTGCTCCCTGCTCTGGGA